>NC_056727.1:139891373-139956373 GCF_019279795.1 Protopterus annectens | reverse complement strand
GCAGGTTTTGTTGATGTTGCATATTAGATTCAGGCCTTTTGAGCAGGTAATGGATGAGGTGTTAGACTTATGGATATGGAGCATCTCTAGTATGGCAGCGTTGGGGATTGCCTTGTAGGCAAGACACAGATCACCCCTGAACAATCTGTACGACACCAAATAGAGTGATATTGATTTGAGCCTGTCTGCATAGGGCAAATGTTGGAGGCCATGGATTCTCCTTGTGAGGTATTTCAGTGGCCTTTCCAGTTGGTGCAAATGTTTCGAGAGCTACATACCAAATAGGGCATTATACTCAATTATTGGTCATAAGCTCCTTTTTTCTGGATGCACTCCCTTTACTTATGAGATGAACTAAGAAAAAGGCTTTTCTGACCACTGCCGCTACATGATGGTTGAATGTGATGTTGTTATAAACTTGAGTGCTCAGGTGTCTCACCACATGTTGTGTGCTTAGGAGGTTGCCACTGATGTGGTAATCAGCAGGGGCCATGTTTTTGCCAAATGGTATGATGATACTTTTGTTGCATTTAGCTTGAGGCCATGACTTTGGCACCAGTCATTAGTTGCTGTGTGACCCTCTTTCAGTATGTTAACATAATTTGTGGAGTCAATGACAGCACCTAACATACAGTCATTCACTGACTTGGTCAGCCACATGCCTTTTGTCTTTGCCTGGACCTTTGAGAAGTAGATGCCAAACAGTAGAGGTCCCAGGACAGATGCATGGGGAACTCTACTAGTGACAAATCACCTATCGGAGGTGGAGTTGCCTATTTTGACTTTGAGGGTCCTGTCAATGTAATCTGTATGCACTGACTTTCCCTCATCCAGGGCCTTGGTGACAGTCTCAATTAATTCAGCCAGGGTGAACAGGCAAGATATGTCCTTGATGAATCTGAACTGGGTGGGGTCAAATGCTTGGAGATTGCCTATGTCCTTGTTTATGAGATCCGTAATAATATGCTCCATGGCTTTACAGATCTGACTTGTCAAGCTAATGGGGTGACAGTTTCCAGAGTCAGTAGTGGCACCATCTTTGTTGAAGGGGATGACATAGGCAGTTCTCCACTCTGCTGGAATGATGACTGTACTTAGGCTGTGGTTGAACAGGGTGCTCAGTAGAGAAGCCAGTTCTTGCTGGAGATGGTGGAGAATACAGCCTGGGATACTACCAGGTCCCATGGAAGCTGTGTTCTTTCCCTTGGATAGGGTTTATTATTATTATATCAGGCTTCCAGTAAAGACATACATCAGCATGATAAATCTTGTGAAAGGAATATGCATCTGAGTGGCATGTCTGAAGAGAAAGTGACAGAAAAGAGAGGTGGACTGAAATGAAAGTGTTGATATTTATTTTGATGGTGTTTAATTTAGGGAGTTTTAGTGGCTAATTGCAAATCGGCCATTAAGGTAATTATAGCACACCATTTTTGCTAATGTTTAAACCAATGAGTGCATGAGCCAGGGCATCTGACTACCATTTGCTAATATCTGACAGACTCATCTTTTTGTTGGAAGTTTCTGCATTATGGATAGCTTTTTTAAATTGTCTCTTAGCTCCTCAGGATAACTGCAGTTTAAAGAATGCCTAAATTTAAACCTTCTAATACCACAGCTACACATTTGATCAGTAGATTGACCAGCTTTCTAAATTCACTTTGGAGTGGCTCGTTTGTTCCAGATCCATCTTGGTCTGGGAAGACTCATTCCATTTTTTGTTAAAGGGCATGCTTACTTACAATATCATATCTGTAGCATGAGGGTGCATACTACCACATAAGAGATGCAAAGCAGGTTAAAAGTTAAGGGTTGGTGATTTCTAGCTCAATCTCCCCATGTGAGATAGAAACTTTAAAAAGTGATGTGTGAAGTAAGAAGGAGCTAGACTGACTAGCATAATTTTGTTGGAGAATATACATACTATTATACTTGACCAAAAGGCAACATGTTGGAAAAAAACATGTTGAAAACACAAAATTTCAAAAACTTATTTAGTGCAGGGAGGTACCACCCACCACAACCCCCCACCCCCACCCCTGCACCCACCTTCTGCTAGTTATAAATACTAGCTGTGGAAAAGCCCAAGTGGGGAAAGGTCAAATTACATTTAAAAGATTCTGAGTTTTTGACATTTTGTGTTTCATTTTATTTTTTGAGTGAAATGGCATGGAACCAAATATTCATTGTACTGTGCACCTAATGAGAAGGACATATGCCACAATACAAAAAAAAAGATGGCTGACTTTAATAATTGGCTTAATTTCTGGTGTCATTCTAAGAGGGTGCAATACTTGTTAGCATGGAAGGAAATTGTCAACAGACCACACTGCTTTGCCAGGGATGGTCTGCACCTCTCCCCTTTAGGCTTTTGAATATTAGCTAAAACATTCTTTTCCCCCATAGTGCCTTTTTTAGACTATGCCAAACTGAAATTACTTCTGATATAGCAAATCAAAACCAAGCAAATCTAAAGGTATTATTGCTCAATGTTAGGAGTCTAAACAAAAGTGTGTAACTGTATAAACTTGGCCGTACCAGAAAGAATCAAAGCCAGAGCCCCAAATAAAAACAAGCTGCCATGGTGGACATCCAGCATCAACAAAATTTACAATAAATGCAAACAGTTGCTTCCAAGAAAACAAATTCAAGCTCCCAACAATGGAAAAGCACTCTCCTCAGCCTCAACAGGCAAATAAGACAACTTGCAAAATCCTCCAAGGGCTCCTTTGAGAGAAACTTTGCAAGTACACACAGGGATAACCATAAGGCCTTTTACAGCTATGTACAGCTAAAGGGTAGGACCCAAATATGTGCAGAACTAGTGGCTAATGATATCACATCCACTGACTCCACAGAGATAGCAAACCTGCTAGCTGATAGGTTTGGTGAAAATTTCACCCCCTTTTCCCCTCTTAACTTACAACAAACCTTCCCTCAAACATCCCCCACCCTACATATCTGAAGTCCAGGTCCTCAAAGCCTTGTCCAGGCAAAAAACACAGCCTCTATGGGACCAGATGACATCCCAGGCTGTCTTCTAAACAGGCTAAAACATGAACTAGCATCACCACTAAGTACCCTTTTCAAGCATAGCCTAACCACAGGCTTTGTTCCTGCAAAATGGAGTACAACAACAGTTATTCCCCTCCACAAAGAGGGCCTATCAACACCACTGGGGAATTTCAGACCCATAAGCCTGACCAGTCTCATCTGTAAGACCATGGAACATATCATTATGGACCTCATAAATAAAAATATAGGTGACCTCCAAACCCTGGATCCTACCCAATTCGGCTTTGTGAAGGACAGATCCTGCCTGTTAAATCTGGTGCATTTTTTTGAAAATGTGACCAAGGTCATTTCATTAGGGCCAATCTGTGCACACATCATACCTCAAACTGGCAAAGGCTTTTGACACAATTTCACATTCAGGCATTACCAATAAACTTAGCAAACTGAATGTAAACCCCTTCCTCATAAGATGTGTTGCCAACTGGCTTACAAACCAGACACACACTATCAAAGTGGGTGACTCCACATCAATGAGCAAACCTGTTACCAGTGGGGTGCCACAGGGGGTCAGTGCTGGGTCCCCTATGTTTAGTATATACTTCTCAGAAGTTCAGGTCAAAACTTAGGGGTTGTGGGTGACCAACATTGCAGATGACTGCAAACTAGGTGCAATCATTGAGTCCCCAAATGATGTCAGTATACTCCAGGAGGGCCTCACACAGATCAGTGACTGGTATGTTAGTCATGGTCTCAAATTGAGTGCAAAGAAATGTATCATCATTCCCTTCAGCACAAACAATGTCCCCTTACACTATCAAATCAACAACAATACCCTATGGGATCACAAGTTGACTGCCATCTTAACTTTGACCACCATGTGTCTACTGTAGTAAGGAAAGCTTTCTACATAGCACACTTGATTAATAAAGGCATCATCTTGAGAGGAAAAGAATATAATCCCACCTATACTCAGCACTTATCTTGCCCATAATTGGGTATAACACCCCATTTGGCATGTACCGTATTAAGTACCTGCAGCAGTTAGAGAGACCTCTGAGGTTTCTAACAAAGAAGATCAAGAGGCTCCAGCATGTGCCTTATGCAGCCTGACTAAAGTCCCTCTCATAATACTCTGTATCGTATAGACTTCTTAGCAGAGACTTATGCCTAGCCTACAGAGCAATCCAAGACTCAAACCTAATGAACTTGCTGCATATCTGTAAATCCAAGGGGACTAAGGCTACACATTCCAGGGAACTAAATATGGTCCATGACTTAACTAGGACATGCTGGAGGGTCAGATATATCTCCCAGTGACTAGTACATCTTTGGAACAGGTTACCAGTTCATGTGAAACAAAGCACCTCTATGACACTGTTCAAGAGGAACCTGGATGGGTGGATGGGGAGCCATAAATTCTTACCAGGGATAGAGTCCACAACCTTCCTGGACATTGGCAGTCATCGCTAACTACAATCTTGGGTATTGACTAACATTTATATGGTACTAATTTGGGATAAAGCAGCCAGGCTTAAAATGACCTCTGGGTCGATAGCCTAGTAATCTCCTATGAACCTATAATCCTATGATCCTAAAAAACTCCACTCTCTAGAAGCTCTCTTCACCCTAGAGAATGCTGATGTTTGTGTGGTCACTGAGACATGGTTTAAAGCTGTGGAGAACACACCGACAGTGCAAAACTAGGGTGCTTTCCACACATTTAGACCAGCTACTACTCAGACAGGGGCTAAAATTGGAGATGTTTCAATTTACATCAAAAATAAATATACCTCAAGGTAGTCAAACAGGACAATCGACTGAAACTGCTCCATGTTCAAATCACCATAGGCAAAATCCAATACCACTTCTTTGCAAGCTATAGGCCCCCTCTATGACCCAAGAAACCCATACCATGTATTTAAACTGATTGGAAACACTCACCATCCAACCCCAAACTATATTTGTGTTCAACTTTAATTACCCCACTATTAATTGGGAATCCTATATGACAACCAATGTGCAGGCACAGAGATTTCTAGATTTTGCAAACTCAATACACCAACAAGGAGTGAAACCATACTGGATCTGGTCCTTACTAATATGAGAGAGTGCTGCACTCCCCCTACTGTAATGTCTTCCCTGTTAAGCTCAGACCACAAAATGGTCTCCTTTGAAGTAAAAATAAAACCTGGACCCCTAGCTAACCCTATAATATTTAGGATCTACTCTAAGGCTAACTTCCTGCTATTTAGTGATAAACTGGCAAAATTTCAAGCCCCCATAAACCCTGAGAACACTGCTGCCTGTGTAGAACTGTTCACAGAAACCCTGTACAAGCATGTTAATAACTGCATAAAGGCAACTCTATCCACCAGGAAGAAGTACAGAACTAACTTAAAAAAACATGCCATCCTGGTAGAATCACAGAATAAATAGGCTGTATAACAGAATGAAGAAAATCATGGCAAAAAACTAGGATATGCAGCAACCAGCAGGATAAAAGCACTCTCATCAAACTAAACAAGCACCTCAGAGGCCAAATAAAGTCGAGCAAAGCCAAATTTGAGGCAAAGTTGGCCTCCCGTGCCAAGGACAATGACAAGGCATTCTTTAGCTATGTCCGCAACCCCAAAGGCAATACACAATTGTGTACAGAGTTCATTGTAAATGGAACCATCTATACTGACCGAGAAGATATGTCAAACCTCCAGGATAATAAAGTCAGCCCCAACTTTACCCCTCTCTCCCCTCAACATTCCCTCAGGAAATACCATCAAATATAACACCCCTACTATCACTATGGAACAGGTCTGTAATGCTCTCTCTAAGGCCAAGAATACTGCATCTATGAGTCCAGACAATATGCCAGGATGCCTTCTAAATAGCATGAAACATGACCTTTTAGGCCTCTGGAATTGCTATTTAACTGTTGCCTCCAAACAGGCTTCATGCATTGTGAATGAAGAACAGCAACAGTCATCCCTCTGCACAAAGGTGGGCCATCTACAGACCATGGAAACTAAAGACCTATAAGTTTCACTAGTAAAGCCATGGAAAGAATTGTCATGGAAATGATCAATATTGATATAGTAAACCTCCAGATACTGGACCTAACCCAGTTTGGTTTCGTCAAGTGCAGGTCATGCCTATTCAACCTGGTGGACTTCTTTAAGAAGGTTGCCATAGCAATGGATGAGAGCAAAATGGTTCACACTGCCTACCTTGACCTGGCCAAGGTATTTGACACAATACCTTACTCAGAAATTGTTGACAAACTCAAGAGGTTATGTACAAATCTTTATGTCACCCAGTGGATAGCCAACTGGTTCACAGAGAGGACCCAGGAAGTTAGAATTGGGGAGTCCACCTCTAAAAAGAGGCCAGTCACAAGTGAAGTCCCTCAGGGATTGGTCACTGAACCGCTTGTTTTTGGTATTTACTTGTCAGAAGTCAAGGCCAATGTCAATAGTCTCTAACTGACTAAATTTGTAAATGATTGCAAATTAGGATCTGTCATTGAATCCCACTCTGACACAAATGTTCTCCAGGAAGGGCTGACACAGACAAACAACTGGTGTCAGAGCCATGGAATAAAACTAAATGCTAAGAAATGCATAATAGTAGCCTTTGAGGAGTCATCCACTCCTTGTAACTATCATATTGACAGCACACCCCTTAGATTTGATGCAGTAGTCAGGGACATAGGGACACACATAGACAGTAATCTAGCCTTTGACCGTCATGTGTCTATAGTACTGAAGAAAACATTCTGTGTTGCGCAACTTATAAACAAAGGTATGACAGCTAAGTCCAAGGAAGTCATTGTTCCACTGTATTCAGCATTCATCAGACCTGTTATTGAGTAAAATTCCCCCTTTGGTATGTACCTAACCAGGCATATACAATAATTGGAATGTCCACAGAGGTTACTCACTTAAAGAATACCGGGAGTAAGTAAAATGTCTTATACAGACCACTTACCTCAAGGCCCTGTTTCTGTATTCTGTCTCCTAAAGCCTTTAGAGGGAAGATGTATGTCTGACATAAAGGGCATTGTCAGACCCCACTCTGATGGACACCCTGCATATCCACAAAACAAACAGCACCAAAATTACACATTCTAAAGTCTTAAACCTTGCCTGTGATATAAATAGGACCTGCAGGAAAGACAGGTATATATCCCAGAGACTACCCCATCTGTGGAACAGGCTCTCCATCATGTGAAGCAGAGTTCCTCCTTGACCCAATTAAAGTGCAACTTGGACAACTGGATGGGTAACAGGAAATTCATCCTTGATTTGGTACCTATGTCTCTAATGGTCACAGGCAACCTGTAAATGGTTCATCTCCCAGGCCCCTGCTTGTAAATGTTTCATATCCCAAGCCCCTGCTTACATTTATCAAGGGTATCAGAACTTGCCAGAGGTTTGGGATGCATGGCTAGGCTTAAAAAGGCCCTTGTGGTCATTAGCCTAGTAAACACCTATGAACCTATAAATGGTAATTTATTAGGTATCTCACATGTCAAGGCTACAGTGGGGCATGAATTGCATCGTGCTTGCTGCTGGTGAAATACACATTCACAGCAATACAGACCGAATGATGAACAGAATTATAGATAGATGGAGAGATCGATAGATAGATAGATAGATAGATAGATAGATAGATAGATAGATAGATAGATAGATAGATAGATGCAAAATATTGTGCAATAAAGCAGAAAGACAAAGTTATAATGCGTTGGGAAGGGTCAAGTACTCTGCATAATGTAGGGGCAGGTAAATCAATGATTATGATTTTATTTTGCATTCTACATCTTTTATAGCAATTTCCATTTCTTGGTATGTTCTGACATGCTCACACTATTGGCAGTTGCTCATCTAGTAACATATTTTGATTTGTTGCCAAGAAGAACAGAATTTTGCATATTGTATTCCCTCACCAAGTGCTTATTATGGTAACCATTTGAAATGTCGGGACCTGCTAGAGTGAGTCTCGAATTACAGAGACTGAGTGGCTAAAAGAATGGACTTACATATACCAAGTCTGAGATGCCATTTCTCAGAATATTTCATTTTCTCTGAGGTATGGCAATTTCAGAGTTGATATATTTAAGTTTGAGGTGTGGAGGGGGGCTTGGCCCCCACATGGAGGAGTCCAGGGGGACCTACCCCCTTCTGCAAAAATAATTTCTATGGAGAGGAGCGATTTTTGAGATTTGGTCTTCTTCTGTCTTTTCAGGGGTTTATTTTATGGCTCTTTGGAACTCAGCATTTTGAGTGCCAACATTTCAATAGGGAGCCACTTCCTTTTGATGGCATGGAAAGCACACAGAGGCTTATGTGTGGAATAAATGACAGCGGTTTGTATAGTATTCTGTCACACCCATGTTCTCAGTGCACAAAAGTCTGGCATGTCTCTGTTTTCAAATACAAGTCCCCATAGCCTTTAACTTTTGTCTCTTATATGACTCAGTTAAAATTAGCTCAGGACTGTTGACTGTTCTGATATTCTAGCTACTGACAAATAGTGCTTTCTTGATTCAAATTCTTTTGTGCACATACCACCAATAGTCAAATCCTCCCTGGTTAGCTATACACCAATAGTCAACTCCTCCCTGGTTAGATCCGACCACAAACTAATCATCTTGAAAATCCACATCCGTCCCATCCCCCCACTCCCGCAAAGGTAACCACCATGAAAAACTTCTTCAAAGCTAAGTTTGAGCACCTCAAAACAGAGGTGGCTAACTTCACAGCACCCATGCAAATGGAGAATAGTTGCATGACTGCTGAATCATACACCAATGCACTGTATGAACACATACACAAATGCATGGATCTTACCATACCCAATAGAACCAAGATGCTCTCCTCCAAAAAAAAAGCAAGCCGATCTGGTGGTCCCCTGCCATAAAGAAACTCTACAACAGATGGAGGAAACTGATGTAGAATAAGGTGAAGTCCCAAGACTGGAAAAACTCCCTTATCAGCCTCAACAATAAGCTGAGATCCCTCATCAAATCCTCTAAATCTAGCTATGAAAACAGAATTGCAGCATATAGTAAAGACAACCACAAGGCCTTCTATAGTTATGCAAAGAATCTCAACGGCAATACCCAGATTTGCTCTGAACTACTGCACAATGGTACCTCCTATACCAAGCCAACAGATATTGCCAATATACTGGCCAACTGTTTCAGTGCCAACTTTACCCCCACCCCCCAAGAACCAATCACAATACCAGTAGATTGCCAGGCACCAAGCATTACTGCTGCACAGGTTAAAACAACACTGTCCAAGGCCAAGAATACAGCTTCTGTGGGACCTGACAATATCCCTGCCTGTTTTCTACATGAACTACAGAGTGAACTGGCACCTCACCTGTGTGCCCTGTTCAATCACTGCCTCACCTCAGGCTTTGTCCCTACTGAATGGCGCACTGCTACAGTCATCCGTCTCCACAAAGGAGGAGTGACTACAGACCCTGGGAACTATCACCCCATTAGCCTAATGAGTCTGATATGCAAAGCTATGGAATGTATAATCATGGACCTAATAAACAAGGATATAGGGAATCTCCAAACTCTGGATCCCACACAGTTTGGTTTTGTGAAGGGTAGATCATGCCTGCTCAACCTAGTCGACTTCTTTAAGTCAGTCACCAGAGCTGTGGATGAAGGCAAGGTGGCTCATACAGCTTATCTTGATCTAGCCAAGGCCTTTGATACCATTCCCAACTCAGGAATCATAGAAAAACTCACAAAGCTAGGCATCACCCCCTATATCACTAGGTGGGTTGAAAACTGGCTCCCAGATAGAACTCACAGTGTGAAAGTAGTTGACTCCAAGTCAGACTGCCAACCAGTCACGAGTGGTGTCCCACAGGGTTCGGTGCTGGGTCTTCTGTTTGGTATCTACTTCTCTGATGTCCAGACCAACATGAAGTGACTCTGGCTGACAAAACTCGGAGACAATTGCAAGTTGGGAGCTATTATTAACTTCCCAAGTGATGTTGACATCCTACAGAAAGGCATAATTGAGACCATAGACTGTTGTCAGAACCATGGAATTAAGCTCAATGCCAAAAATGTGTTGTCATCTCCTTTGGAAAAAACCCGGTTCCCATGAATTACCACATTGATGGTAGTCCACTGAACACAGAAGGCATTATAAGAGATTCAGGAACACAGGTTGACAGCAACCTATCTTTTGACCACCATATTGCCACTGAGGTCAGAAAGTCCTTCTATGTGGCACATCTCATTACTAAGGGTTTTGCATCCAGGAAGAAAGAGGCCATTGTCTCCCTGTAGTCTTCCCTCATTAGGCCAGTCATCGAGTACAATGCCTCATTTGGCAAGAACCTCACTAGACACCTACAACAACTGGAGAGGCAGCAAAAGTACTTTACAAAGAGGATCCTAGGCCTTAAACACTTGTCCTATATGGACAGACTCAAAAAACTCCAGCTATTCTCTGTCTCATATCACCTACTTAGAGGCGATCTCTGCATGACTTACAAAGCCATGTCTGGCCCAGCTCTGTTAGAAATGCTACATATAAAGAAATCCCAATCTCTCCGCACCACACGCTCCAGAGACCTCAACCTCATTACCATAATCAACAGAACATGCTGGAGGGACAGGTTCATAACCCAGAGACTGCCCATGCTATGGAATAGACTGCCCATACATGTCAAGCAGAGCACCTCACTGGCCCTCTTCAAGAGAAATATTAATGAGTGGATGGGAAATAGAAAAGTCACCCCGGGGATCACTCCAGTGACTCTACTCGACAGATGCACTGGGAACTAAGGTTGGTGGCATGATGCCAGGGTAATCCTATGGGCTAGGCTTGTAAAGACTCCAGGGCCATTAGCCTAGTACACACCTATGAACCTATATATGTGCACTTTATGTTTTAGAAGGATTCAGAAGACACAAGCATTCTTTTTGGCTATGATTTTTATGCTTCTTCAAAGCTCTGATTAATTATCTACTCTTGTTTAGGTTGACAAAGCCTGTGCTCTATTGCTAGTACTCTGAAGTCATGTTGTTGAACACTTGGCTAATGCAGGCAGATCATAAAGGAAGCATATAGCCATCACTATTGATGTCACACTGCTATAGCCACTAAATCAAAATAACCTAGTAAATCTGAAATTCAGCAATGAAACAATAGGTCTTTTTTCCTAAAAACAAATAGATGATAGCTTGAAAATAGTCACTGCTAATACTGAGCACAAGTTTCAGTCTAAGTATGCATTCTTGTGATAATTGACTTACTATACAAAAAAAATTGTCTGAGAGTGGGACTGAGTCTAACCTTGGGAGTATAGAAACCATTCAAATACATGTTATGGTCATTAGTCTTTTTGCTGTAGCATTAGTCTTTTTACTATACCTGTCACACGCTATACTCTGATTCTTTCTGTGTTCTGAAAACTCCATTTAGAATATGCAGTTTTAGAGTCTGTCAAACTTGGCAGTATTACTTACTAATGATCACATGCTATGCTAGCTCGTTAAAACCTCTGCTAGTATCTCACTCAGTAACCAATTAGTGTTTTTGTGACTTTTATAGTTAAGGGGCCTGCACTTTTTCCCAGTCCTAGTAATGTACAATAACAGTGGCAAATAGCTACCTTGCCATACATATATTAATTTATATCAAAATAACTGTTTAACTGATTATTTTTATCGTGTTACTGAGTTTAAGAAATGTCTAATTGCATTAGCGTTAACACCAATAAATCCCTCTTCATATCTGTGAAATGTGACTCCTGGTATAAGGCATCTACGATGGCCAACATATCAGACTCCATTTGAGCTTATAACATCAAGAAGAACTGCTTTGGTAAGAAAAAAAATCAGAAACCAGAGCTTCCAAATAGAGCTGCACAAAGATCAGAGTGCAATTGTAGTATGCAGGATAATATAAAAAAAATATTCTCGCCAATCATTTCAGCTTTCATTATTTTGGGTAAAGTGACTATCATTATTGATTTTATCTGCACAGAAACATTATTTTACTTCTGGATTTCCTCCCATACATCCTTACTAAATTCATCTACAATCTGTCGAAACTGCAGCAGTTTTCTGACATAATTAGTTGTTGCTATTGAACAGCAAAGGCCATTTTGTTATTTCACATCCAGAAATGGTTAACTGCATCATTCCACTTTCTTTATATTATGGCTTTACAAGCCCTTCATGTGACCAGTGTGTGTATTCAGAAAAATTATATGTCAGTACATGTGCCTTTGGGTATTTTAAGCTTGCCTTTCCATTTGACTTCTATCAAAGGAAAACAGAAATGGGCTTCTTCTAATGATGATGGGGAGAAAATCCTGACAAAAGGTTGCGTTTTTGATTCTGCTATAAAATGCTATTTAAGACAGAGATTATTGTTCGTCTGTTGTATTAAAGTCTATTTAAATGCTGATCGTAACTGATTTTGTGGATATATGCAGTCACTGATTTTTTATTTTTAAGTATGTCCTGTCACTATAAGATGAATGAAATCTAACAAACCAAGTATTAGCGTGTATGAATAGAGGTAGACAATGTTTAACAGCACTTTCTTATATGGCAAACTGTTCATTTTAGAGCAACATCCAGTAGGCACTGGGTTATTTTATTCCTGGTCAGTTGTATTTTTATGCCACAGTTGTTAAAAACAGGAAAATTAAAATCAAGTAATATTTATGCCAATACCATTGTAAAAGGGTTAAACCTGAATAAAAACAGCAGATGATAGTGGCTCTTTTAATATCCAGAAGTATCTGTGTCTGCATTATTCATCAGCTGGATCTGGTATACATTAACAAGATGAATGATGCTTACCCCAGATTTGCAGTGCTGTACCCTGGTTATCAAATTTAGTATAGATATATAGATAGACAGACAGACAGATGTATAACAGATCCACTTATCACACATTCCGAGAAGACATAAATTCACTAAATAAAAACATATGGTTATTATAATGTTAATTTTAGTAGTGATACACATTTTGGCAGATGTTATGATAGATGCAAAAAATGGGGTTCATAAAGAAGCAAGAAATGATCCTCAGAAGCCTGACGTAATTTATCACTCCAGCAGGGTGTTTTCATAATGGAAAGATTTTCCCCTCTTTGATTGCCATCAGCAGTAAGTATTTTTTTCTCTAAGAAATGGTAGTCTCAACAACTGATAAAACAAGCAAGACACTTGATTTTGTGTGTGTATGTGTGTGTGTGTGTGTGTGTGTGTGTGTGTGTGTGTGTGTGTGTGTCTGTGTGTGTGTGTGAGGAAAGGTTATAAATCCTCACACACACACACACACACACACACACACACACACACACACACACACACTCTATGCTTTCCATTAGTATTATAAGTATTGTTACCTCACAGAGGATAGAGTTTGGCATAACAGTCAATGTATTTACCTCACAGACATCAGGTTTGATTCTGAACTCTGGTTATTGGCTAGGCTTGTAAAAGTCTGCAGACTGATAGTCTAGTATTAACATTCTAACCTGTAAGAACAACAGTATTTACCCATGAAACTGTAAAAACAATGGCTCTAAGGATTTATTCAATTTCATAAATATCCTCTTAGTATATTGCCCTTATCTGATTTATGAATACTTTACACTTTGCCCATGGAGAGAGCACATTCTGTAAGAATATTTAAATGGCTGAACAAAGTTCACAGACACCTTGTCTCCTGAAGCACAGTACCATGCTACACTTTACGTATGCAGTATATAGTGCCAGTCTTGGTACCATAGATGCATGCAAATGACTTATTTGATAATGCTATGTACAGGTCTCTCATAGCTGTCTTGCATAGTTCAGAGGTCTGATGGATTAAAAAAATACATGTTCATCTGGCTCAGGGAAAAGGTGATGTGCCTGTGTGTTTGCATATGTAAAATAGAGTAGAAAATGAATTAACAGCCTGGAATGTCAAACAACAAAAGTTATTGCTTGCAGCTATTGGGAACATGAGTATTCACCGAAGGATTATTCTTTGACAGAAGTCAGAGCAACAGCTTTATTACTGAAAACCACTTTCAGTGAATGGGAGGTGTTGCACTTTCTCAAGTGTTGTGTGACCAGGGAGATGTATACATAATTTAGGTTGGGTGCATCTTCGTTGAAAGTTATTTTCAGTGATTCACCTTCATGTATTTGTACATCAGAGAATAATCTTTTGTTGAATAATCATGAATCCCACGTCATCTAACAGTTTCTGTCTACTGTGCAGCCATTTTCAACAATGACATTTTTCTTCATTGAAAAGATTTCTCTTCAAAAAAAGTAGTATTATAATATGCAAATGCATTTGTCTTTATGGAATAGTTAATTACACATTAAAAAGCTCATTATGAAGAACAATTATTCATAATGCAGAACGTCTGAAGAAAAAGTAGAATCAGGTTAGGAGTAGAAGTAGAGAACTACAGTGGACAGAATCAAGATGCATCAGTTAGGAAGCTCAAATGTGGTCATGTATAACTCTTGTAACTTAAATGGAGAAGCAGGAAGAAGAAGGACTCAATTATTCTACAATTAATGCCTTATTTTTATAATTTTATTTATTCTTTTATTTACCGGGCTTATAAACTAGGATGCTGTCCCCTTTTCAGTCAAGGTGGTATTCATACTAATTAGAAGAAATTTGACTAGGGCACTGGGGAACTTCCACAACTCTTTTTGTTTATGTGGGGCAGAAGGTTTGCTGCAGGAAGGGGGGTGGAGTGGAAGAGAGAAGTGCTGGAGGGCATGCAGATTAAGGAGCTGGAACATTTTGAAAATGAATACTCTTTAAGTGGTGCTTCACTTCTAGATCTTACAAATACTGTGGAATTGAATCTTCAACATTCTGAAATTATTGTCTTCACATAGGTGGACTGGAGAATGTAGTTTTGCAGAAAATGATATCTGAAAAGGTGCCAAGTGAACTAGTTTTATCTTGGTCAGTGCACAAATACTGTTACAAAGATTGATGACAGGAATCAGATGTGAGTGCAGGTGGAGAGCCTGAAGTATTTTAGATGCACTAGGAAAGAAAGGATTTAGGAAGTTGCTTCAAACTGCAGTGAAGGAAGAATGACACTGAAAAAGAGAACTTCATATAGACTGGGAAGTAAAAAAACATATGCAGCTGCTGTTGATGCAGACAGCAGGAAAACTATAATGCAGCAGAGTGCAAACAAATAAAGGAAACGACGACCTGTAATAAGAATTCAAAGCAGAAATAGGGATTTGGCTAATAGGTATATTGTTTGAGATTCTCTAGTGGTCGTGTTTCTGTCAGGGATTTTAGAGCTTTGATACATTCAGGGTCAGAGTCCTGTGAACTAACATTTGTGAATTTTTCTCTGGCAGAAAAAAATGTCAACTTTGTTTGACATCCTTTTGTGAGCCATAACATAGTTACATAGCAACTGGAAATGCTGCTTTGCTTTCATTGTGGTGCAGTTTGGGACTACAGATGTGTCTATAAAAGTACTAAGGGAGTATTTAAACTCAAATGTCAGATTGTTTTATAAATAAATAAATAAATAAATGAGAGATATTTATTGAATGAGGCATGGTAAGTTATGATTAATTTAGATGCAATGGATGGCAGAATGCACATACAAACTCACCCACAGGCTTCTCCAATATGGAGTGCATTGATAAAATAAAGTCAATCTTCTTCTTTTTTCGGGTGCAGATCATCTGTTTCCATTTCTTCCTGCCCTGATAAAATAAAGTCAATGTTAAAAATTTAAAAATAAATTAAAAAAAAAAACAAAAACACTTCCACAACTAATGCAACAATGGCCGAGTGCTACTTTCTGTGGTGTTGATTATCATTTAATATAGGTATCATTTAATGTAGGTTTACCCTAAAAAAAAAAAAAAAAATGATACCCAGGAGGGACAGCTGGAATCAAATCATACTAACAGAAACAAAAGGAAGTTACAAAGGAAGGGAACGGATAACTTAAATTTTATTGCAGCAAATGTCAACAGCAAAAGGACTGAAGTATGAGGTTTAGTTGTGCATAATGGTGTCAAGAACAAAAAGCTGATAAACTATGTTTAGAAGGTACAGGATTTTTAGATAAGCTATGAAAAGAATTGATGAAAACATTGTGAGGAAAGAACATTGTGAGGAGCTCTGAAAGGAGCTGAGTTTAGGCATGCGAATATTGTTTAAGTATCAGCATCTAAAGATTGTCTCTGAGTGATGTGTGTGCTTTGTGATGTCAGATATGGGGAAAATGAGTAGGGAATAGCTGTGGTATATGCATATGCTAACACTGAAGAGATGGTGGGTATATCTGAGGAAAGACAGAAAGAAATATATGATAGTTAAAAGGGATATATTAGCAGTAGGAGACTTTAACAGTAATCTAAGAAAATGGATGTGAAGACATGTAGGGATATAATAAAATAAGAAACATTAGTGCTAGGAAAGGATAGAGTATATACATATCGAAAAGGACATTTGAAAGTTTATAAGAGGTACAGGAAAAGTCAGATATATATTTTTCTGACTATGATACTATATTGATTGAGGTAGGATATGATGAAGAGTGGATTAGAGAAAGCAAGGGCCTAAAGAGACTCATGGGAAGTTAGTCACACAAAGAGTTTTAGAAGGAATGGAAGACTTATCGAAAAAACATTGCTCTAGAGGCCTTTTTATACAACTTGATTATTGTGGTGGCTAGAGTACAAGGTAAAATATAAACAGGCGTATATAAAAATAGAAGGGGGGTTTGGAGGAAAACAAAAGATGCATATTTAAGTAGCATACAGGATTATGAATGTGCTTTGCATACTCATCAGAATAAAGTTTTAGAGAATGAGAGGTGTCTGTGTAATAAAAACTTGGAAAAAAAGAAAATATGTAATAAAAAGGCAGGGATATTTCTTACAACAGGTGACAGCATTTTCTTTGGTAAAAGAGCAAGGTAAATGAAGGAAAAATGACATGTATGCTGGATAAGGTGGGTAAAAGGCATCATTCCCAAGAGAGGATCATGAGAGTTGTGGCTGAGTATATGAGGGAGCTATATAATACTAAAGTGATAAAGAAGAAACTTAAATGGTGGATTAGGAAGTTTTTAAAGGTAGTAATAGCTATTTTAGATAGAAGGATAAGTACAGATGAGTTGGATGAGGTGTCATAAAAATTAAATATAGATAGTGCACCATATCCAGGTGGGATAGGGTGTAAAACTTATCAAACTATAGTGGCTCAACAAACTCTGAAATAGTGGAAGTTATCAGTGAGTAGTCGGATCAAGGAGTAAGAGACAGGCAGGTGTTTGTGGAACAATAATAAGGTTGATTTTTTTTGAAGGGGGGAGAAATTGGGGGGCTCCTACATTATGTGAAGCAGATTATATGTTGTTTATGAAAACACTACAGAAGAGATTTGGGAAGTAATAGGTGAGGTTCCTTTATGAAGGAATGTATGGAGTGGAGAGAATATTTGTAAGAGAGGTGTTGGTTATAATAAAAATGGTGGTTGTGAGAGAATAAAGTAGGTGTGTGGTAGTTCACTGTGATGTGGAAAAGGCATTTGGTGGTACAGAACATGATAGTATGTTATAAATTACTCAGGGGATTGCACTGGGGAAATACAAAATTGTGTTGCATTCAGCATATAGTAATACAGAGAATAAAGTAATGATTTAATTGTTAATGAATTAATTGGAGAGGGGGTATGTATTAAGAGAGGATTGAGGCAAGAGTACTCCATGAGTAGAGTTTTATTTGAATTAGTTATGAATGCAGTCATATTAAGATGCAGGGAGAGCTCTAAAATGGTAGACTGGAAGATTAGATTTGGGGTGAACATTGCAGTATTTATGCCACTTACTGATGTTGTTGTTGTTGTTGTTTGTCTTTCGGCTTTTTTCCCGGTAAGGGGTCACAGCATCAGAACTCCGGTCCGCTAATGATTGGCAGTAGATTTTTACGAAACGCCGAGGTGCCAGCTTGACACCCAAACTTCAACGAAAACATGCCCCATTACGCACGCATGTCTTTCAAACGCTACCCAACCGCGGGGAGGACGTGCAGACTCCACACAGAAGGCACTCCCAAGCCAAGCCGAGAATCGAACGGGAGAACCTCTTGCTGTGAGGTAACAACACTATCGCCGTACCACAGTGGCATTTATGTCACTTACTGATAATTTAGGTATAATTGCTAAGAATACAATGTTTGCTAGTGAAATCATTTCTATAGTTGAGAAAGAGGTAAGCAATGCAGGATTAGTGTTCAATAAAGTTAAAAATGCAGTTTAGAGATGCTGTAAAAACTGGGAGCCAGTATTTCTCAGAGTGTGCGATAAATATAACAGGGATAAACTTTGGGAAGACAGAGGTAGTAGAAGACCAATGGAAGGAGGTATTAAATGAAATGAGGAGAGTAATACATATGTGGGGAGCATTCCAAACATTTACAAAAAAGTGCAATTGATACATACATACAGGTTTGAGAAATTGAGATACATATGAGTGGTGTTTGCATTTCCAAGAAGTTAAGAAAAAGAATTATTAGAAATTATTTTTGAGGTAGGGAGTGCTGTATTGTAAAAAAGAAGATTGAGGCGTAGGTTTATGGAACCCCATTTTACATTTAGATTAATTTAATTTATATTGGATGTTCTGTAAAATGGCAAAGAAGTTTGAAGATATAGTAGGAAAGATAATGTGGCAGAAAGCTTGGCAGAAAAGCAAGGTTATTTGAAAATAGGGACATTCAAGATTATAGTAAAAAGTTGGTGAATTATTGTAGAGGTTATAAATAAAAATAAGAAAGCATGGTATGAGAAAATTACAAAAAAGTTTTACTATGCAAAGCTCTGGGTGCAATAAATGTGATTATTAATAGAAAAATAAAGACAAGGCAAATTAGATTAAGAAGGGTTAAATAAATAGAAGATTTTTCAAGGAGATTAATGTTGCAAAAATTAAGGGGCAAATGAAATACAAACTGATGATTGAGCAATAATGCCAAATATGCAAGGTGGATGAATCTATTTAATATGCATTATTAGAAGGGTTCCTATCAGAAGAGTGAATGCTTAAAATAGTGAATGCTCTTCTATCCAACTGAAAACTACGAAACCTCAAAATGTCGAAGGCACAGAACAGCGATTTTTTTCCCAGAGAAAGAAAATCACTGGACTATTCTTGGGCCTTTTCTGTTTTCTCCAATGTGGTGTGATCTTGGAGTTAGTATATTTATGCTGGGGGTGTGGGGGGCACAGCCCCCCACATTGGGGGTGTGGAGGGTGAAGCACCCCCGCTTTATTTTGTCTGTACATTCTTTTTTTTTTTTTTGGATTAATAATTTTTTTCCATGGGAAAAAATTTGCTGATCTGTGCCTTCGACATTTTGAGGTTTCATAGTTTTCGGTTCAAAAGAAGAGTGCTTGCTATTTTACGCATTCGCTCTTCTGATATAGACCCTTATTAGAATGTGATCAAAGTTAAACTGCTATGGAAGAAATCTAAAAATTAATTATCAGGTTAAAAGTTTTCAAAATATAGATTTATATATGATATGCTATGGGATTTATGATGGAAAGAAAATTGAAAATGATATGATTGACGGGATATTAGGAAGTGCAGCACAGATAATCTAGAATAATAGATGTAAACAATTGTTGTATAATAAAATGTGGAATCGCAAAGTTATTATGAGAAGAATAAGAAAATGGTTGTAGTGGAAGGTCATGGTGGGTGAAATTCGGGTTGTTAAAATATGTTTAAATTAATATGTATATGAACTTATATGTGCAAAAACAGAAATAACGGTTGGAGGAAGTACGGAGCTGAAAACATAAACTATTTAATATGCAAAATTAAAACTGACAAGCACTTTCACCACCAACCTGGTGGCTCCTTCAGATCATAAAACAAATACAATACATTGTAACGCATCTTTATACAAATGTTATACTCACTAAACAAGGTAATCATGCAGCTGCAAATAATCATTCCTCCATGTTAAAGTCACAACTAGTTAGGAAATTACGTCTAAATAAAAGATGTGACCATTTAAAGGGGAATCAACGTTGTTCACTTTAAGCAGCATTTTTAATACGTACAGTCATGTCATATTTTATACTAAAACTTGTAAAAACATCTCCGGTTGTTAAAAATGCATTGATTTGGATACTTCTGACATAATAAACATAAGTATCTAATCAAATATTTCATTAACTAAAGCGTAAGCTAACACATTGTTAGAAAAATATGTATTAATGTGTGTATTAGCAATATGCTTAGTGCATTTAGAAGCTTGAAAAGAGTTAACATATTTATGCTATTACATGCTGGATAAATCTGTACAAACTGCAGTTGCTTTCTGACCTTGTACTGTTAGCTAAAATCTTGCTCGTGCCTTGGAAATTTACTAAGAAGCAGGTGATTTCTGCTTGTGTTAGCAAAATAATGAATAGAACAATGCTACTTGTATGAAACTTAGACAAGAAGTTCTGCTGTGCCATGAGAAAATACACAGCTGTAGAAGTTACAGATAATTAGTACAAAGCCTGCATGAAAATATGAACTGCAATCAGCATTTGCTTGTACCTGTATTAGAAAAGTACCTTGAAAAGTAACACTGCACAATAGACATTTGTAAATGGATTAATGGTCACCAAGGCCAGGTTGTTTTTCTGAAAAATTTCTCACAAATCTAGTCATGTCAGCAGAAAATCTGAAGTAACATCTGCTGTAGAACAATGCTAAAAGTTGTGCTTGATTACGTCAGCTTAGAAGGCCATGTCTTGTAAAATAGTATAAGAATGAACATACTTCCTGTTAGTAGTTAGACAAATCCTTGTATTTGCATGTTTTTGTCTTCTTGCTGCAAGTAAATTAAAGTGCCTTAACTGAACTTTACGTGTATTGGTCTTTGAAGTTTTTTCCTTTGACAGATTGGTCCTTCGGACCAGAAACCTTCACTTCACCTCAGATCAGACAGGCCAGGTGGCTTGAAACCGTACGGGGAAGAAACCACATTGGTTCTTCTTATTTGAAAAGTCCTCCAACTGAATTGTCATACAAAAGAGGCCAGCCACTTTCTGATCTGCGACTGTAGGACGGGTTTACTCAAACCAGGTGATCAATCACAAAGGCTCAGGTAAGGTGAATCTACCTTCTTTTCTGTTTTAGATCAGGGACTAGATCTGTATTTGTTCTGTTAAGACTTTATTTATAAGTCAGGGACAGAAAGATTACTGTCTTGTCATAGATCAGGGAAACAAAGCAGGTAGGCAGTCATTCTGAAGAGACTATAAAAACATCCATGGTATCATGTTAAAAATAAGGTGCTACGTAATGATTAAAAGGGTAGAACAAAATGGGTAATAATTGTACAAAAAGGTCCCAAAACCCACCATTAACCGAAGACGTGAAATACATGCAGTCACAGCGTGCTGATAATATTAAATACTACTCAAAATAGGTTAATAAGTATGAATTTGATGGTAAACTGGAAAAATCCTCACTTGTCAAACTTGTCACACAGCTTAAAACTGATTCTAGAGGTCGGGTAAAAAAGCAACATCAATTAGGAATTCCTCAGGCACACAGGTGGATTGAGGAAGTAAACCGAAGGGAACAAAAGAGTAATAATTCAAAAGTAATGTTTCTATATAAGTAGGACAATAACTTAATAACAGCATCAGCCCCTCCGCCTCCCTTACCAGAATATGAGGCAAGTGAACAAATTAGTCCACCCCTGCAATATCCTGCTGTCACTGTGAGTAGAGACACTACAAAAGCGAAACCATTTGTTAGAGATCCCATCAAGGCCAGGTCTCGAACATGGGCAGGAAACTCAAAAGGGGACATTGAGTTATATCAAATAGGTAGAAATTGACGATATACGAGTGAAGAAGAAATATGCCCACTTATAGAAGTGCCTAATCCTCAGGCAGGGCAAGAAGGACAGGACCCAACTATTCTAGTGTATAGACCCTGGACTCCGGAAGACATCCGGAAAGCCACTGAGGGAATTCCCCATCCAAAAGTTAATTTTAGAAAGTTCTTAGAAGATTTGCAAGGAATGAGGCTGAGTTATAATTTAAATGGAGAAGAGGTAGAAAAAGTAGTCAGACAAATTGTGGGACCAGATTGGCACATGATTAGTGGTGACTGGAATCCCTGTGACATTGCTCTCAGGCCCCTCCCACATAGCAGCGCAGAATTAGACAACATAGTGAAAGGTCTTACAGACCGAATCTCTGAGAAATGGAAGCCTAGGGCAGACTGGACTTGCATTAATCAATGCATCCAACAGGAAGGTGAAGCTATTGACCGGTATTATGCCAGACTATTAGAATGTTTTAATAACCATTGTGGAATGCAGGTTCCTGAAGATCAGACACACGATTCCCCATACGAGCAGCAGTTAAAGAATGCATTCTTGAAAGGCAGTATTGCACCTATAAGCAGTTTTATTACAAAACACATGGTAGATCATCGTACAAGCAGGTTACAGTCATTGCTTGAATATGCTAGGCATGCCGAAATGCATTTTAATAGCAAAAAGAAAGCCCAAGTATTATCTGTAGAAGATGGAGCAGAAGTATATGTAGTACAGTCCAGGAAAAAGGGCAAGAGAAATGCCCAGGGAAACAAACAATTTGATCAACGATCAGAGGACTTTGAAGGGTGAAAGAAAAGAGGTGAATGTTTTAAATGCAGTAAGAAAGGACACTTGGCAAGGGATTGCAAGAAAAACAAGAAGGCAATCACGGAGGGTAGGGAGGGTGAGGACTGACTATATGATAGTCAGGAATCACTAGAAGGGGACAGCAGAGAAAGGACAAATGAGTATGTGATAGAGGGAGTAGAGAATGTGACAGAAGAAATAGAGGAGGTGCAAGAAGTCACGGATAGTGAAGAAAATGAAATATTGGATTTGGCTTTATTGAGCTTAGAGCTCTATTTAGCAGACACGAAACCAGAAGTTACACTCCTGGTAGAAGGGAGGGAAGTCAGATTCTTGTGTGACTCAGGGGCATCACGGACCCTGGTACATCCCTCCAAACTGCCAGAGAATTCAGAGTCACCTGATTACATATTAGTGAAAGCAGCTAATGGACAGCTGTATCGGGAGCCCCTCTCCCATAATATTGTGATAACTGATCCTGTTTCAGGATTGACCCAGAAAAGCAAAATTGTTGTATCTGCAAAATGCCCAGTAAACCTCTTGGGTAGAGACCTAATGCAGTTATTTGGTATAGCAGTAGTTCCGACTATGCAGGGTATGGAAGCACAGCGACAAATTGATACCTTTGCAGTGCAATTGGAGGGTGAAATGTTTTATTGGTACAGCCAGGACTTGGTTACGACTGGTCCAGGGGCGGTGACCGAGGAGTTGATGAATGTAGCCGTCAGCAAGTTCCCCTCCCTTGACATTGATAAACAGCATTTGTTGCACTGTACTCTGTATTATTGTAATACACCAGGTCCTGATAAGGAATATGAGCAAGAATTGTTTAGAAATCGTGCAAACAGATTGGTATTATGTAATCTGTACTGGGACACAGAAGGGAACAGTGTAGTCAGCTGTTCGTTGCCCCAGGAGTTCTTTGCACTTTATAAATCTAATCGATTACCACATGTTAGCTTAACTAAGGACAAGAATGTAAAATGGGTAGACTTAGGAGAAAAAGTCGCGAGATAGGAAAAACAGACAGAGTTAGAACTGTCAGAACAGGGAATACAAATGCAGAAGCTGAATTGGATAACTCAGACCCACCCAGCTGTACACTTGCAGTCTAGCAAGGACAGTTGATTAGCACTCCTATTGAAGGAGGAAGAGAATGCCTTACAGAATATATCAGAAAATCTCTGGTCAACAGGAAAATCAGATGTAGGACTTATTCGTACAGCAGGACCAGTTACTATTACGCAAAAGTCAGCATTTAGACCACAAAAGAGACAGTATCCCTCAAGAAAAGATGCAGAGGGTGGCCAAGGATGAACACAAGATAGCAGCAGATTTCTTCAGCTCCACCAATTTCACAGCACTGACAGGAAATAATTACTTTAAAAATTAATTTATGAAGTAATTTTCTTTCTAAATACGTTTGGAATATCTATTTCTTGAATAATATCTAAAAAAGAAAGACAATTTTAATAATATTCCTGTCAGAAAACACCTTGGAAATTTTTCTGTCAGCTCCTCTGTTTGAAATGAGTTCCAGTAAGACAAATTCTCAAGATTCCAGCATCAAGAAAGAACTTCAGTCTCTGATATCTAAAATCCAGCAACTTACTGCCAAAATGGATAAACTGGATCCTAAATTGATACCTTCATAGAAAAAACTACAAAACAAATAGACTTGTTACATATAGACTTGCAACAACAGAAGACTCAGATTACAGGCATAGAAGAGACTGTAAATGACATGGAGAATAGAATCCAAGAAGAAGAAATCAATATTGAGTTTTTGCTGAAACAGAACACACATCTACAAACTAAACTTGATGACCTGGAAAATAGATCTAGGCGCAATAACATTAGGATTTTTGGACTGCCAGAAAATATTGAAGGTAACAATATTACTTCTTTTTTAAATACATGGCTCCCTAAAACTTCAGACTTGCCAGAAGCATTTTCTTTTGGTATCGAAAGAGCCCATAGATCCATATCTAATTCTAACTCTAACAAAAAGTATCCTAGATCAGTTATAGTTAGATTTCTATCATCTTTTGATAAAGAGATGGTACTTAAAACTGCTTGGGCTAAAGCACCTGTTAAAATTAATGAGGCAACTGTGCGTTTTGACAATGACTATTCTTCCTTGGTAATAACTAAAGGAAAAGTTTTCCTGCCATTAATAAGAGAGCTTAAGAAAGCACAGTTTAAAACCTACCTTCTGTTTCCTGCCAAACTAAAAATCTTTCTTCCTGATGGACCTAGAATTTTTGAAGACTTAGACTCTGCATTGCTGTTTATCAAAAAAAATAAGATTTTGGATAAAATAGAGGAAATGGAATGGGCTAGTCCTTCATTAAAGAGGTTGGCAACAGAAGCTTCATGGAAGACTTCAGAGAAGAAGACTAAAAAACAAATGACTTGTTCTATGTTTTTTCTTTTTTTTTCCCTCTCTCTCTTTTTTCTTCACTATTAATCTTTTTAAATACAGTTACTGCATTTTCAGAAAGCCACAAATATTCTGAAAAAGATTTAATTAAAGTTATTTTCTGTGTACAAAGAACTGTTTTTGTTTCATAAATAGTCAAAATATCTGAGGAACTAATAACAAGTTATCAATCAATCTGTTTCTCTTTGTGACAAAGAGACCCAAGGTTAGTAATTTGATACATTTCTTTTTTCTTTTATTTTAAGTAATGACATTCTTTTTAGATTATGCATTCAGTAAGGGGTGGGGGAGGGCAGGGAGAGAAGTGTAATGAAAATATGATAAGTGGAATAATAACTTATCAATTCCTTGTAAAAAAGTATATATGCTGTTTAAATACTGTTGCTAATTATTTTTCCATGATTCTATTGCTTATACTTGTTTACAAATAACCTGCCATGCTTTAATTACTAATAATTAGAACCAAATAGTAGTAAATAATATGTTTCATATCTATCTTTATTAATATATACAGCAAGTAATATTCCACTGTAGATACTTTTTATAGCTTCCTTTTTTATTTTTTTTTTATTTCTTCTCTTACTCTCTTTTTATTTTCTACTCTCTTTTTTTTCTTTTCTCTCTCTCTCTCTCTTTTTCTTTCATATAAGTACATTTACATGCTTTTGATAATACTGATACAGTAAATAATAAGATTTGTATAAAAATTGAATAGGGACTTAAAAATTAGTTGTATTATATACTAATAACTGTGGGCTTAGTTTCACTGTCTTAGAGGCTGTAATAACTTGTAAGATACTTCGCAAAGGTTTTGCTCTGTTTAGTTTCATTTAT
The DNA here is from genome assembly GCF_019279795.1 of Protopterus annectens. Lineage (NCBI taxonomy): Eukaryota > Metazoa > Chordata > Ceratodontiformes > Protopteridae > Protopterus > Protopterus annectens. Next base: position 139,930,382 of record NC_056727.1, on the reverse strand, counting down.
ATTGCTAAATGAATGTCAGTCACTTGCATTTATCAAAATTCCCGCCAGAATGTTAAGGGAGACAATTTGGGATGTGGGTTACCTCGTGAATAGTGTCCTCGAGTTGTTTTAAAAGCTTCAACACTCAGAATTCACGCAGAGAAGCTGAATGCAGTCAATTTGAACTTTGACCCCTGAATTCACACTGACACATCGCAGATTCAAGAAGAACACTCTACCAGGAAGTAGAACTGCTGCAAATGTGACTCTGCGATGGAAAATTAACTCTTTAACATTTAAATGTGAGTTATTTTTTATAACTATTTACTTATTTATGTTATAATTTATAAAATATGAAAGTTATAATGATTTTAAATGATTCAGTATCCCATAGTAAGCAAATGTGATATTTTAGAAGGCCTAGAAAGTAAAACATATATACATATGTTTTTGAAAGTTTACTAGACTGCAACATATTATTGTATGTATGTACTTATGATTTAAACATATACAATGCTACAATTCATTTGACTTATCTAACTGACAAGCATAAATATCATTATGATTTTATCTTAGAAGAAGTTGTCATGTGACATATTTTAAAGCAGCAGTTCAGATATATAAAATACAGATGGCTTTCTTCACAATAATGCAAGTATATCTGGGAATTTATATACCTATGCAGTATGATTTGTAACTATTTTTATAAACATAAGTATTTTATTTTACTGGCAATAATAAGTATGAGAAAAAAGCTTTGATGCTAGTAGTTTAAAGTCTTTTAGAAGCTGTTAACTGCATTTCTATGACAGAAAATAGGTACATCTTAATAAATGTAATGTCTGAACCATAATAGCCTAAGTTATTGACTTTAAATGAACATCAGAAGTTATTTTTACAAACTTTGAATAAATTAATATGTAGATATGCCCTCTCTCTCTCTCTCTCTCTCTCTCTCTCTATCTCTCACTTCTTTTATTTCTCTCTCTCTTCCTGGTTCCTAATATCAAGTTTATTTGAATGCTATTTGATTATAAATGTATTATATTAAATAGATGTACATAGCAGTATGAATTGTTTTTAAAAGTTTCTATTTGTTTATACGATGCTGATTTATCAAATGTTTAGCTTTGTCTTACTAGATAATCTAATTGAAAGATGTTAATTTTAGTTAATAATAACTAGCATTAAATTGATAAGGTGGCAGCTGAGGTACTGCTGCTTAGGGTAGGGGGTTAACTTGAGTAGTATGTGCTACTCAAAGTTGGAGTTTTTAACTCCAGGCTGGGAGCAAGGTTTAATCCTTATATTATTTTCTTCTGTTTACTGTTGTTTGTATATAGTTCTGACATCCACAATACATTTTGTAAGCTCATTGTCACTGCAAACAAAATTGAGGCTTATACAAAATCCCATAAGAGTTTCAATAAATACAGCTATATTTAAAGGTACACCTAAAGAAGGAGGTATAACATTATTTATTTTGTTAATTGTTATTCTGATTATAAGTTTTATATGTTTTAAAAATGCCAAATGAATTCTCTAAAAGGAATTTCTTTAAACATTAATGGACTGAATAAATATGTAAAAGGGCAAGCTTAATAAGATACATTAATTTACATAAGGCCAACTTAGTATTCCTTCAAGAAACACATCTCCTGAAAAAAGATATTGATAAATTAGCCACAAATAAATATACAGTATTAGTTAGTTCAGAGCACACTCAGAAAAAAAGAGAAGTGGCTATTTTATGGAATAAAAGTATGCCCATTCCTAAAACTATTAAGTCTTATGAAGATGATAAAGGAATGTTTTGTATGGTTACAATACAAATTAATGGAAAGACATATACATTAATCAATGTATATTGGATACCAGGAATTGGTATTAATACAGTGAAATACCATCTTAATAAGATCATATCATTCTCTATAGGAGATATTATTTTAGCTGGTGACTTTAATTGTATCCTACATGAAAAAGATACTACTACTATAGGAAAAAGGAAAATTACATCTAATGCAAAACATTTAAAGGATTTTGTTAATTCTTATCATTTAAATGATATTAATAATCAGATAGACTCAAAATCATTACCATACACCTTTTTTCTAACAGATATAAAACTTATTCAAAAATAGAGTCTTTATTTCTAACCAGATGGTAACAGAATTAATTAACTCTAAAATCATTTCATGTCCTATATCAGATCATAATTCAATTGTCTTTGAGTTCATGATAAAAAGTACTTACAATGTTCAGATCAAAGGGATACCAGCATACTTAACTCAACTAAAAGACTATAAAGATTATATACTTTCAGAAGTGCAACATTTTTTAGACATAAATAATACTCCTGAAGTCTCCATTGTTTATGTTTGGGATGCTTTAAAATCATATCTATATGGACAAAGTATCAGATGGTATAATAATAAAAGGAAATCTTGGGATAAGGAATTATTAGATATTCAAAGTAAATTAGACTCTTATAAGCATAATAATAAAGAAAATATCATGGACAAAAAAGTCATTGAAGAAATAAACAAACTAAATGAGAAATACAAAGAAATTTTAACTCATAAAGTTAAAATAACTTTAGAGAAATACAAGTTTTTGTCTTACTCAATAAGCCCCAAATACTTACATAGACTTAAAAATAAAACAAAAAGGTTGAATAAGCAAAATCATATCAAAGAAATTTTCTCTCTAAGGAAAAAGAAGAATGTTCCTAGTCTACCATAAATATTGGATGAATTTAGAAATCACTTTCACAAAATTAATAATAATGACATTAACATGGAACCTAAAGATAAAATAAAGGAATTTATAACTACAAACATGAATAAAAAACTTAATAAACAACAGACTAAATTATTGGATAAAAGTATTTCATATACAGAGGTTGTTACACAAATAAACAAGCTTAAATCAAACAAAGCACCAGGTAATGATGGTATTATACCAGAGATATATAAAATTCTTTCTAAAAGTACATACTCATTAATACATAAGGTTTTTATTTTGGCCCAAAATGAGCTAATAACTCCCCCATCTTGGCAATACACATTTATTTCGCCAATTTTAAAACCCAATAAAGATCCAACTAGATGCACTTCATATCAACCCATTTCATTACTTAATGTTGATTATAAAATGTTTATGAGTATTTTTGCTGATAGATTGAAGACAATCATCCCAGGCATTATAGATATAGATCAGACAGGCTTCATTGTAAATAGAAACACTTTTGATAATATAAGGATGACTCTAACATTAATTGATTTTGCAAATAGGAGAAAGAAAGATTTAACACTTATTAGTGTCGATATAAGTTCAGCATTTGATTCAGTAAGTTGGGACTACTTGTTTACCTTACCGAAGTGCACGAACTTCTCAGATGCATTTGTAAATCTAATTGAACATCTATACAAAGGAGCATTGGCTTACATTAAGATAGGAACATATGTCTCACAAAAAATACCCATTTTAAAAGGTACAAAACAAGGGTGTCCACTCTCTCCACTATTATTTACTTTAATAATGGAGCCTTGGGCTAATCTGATCAGAAACAGTACTGATATAGAGGGATTTGAAATAGATGAAAATACAACATCTAAAATTCAACTTTTTGCAGATGATGTTCTAATTACATCAGCAGGATCTAATTCTTCTATGCAGTCCCTATTTGATAAAATGATGAATTTTAAAAATATTTCTGGTTTAATATTCAATGAAGAAAACACTAAAATACTACCTATATATACACGAAAAAATGTTTTCATTAGTGATTTTAGTAAATATATACCCAATTCAGGTCAGATAACTTATCTAGGTATAATATTAACTAAAGATATCAAATCTATTATACATAATAATTATAATACCTGTCTTCTTAATATACAAAATCTTTTCAATACCTGGAATAATATGTTTTTTACTATGGAAGGGAGACTTACAGTTATTAAAATGATAATATTCCCCAAGCTATTATACTTAATACAATCAATAATACTCCCACCTACAAAAATAATTATCAAGAAATTGAATACACTAATGTTAAATTTCCTATGGGCACCTAATAGACCTAGGATTGCATTAAAGAAACATACTAATAGCTGGTCTCAAGGGGGCATTTCTTTTCCAGACTTTAACTTATATACTATCTCTTCTATTATAAAAGTTATTACTTTGTTAATAGATCAGTCATATGTTGCAAAATGGAAAGATTACTGGAAACTAATTAGTGTTCACTTCATGAAAATCTCTTTAACACATAAAAATATGATTGTAAATAACTCCATGCTATGGTTACTAAAAGAATTTTGTACTTCACCTATTACACCAAAATATATAGTTAGTTATCCATTAAACATTATTATTAGTTATCGTAATTTTATATTCATGCATCCTAAGTATAAGGAATGGAATTTCATTATATTCCCTATAATGTATACACGAGGTATGCTTTTGTCATCCACTTCTGAAAGAACTCATTTAGTCACAGACAATGATCTAAAGTACTGGTATCAGTTGCTATCTGATAATAAAGTTAAAAATTTTGACTTCTTAAAACAAGAATTTGATCTGAGAGAAACTTGTTGGTTAGAAGTTCAGACCTTTAGACAACATCCCATTAATAAAATTGATTTAATGTCTATAACAGTTAAAGAATCTATTCCAACACTGATTGATTACTTGATATTAAATTTACAACATAAAGTTTCTGATAAAGGTAAGCTTTCATACATACATAAAATTATTAGAGAAGAAACTTATTACAATGTAGATACCTATTGGAATTATTTCACTTCCATTAATGGTGAATTACCAAATCAACAAGATAAACAATATATATTGGAATCTGCCTATAAAACTACTTCTTCCATTATCTGGAGACTTTTTACTTGGAAATTTTTACATAGATCCTTTTATATACCTTTGATGATGAATAAAATAAATAATAAAGACAATCTATGTAAAAGATGTAATGTAGAAATTAATGCTGATTGAGCACATATGTTTTATGACTGTATAAAATTGAAAGAATATTGGAAGTCAATCAATGATTTTTTGCAGGCTCTTTTTACAGATAATTTTATTATTTCTAAATCTCTTATATTATTCAACACTCCTGTACCTCAAAGTGTTAAAAAGGTTAAGCTTCCCTTGTTATGGTCTATTCTAGCAGTGGCTAGAAAAATAATAACCAGAAATTGGATTTCAGATACCCCTCCTTCATTTAATGAATTTAAAAATGTTATGACTGTAGTGTGCCATATGGAATTGATGACAATAAAATCAAGAACTACTAGAAATACATCTTATTATATTATATGGGATACTTTACAAAATTTGTTAAAAAAATCTTAACTTCAATAACATGGTATTTTAGTTTAATTAATTGATTTGATTGTAGTGGATGTCTTTGTAAATACTTTGGTTATTTTATTGAATGTTATAACCATTTCTATTTCAATTACTTGTATAAAATTGTTATGATATTTATTTTGTATGTTAAAAACAATAAACTTGTTTTAAAAAAAAAAAAAAGAAAAAAGAAAAGATGCAGAGGTAGGAATCAAACCTATTATAGCAGTTTTACTTAAGGAAGGGGTGCTGGTAGAATCTCCTGATTCACCATGTAACACACCCTTATTTCCTGTTAAGAAAGCGAATGGAGAGTGGCGTATGGTCCAAGATTTACAAGCTGTAAATGATGCAGTAATACCAAGGGCACCTACGGTGCCAGACTCACACACCCTGTTGAATGATTTAAAACCTCAACAGAAATATTTTTCTGTGGTAGATATCAGCAATGTGTTCTTTTCAATACCGATACACCCTGACAGCCAGCATTGGTTTGCATTCACATTTCAGGGGAAAAGGTATACATATACGCGACTACCACAGGGGTATTGTGAAAGTCCAACAATTTTCTCACAAGAAATGGCAAGCAACTTGGCGGGATTTACCCCACCAAGAGGTAGTCAGATTTTGCTTTATGTTGATATCCTGCTGGCGTCCCCCACCCAGCAAGATTATAAAGAAGATACCATAGCGCTATTACAATTTTTAGCCGCTGAAGGACATAAAGTAAACAAAAATAAACTGCAGCTTTGGAAAAACACGTTAAATACATAGGATATGTAATATCCAAGGAAGGTAGGACATTAGATGAGGACATAAAAATAGCGACTTTGCAAGCACCAAAACCCACTACCAAGAAGGAAATGATGTCCTTCCTGGGTATGACTAATTTTTGTCGGAGTTGGATTCCAAACTATGCCTTGGAATCTGCACCGTTGACTTACCTGATTTATAAAAAGCCTATGGCAGCACAGGATTTGTTACAATGGAAACCAGAAGCAGAATCTGCTTTCTGAAAACTGAAACAGTTAATAGCAACCTCATTAGTTTTGGGATTACCAAACTATCATAAATGTTTTTTCCAAACTGTATATTGTAAGCAAGGTTATATGACATCAGTGTTAACACAGCAGCATGGGGACAAGCAACGCCCTATTGCTTATTATTCATCACAACTGGACCCAGTGGCACAGTCTTTACCTCACTGTGTACAAGCAGTAGTTGCAGCTGCAATGGCGGTACAGGCTTCGGCCTCAGTAGTGTTGTTCCACTGTCTCACATTGAGAGTGCCTCATTCAATCACGATTATTTTACTACAAGAAAAGGTAGCATATCTTTCCCCTGCTAGGCATCTTTCCCATATGACTATATTGTGGAGCCAACCTTATATGACAATTGAACGATGTATGACTTTGAACCCTTCTACCTTGCTCCCAACCCCTGCAGATGGCACATCACACAGCTGCCTGCAGGTGATTGAGCAAAAGACACTACCTAGAAAAGATCTCATGGATGTCCCCTTGGATGATGCCGAGGTGACATACTACGTGGATGGCTCATGCAAAAGGGGTCCTGCAGGACAGAACCTAGTAGGATATGCAGTAGTTTCTGACACAGACATTATAGAAGTGAAATCTTTGCCACATAGTTTATCTGCACAGGCAGAATTGATTGCCTTGACACGGGCATGTACCTTAGCAAAGGATAAATGTGTGAACATTTTTACTGACAGCCAGTATGCTTTTTCTACTGTACATGTTTTTGTGCAACAGTGGAAAAATCGAGGAATGATAACATCTATTGGCAAACCAATCAATCATGCACAGTTTATTTTAGATAGTTTAGAATCTATTCAGTTACCTCAGAAAGTAGCTATTTGTAAATGCACAGCTCATACCAAGCAACAGGACAGGATTTCAAAAGGTAATGCAAGAGCTGATACAGATGCAAAGCAGGCAGCTTCAGAAGTATTTCTTTTGAATGAGGAACTACAGTCCTCTGAGAGTTTAGACTTAGAAATATTAAAGACAATGCAAACACTTACTACGCAAACTGAAAAACAAAGATGGGTAAAACGAGGAACAATTCTCGAAAAGGGGCTGTACATCTCTAAAGAAGGAAAACCAATATTGCCGTCTAATTTGTTTAGATATGCAGCTTTGTTGAGCCATGGGCAGTGCCATGTCTCAACAGGGGGGGATTGTACAGCTGGTGAACCAAGTGTTCACGACGTATGGATTTACAAACTACTCTAAAATATTTTGTTCGTTATGCCACATCTGTAATAAACATCATGCAGAAGGGGCATTATAGCCCAAGCAAGGGAGTTTCCCTACACCACCGTATCCGTTTCATACTATTTGTATGGATTTCATAGAGTTGAATAAATGTGAAAATAAGAAGTATTGTCTTGTCATTGTAGATATGTTTTCCAGATGGGTGGAAGCCTTTCCGACTAAAAATCCAGACGCTATGACTGTGGCCAAAGTGCTTGTTAAAGAAATCATCCCTAGATTCGGCAATCCGGAAAGGATCTACAGTGACAATGGCACACACTTCGTGAATCAGACCATATGGCAGTTAAGTAAACATTTTTGTATTTCTCTAAAGAATCATTGTGTGTATCACCCACAATCAGCAGGGCTAGTAGAGAGGCATAATGGGATTTTAAAGAGTAAGCTAAGAAAATTAATGACAGAAACACAGACTGCCCCTGGCACTGTTGAGCATGAGAACTGTTCCGAATGCAAAAGGATTGACTCCTTTGAAAAGCTCTTTGGAAGGGCTTACTATATACCTCAGTGGAAATCTCTCATGCCCGCAGCCCAGGAAGCTGACAGTACATTAGCAGAGTATATGTATAATTTGTTAAATTCTAAACATTTGTTGCAGTTAAATTCTGTTTCTGATAAAGAACGAACCAGACCGTCAGAAGTGGCAGTGCTCCCTGGTGTGTGGATCTGGCTGAAGATAGTTAAGAAGAAAAATTGGGCATCTCGGAAGTGGGAAGGTCCATATAAAGTACTTTTTTCAACACCCACCGCAGTCAAAATTGTGGAACGTGTCTCTTGGATCCACCTGATGCACTGTAAGTTAGTTAAAAACTTTGAACTGGACAAAAATCTTGTTACATGCCAAGAGCAAAAATTATAGAGTCCAGAAGAAACAGAAATGCAGAACAACCCTTTCCTCAGAAGTATTGCATAATCATCCTTTTAACTGTATTAGTGACAATAATCTTTTTGTTGTGGCCTTTTCTTTTCCCAGCCACACAGACTGAACTGAATAAATGTGAAGCATTACTCATAAACTGGCATCCAAACTTTAACACTTACCAGGCAATTAAATATGTGTATGCTGAGACTTTCAATGTTTTGAATTTCTGGATTTGGACAGCTTTGCCAACAGCATACGGGGGGTTATTAATGACCACAGTCCCCCTAGGGGTCAATGAGACTTGGGAGAACTTGATTTATGATGCCTCAACCATTACAGTACAAGATAAAATAGCATTGCATTTGTCTGTTCCACAAAAGGGAACTGTGTGTTTTTATAAAAATGATACTGTTCAGGTGGGTTGGAGCAATTGCAATGTGACTGTTCCTTATAAATGTTACACTAAAGGTAACAAAGTAGATCTTTATTGTAATACAAACTATGATTCATTTCTTGGATTGATGCACAAAACACTTGATGAAGTAAAACATAATTCTGTTCTTTATAAACAGCTGTCTATAACTGATAGAAAAATGTTTCATGCAGGGCGAGTGTACATTCATAGCAAGGTTACTAATAAAGTAGAGGATTGTTATTTTGTGTGGCAGAAAGGCATACAAATGGTTACCTGAGAATTGGTCCTGCAGTTGTTTTTTGGGTTACCTGGTTCCGGCCATACGACACACTGCAGTTTTGCCTCATGGGAAAATTTGAAATGTCTGAGAAGTCGTCAAGAAACCTGTAAATCCAGTGGGACAAATCAATGCACGTTGGAAAGACCATCATTCTCTAGGCAAAGAACTGACACACATGGACTTGAGTGATAGCGTAATATCTTGGGCAGGCATATTACCAGCATATGGAGCAGTGAAATTGATCTGGGAGCTGAGAAAACTGTCAAAACTTCTCGAAGTAATGAGCAACACAACTTTTTCTGCTCTTGAATTGGTGACTGATGAACTGAATGCTATGAGAACTGTAGTGCTCCAAAACTGCATGGCTCTCGACTTCACCCTAGCGATGAGAGGTGGTACGTGCACTTTAATCCAAGAAGAATGCTGTTCATATATTCCTGTCCATAAACATGAGATAGAAATCATCTTGAGGTAATTCAGCAAGTGTCGGCTATGACCAAACCAGGCCCAAACCCACTGATGGACTTTTTCCAGAAATGGTTTGGGGGGTGGGGTACCATCCTAATGAACATCCTGATTGCCATTTGTGTAGGTATGCTCCTACTGGGAGTATGTGTTTGTTGTGGTGTCCCCTGCATGAAAAGACTGATTAAAGACCTTATAGACATGTCAGTTTCTGAAACCTTATCAAAGTACTGAGTTTGAAGAACTGATAAAGACTAAAAAGCTTTCATAATTCTAAACTGAATGACTCTCTTAACTGCAAATCTTGAGTGGAAGAGGTTAGGAGAAGAAAACAAACTGTTTATTCTTATTTTGAAAGTAGAATAAAAGTATTAATATGGGGAATTGTTAGAAGAATATGTATTAATGTGTGTATTAGCAATATGCTTAGTGCATTTAGAAGCTTGAAAAGAGTTAACACATTTATTCTATTTCATACTGCATAAATCTGTACAAACTGCAGTTGCTTTCTGACCTTGTACTGTTAGCTAAAATCTTGCTTGTGCCTTGGAAATTTACTGAGAAGCAGGTGATTTCTGCTTACGTTAAGAAAATAATGAATAGAACAATACTACTTGTATGAAACTTAGACAAGAAGTTCCGCTGTGCCATGAGAAAGTACACAGCTGTAGAAGTTACAGATAATTAGTACAAAGCCTGCTTGAAAATATGAACTGCAATCAGCGTTTGCTTGTATCTGTATTAGAAAAGTACCTTGAAAAGTAACACTGCACAATAGACGCTTGTAAACGGATTAATGGTCACCAAGGCCATGTTGTTTTTCTGAAAAGTTTCTCACAAATCTAGTCATGTCAGCAGAAAATCTGAAGTAACATCTGCTGTAGAACAATGCTAAAAGTTGTGCTTGATTACGTCAGCTTAGAAGGCCATGTCTTGTAAAATAGTATAAGAATGAACATACTTCCTGTTAGTAGTTAGACAAATCCTTGTATTTGCATGTTTTTGTCTCCTTGCTGCAAGTAAATTAAAGTGCCTTAACTGAACCTTACGTGTATTGGTCTTTGAAGTTTTTTCCTTTGACACACATAAAACAGTATTAATCTGTACATTTGGAACAGAATAAAACTACTTAAAACAATATTGTTAACGCTATCACAATAAATGCCTTTCGAAATCAATGAAAAATTGCAACCATAATATAGAGTTTAGAAATAATATTTAAGATACATATATATACTTTTGAATCATATTATTACTTATAAAAATATATATCAAACAGACGCCATCATAGGAGTTCGATGTAACAAATTCAAAAATGGTTATATATATTATGAAAATGCAGCATAAAAACTTTCTTATAGTATCAATATGTTTGAATAACATATAAGCGCACCTGTTAAACTCATTCAATTCATATCTAGCTAAAGGTAACGTATTGTAGTTTTATCATATATCATAATGACATGGCCTTTAGCCTTTTCACATTACATATACAATTTATGTTTGAATGCATTTTTACATTTGTTCATATTTACAAGTAGGGATATGTACAGCATACATTTGGTACTAAAACATTTGCCCGTTATTTTTATATATGTTTTAATACATTTCATATGATATTTATATAGTTTTATACGTTCGATAGATATGAATCGAATGTATGTTTTTGTCTGTTGTAAGTCTTTATTTGAGTTAATGAGTTTAACATATGCGCTTATATGTTATTCAAACATATTGATACTATAAGAAAGTTTTTATGCTGCATTTTCATAATATATATAATCATTTTCGAATTTGTTACATCAAACTCCTATGATGGTTTATGTTTGTATAGATTTTTATAAGTAATAATGTGATTCACAAGTAAATATAATTGCATATTGAGCTCTAGCCTATATGTATCTTAAATATTATTTCTAAGCTCTATATTATGGTTGCAATTATTCATTGATTTCGAAAGGCATTTATTGTGATAGCGTTATTAATGATATTGTTTTAAGTAGTTTTATTCGATTTCAAATGTACAGATTAATACCATTTTATGTTTTAGCTTAGGTTTTATTTAATGAAATATTTGAGTGGATACTTATGTTTATTATGTCAGAAGTATCCAAATCAATGCATTTTTAACACCTGGAGATGTTTTTACAAGTTTTAGTATAAAATATGACATGACAGTACGTATTGAAAATGCTGCTTAAAGTGAACTATGTTGATTCCCCTTTAAATGGTCACGTCTTTTATTTAGACGTGATTTCGTCACTAGTTGTGACTTTAACATGGAGGAATGATTATTTGCAGCTACATGATTACCTTGTTTAGTGAGTATAACATTTGTATAAAGATGCGTTACAATGTACTGTATTTGTTTTATGGTCTGAAGAAGCTACCAGGTTGGTGGTGAAAGCACTTGTCAGTTTTAATTTTGCATATTAAATAGTTTATGTTTTCAGCTCCGTACTTCCTCCGACCATTATTTCTGTTTTTGCACATATACTTTCCTTTGGATGGTTGCTGGTTTGCCTGCTTGATATTCAGTTGTTTGCTTTTATGTATGTGAACTTACTTATTGTTTGGTTCTCAAATGTTATTTTGTTTAATTTTGCATTATGTAAAGTGAAAAAGTGTATATCTAAAATTGAATGATGTATATAAATAAAAATCCCCTACTCGTTATGTGATAAATACCGTGGGATCTTCTACATCATCCTGAACTACCACCACCTCTGGCAGATGGAACCTTTGTTTAATGTCTCATCCAAAGGGCAGTGCAATCAGGAGTGTGGCCTCCTCCCCCATGCTGCACTAAAGGGTCAGTATAGGCGAATGAATCCATGGACCTAATGTGGGAATGGAACCCATAGCCTTTTGATCTTTCATCCATTCCAGCATGTACGTAGCCTGTTAAAAAGGAATGTGACAGGCACAGGCTAAAGGATAATGTTCCTTTTAAAGACTAAAGACATGGGACTTGATTAATGTATGATAAGGTAGTAGACAGACATAACTCATCCATGTGAAGCAGTGTGGGACTTCAGCAGACACTGTTAAAGTCTTACTGGAGATTGTGCTTGTAGCCACCTGAAAGTTGCAGTCTAAAAGCAAATTCTGAAACCATCTCTTGGATCCTGTCTGAATCCCAATTAGTTCAAGTTTATTAATGAGTGCTTCAGGGTTTACAGTTTAAAAGTTCATTTTGAATTGATGAAAATAACTACTATCAGAAGGAAAGTCACCATACTGAAAAATAAGAATTAACAACAGCATATGTAGTAGTGATTATAGTAAAATCCAGTTATAAATTCATGCCTTTTTGTATGAGTAGCCAAGGTTTTGTAATGCATTCATCTTCTAGGTTAAAATGATATTTTAAATGTCTTAGAGAAACAGCAGATGTTTTTTATTAGCTTGAAGTAATTGGGTGAACCAGGCGGCACAGTGACATAGTACTTGGCATTGCCATTTTCCAACAACAGGATTTCTGGTTTGATTCTCAGCTGGGGTGTCTTTTGTATGGAGTCTGCATATCCTCAAATGTTCATATCAGTTTTCTTTGAGAGCTCCAGTTTCTTCCCACATTGCAAAGACTCACAATAGGGACACTGACAATTTCTAAGTTAGGCAGAGCTGTGCAATGGGGGCATATGTGATATGGAAGTAATGCCTAGAAATCTGTTTCTTTTCCCCTTTGCCTAATAAACTCCATGGCTGGGAGTGACTTTTTACAGGGATGCTACAGAAGTTATCGGACATTTATAGGTATGGGCAGATGGATGTTTGGATATACAAGATGATGGAACCTTAGGACCTGAGGTATGCAGGGATGTTTAAGGGGAAAAAAGATAACCCCAAATCTTAAAGAAGGATTATAAATGTTTCTTAATAGTTTTCTTGCTATATGAGTTGTGATTGTAAGAAAAATTGCATTCAAAAATAAAAACTAGGCTTCTCTAGCAGTGAGATTATTTGTTTTAAATTTTGTTTTCATAAAAAGGAAAGGTAAGGAGTGTTAACTGGGTGTGACTTGTATTAATGAGCTATGATTACTTGCTTTGGGGATCTGGAAGGACTTAAGAGATGGAAAAGAAATATGCTGATCTTGTACTTGTAGTAACTACTGAAGTGATTCTACTAAGAGATAAAAATGCTTAGATGTTAGCATTCAGCTTTGAAGTGATAATATTTTTATACTTTCCTTTTTTATGTTGCTCTACTATCCTGTCCTTGCAGTCTCTGTCATTTTCACTCCAGTTTCATTTCTCTAAAGGACGGATTCCGTAAAGTTTGTAGAAACTATTTTTAGACAGCACAACACACTGAAGGAAGATTTCAGCACATCTGGTGTGGATATGATTCCAGAAGTCATGCTGAAGGTAGACGGGGTTGGGTGGGTGACCTAATTGTTAAGGTGTTTGCCTTACAAACACAAGGTGCAGGGTTTGAGTCTCACAAGGGATAATTGGCTAGGCTTAAAATGAATCACAGGTCAGTTAGCTTAGTACTAATCTATGAACCTATGAAATTATGAACCAAGGTATCCTGGATACTTAAGTATCCAGCATAGGATAGTTAGGGATTCTGTGCACACTATTCTAATTCCAAAACACATTGTGTGCACACAATGCAACTCAAATATGACAATTAGCCATGCTGACTCCATTGTTAAATTCATTGGCACATACTTTTTGAACACCAAGGAATTCAAGCAAATACTACAGATTACAACAACATCTGTAGCAAAATTGAAAAAAAAAAAAAATATATATATATATATATATATATATATATATATATATATGGATCACCTTTAAAACCTCGAAACCGCGTTTGCCCGACACACTAATGACCGACACGAAAATACCGACAACAAAAAACGCCGACAACACAAAACACCGAAAACCATTACACCAACACACTACACGTAAACAACACAGTACACTACATAACATATGCACTATCCCTAACCCAAACCCTAACCCTAAGGTCCGACACTACCGCACACTTACCCTACCTGCACCCTAACCCTAACTCACTTACCCACCCCTAAACCCACAGTCCCTCACTATCGCACACACACCCTACCTGCACCCTAACCCTAACTCACTTAACCCACCCCTAACCCACAGTCCTCACCATCGCACACACCCTACCTGCACCCTAACCCTAACTCACTTAACCCACCCCTAACCCACAGTCCCTCACCATCGCACACACACCCTACCTGCACCCTAACCCTAACTCACTTAACCCACCCCTAACCCACAGTCCCTCACTATCGCACACTTACCTGTCTGCTCCCTAACACTAAATCCCTCACTCGATCGCACACTTACCGAGTCCGTCGGGTTCTCACCTTGTCGGTCATCTGCGTTGTCGTTATTCTCGTCCGTCGGATTCCGTGTCGGGCAAACGCGATTCGAGATTTTAAAGGTGACACATATATATATATATATATATATATATATATATATATATATATATATATATATGTGTGTGTGTGTGTGTGTGTGTGTGTGTGTGTGTGTGTGTGTGTGTGTATGTGTGTGTGTGTGTGTGTGTGTGTGTGTGTGTGTGTGTGTGTGTGTGTGTGTGTGTGTGTGTGTGTGTGTGTGTGTGTGTGTGTGTGTGTGTGTGTGTGTGTGTGTGTGTGTGTGTGTGTGTGTGTATAAAAATGTAACCTGCTGTTAATATACTGCAAGAGGCTGCAATAGGGAACAGTGATACAACCATAAATGAGGCTGTGGCTGTGCATCCTAGAAGGCAGACATCTAGAGTCAGAGCAAGACTGCAACTAAACTAATTGTCAGAGCAGCAAATAATCTGTGATATGTGTGCCCACACATGTCTGTGCAGACCCTGTGAAGAAACCCCATCCCCCTTGAAACCAAAGTGTGTCTCAGCCTGGGAGTACTTGAATCCAGAGACGCATAGGGGATGCTGTGGGAGTATCACAGACAGCTGACAGTCATATACTGACAAAAGCCTGTAAGCAATGTGCTACAAGATGGATGACTACCTACACTTTCTATCCACTCCCACGGAGTAGAGAAATATAATGCACCAGTTCTATAACATAGCAAAATTCCCACATGTACTCAGTGCAACAGATTTTACACACATACCTAATCAAGACACCTGTATATCCAGAAGCAGATCGATACATAAACAGGAAGAGATAGCCATCTATCAACTGCCAAGTTGTGTGTGCAGCAGATGACAGCATAACAAACATAACAGCAACATACCCTGGAAGGAGGGAAAGTGGACTGAGGTCTCCATTCCAGCAAGGCAAAATGCCTGAGGGACTGCTACTGGATAAGTACAGCAATACAGCTAGGATGCAATTTAAGGATATCCCTCTCAACAATATTATTTCTTACCAAAAGTGTTTTAATTCCCTTCAACAGTTGACTGTGGCTATCCACTTGAGCCATGACTAATGACTCCATAACATGAACTATCAGACCCTGCATAGGAGGCCTACAGTATAGCACACACAACAACCAGAAACACCAAAGAGCATGTGTTTGGTGTATTGAAAGCTAGCTTCAGATGTCTGCATTACACTTCATATCTGAGAAGGGCAGCATAGATGATCACAGTGCATGCCATGCTGCACAACCTGCTAACCAGAGCACATAGCAGTTGTCTAGCTGCAAATGTGGCTGAACTACCCAAGAACCCCAGGTATCAGTGGAGGATCAGGAGGACATAGGGGACAGAGGTCAAAGATCAGGCAACAAGCCAACACGGCAACATCTGACCCAAATATTTGAGTCACGACAAGCCACACTTACATGAGTACACAGATTGGATACCGATGTTCAGGTGCTGCCCCATCACAGCAATACACATTGCATCTAATGGTAAGTACCCACTAGATTTACACACTGAGCATCACACATAAAATAAGCATAACATATTAAAACATGAACATATGAAAATGTGTCAAAAACAAGGACCATCATGTCAGGACACAACTGACACAGGTATGCATACAGACTTACATTGTTGTATCCCTGTATGTAAATAATAAGGGACAGACAACAGTGCTGCACATACATATCTGTAGAATATAATGACATGAAAAAAAAAATAAATCACACAGGATATAATGCAGACATTTTTAATTTCAGAAAATGCATATCACAGTACAGTGGCATTGCAATAATATGAGCCAGATATGTGTACTACACTATTGGACACACTCTAACACAGTCTCAAATGACCTCACTGATGTTTCACACCATGGTCTGCTCTCTGCCATGACTATGTACAAGCACATCTTACCCTTGTTGATTCACAAAGGAAATGGATAGAGCTACAATAACATGTTGAGATGAAAGAGCATGACTGCACACTGAATGCCTTGTGACTGGTAGGACCTCAGCAGATGGCCCAGCAGTTGAACTCTTACCAGGCTGGACTACAGACAGTGATTCTTGATGGATAATGGTGGTTCTGCTAACAGGTGGCCTGCCTCTCACAGGTTGCAATGCGTTGAACAGAAACATGGAAAGCAGAATCCTGCAGGTAGTACACCACTACTGCAGTACTGCAGAGGCCAGGCTTTCTGATGACTGTGTCACAGCTAGCAGACTCTCATTCTGAGTGTCCATTGCAACCATAATCTCACTATGTCTGCACTCCTGTCCTTCAAGCATAACAAGTAGCTGGTGTGCCACATGATCTGTGGCACAGGTAAGTGTACAGAGTCTGAACAATGCCATTGCAGTGACCATTCATTTGCCTGCACTGAAGGCACATAGCCTCTGACACTTATCAATTCACATCTGGTCAGCTACATCTACTGTGATGCTCTGTTTCTGGTTCTTGTTTGGAACTGCCAACTGCAGGGCTCTCAACTGTGGTGTGTTGGTCAATGGACTCACCCTGTTCAACATTCACTGTGGCAGCATCCTCTGAATGGCTAACAAGTGTGGACCTCTACATCTGAGGCTACATCTGCTCCAGCATCACTGTCAACCTCATGGATGGACTCTCTAAACAACTCCTCATTCTCTGTGACAGGGTGCATAATACCATGCTAAGACACATCATAAACAACATCACGAGCACCGGATTGGCTGCTGGATGCTACAAATATTTGATGTGCTGCAAGGTAGAAAGACACAGATCAGGACAATGTGCCTACATCACATGATGAATATCATCAAAGACATACACCTTGTTTATCTCCCTGCAATGTTAAAATAATAATGATTTCACTTGTAGTCTACTGTATCTATGTTTCACAGAATATACAAAATATAAATATATAATCTGTTTACATGGCCAACATACATGACATATGTGATGCATAAAACGAAAAGAAAAAAACACTCATGGGAAGATGGTTGTGTTGCACTGGGATGAACTTCAACTAATATAGAGAAAAAGCAGCATTACTGATCAGATCATTTACACCATTAACCAGGTGAACACAATTAAAACATACAGAATGTGCAACATGCACACACCACTCATATGTCTATTTTGACCTAGGAATGGTCAGAAGAACCTAATATTAATGGAGGTCAACTAAAGGATTAACAGCAAGGACAGGTATGAAACATATTTAATAGCATACCACTGACAGACTCCTGCTGTGTAGAGGTTGTGGGTTTTACTGTGAATCCTGCAGTGGGAAAGTAAAGAGAAAGACAGCAGTCATGCATGTAGTAAAATGAATACTGACAGCATCACATATACAACACAGTAATATGGGCCGCAAATACTTGGATGATGGACATTGCAACTGTACACCAGATAGGCCTGTATTGACAAATATTAACAAAAATATCTGGTGTCACATGTGCTACACATTGTTGAAAGCTATGACAATTTTGCTGTATGATACCTGGTTTGTCTGCACTACAAAATGCACAACTTGCCCCTCCACTGGATGCACCTGTTGTGTATAATGGTTGGGAAACAACAATATAACATTAAACAGTAGTGCTATGAAATGTTGGAGGTGCTAACAAGGTCGTGTTCACAGCAACAGTACAGCGACACTACACTCATCTGCCGCTCCCTGTTATAGGCCTGAAGTAGATGGACATGTGACTATTAATGCAAACAGCATTACCAGTATTGTTTGGACTGCTCTGTCTGAAACTCAGTTGTACCAGTACATGTAATTATACTTATTTTCATCATCCTCACCCTGTATGGAAGTGTGTTCACAGCTCAAATCTGCTGCTGTAAATCAAAGACAGCAAGAGCTGAATATGCATGCTACAGTAATATGTAGTGATTGTCTCAATACACATTTCAATAATGGAAATAAATACATACATGTCCATCTTGGAACTCCAGCTTCAATCCCACTACCAGGTATGTGTCAGTCCCCTTTTGCTGTATGCAATGAGACCAGAAATATTGTGATGTCATCGGGGGGTGTCGGTGGTAGTCACCACTGGTGGTATCCCTTGATCTCTCAAAACGTGTCTTTCTGATTGCTGAACAAAGAATCATGTCTGAGCGGCATCATCTGCATGCCTAACTGGATTGGTTGTTGTCTCCAGCTGCAATGATCATGCTGGTGAGGTCTGTCCAGGTTTAATTTCCTCCAAGCAATATTACCTGAATGGTCTAGGAGTCTCCTTCGATATTGGAGGAGAGAATCAATTATGATGTCATTTTTCTGGGAGGAGAAGTTGTCATCCCTAGGTGTTTGAGCCCATTTATTCATTTCATTCTGTGAACAGCATATGTCAGCATAAACCTTATGCATTCCAGTGTATTGGACATGTGTGTATCACACTGTGTGTGATGAATACTAAGGTAACATATTACAAGTAATAGTAATGCCTACATAGCACTGGTAAAATCAACATAACATATAATATCTTTACAGTTTGTGAGTGGGATTAGATCCTCTAATATTAGATACATAGTACATGGGGGTCAAAAGACAACAGCATTATGCCTCATGAGTCTACTTGCATGCAGCATTCAAATACTACAACAAATAACAATCGGAAGAACTTATGGAATGAGTGGGTAAACCTCAGCATCCATAGCCAGGCCACGGACAGTATAGATCTGTAGTATATCAAGCCAGTACTAATAATACTTTTGTTAAGAATCATCATTGAAAACCTATCCGAAACAGCAACATCACAAGTTTATAAAAGGTTTGTTAGGAGACACGAAATAAGAAATATCCATAATATCAACATCACATACTAGGTATGGAAAGTGTCAGAATCCATAGCTTTCCATAGTTACACCACAGAATGTAAGGAATTACCAGTAAGAATTGTGGATGATCTTTACGTCAGCCTTCATACACTGTTAACATTTGTAATGGACGTCTGCCTATAGACCTGCATATGGGACTGAAATAAACTATTTAGAACAGCACCTGTATGCATAAAGTTCAAGACAACATCACTTCAGTAACTTATAACAACTTCTGATAAAATTTCCATTTTGAGTAAAGATTAATTTAAGTATGCACCCTTTTGAAATGAGTAACTTTAACAGATTTACTAATCACCACAACAGAAATACTACCAACTGCCAACATACCTCTCACACTGAATCACAGAATCAAAGTGCACCTTTTTTGCACCCAAGTTTAAGTAACATTTGCACCATTAATTAATGAAGTTAAGTAAAATACAAGGTTTTGGAATCACATTCATGCACATTTGTGTGAATTGCAGTTATGCGTCAACACCTCCCCGGTATACTGTGTAAACACCCAATAGGTATCGATAAATGGTACCATGTGTGGCATGTGACTATTATCTTCCAATCATCCTATAACATGACATCAGCTCCACATTCCAATATTGATTTTGAGACATTTGCTGATCAGACAATTGCTAACTGCTAACTAAGTCATACTTCAGTGAGCATTTCTCTGTTTTTATGTTTTTCAGATTTCATCAATTTGAGGATTATGATGGCTACTTCGAGGAGGCTGAGACATGTCTGAGCACCCAACCGGACCTATGAGGAAAAGACCTAGATGTTGACAATGTAAGCTGAATCTGAGCAGGGGATGAAAGCCAGACCTGGGATCTTCACCATGATTGAAGTGTGGAACTGGATCAAGAGGGAACATTGATTGAGAACAAGGATCGACTACACTGGAGTGCATTTTCATCAACACTGAGATGACCTGCATTGGAGGGACACAGAGGAGCTTTGAAGGAGTGTCACTGAGGTGTTGAGGCAGCTAGTAGATCCTTACAGTAATAACCAATACTCTATATATACCTGAGCATTGCTACAGATTTTACAGATATTTCTGTGTACCATATATATCAGATAGATGTTTTTATAACAAGGTAATCCCTGCTGTGGTAATTAGCGCATGGTGATAATTAAGAGGATTTGGGAAATGCTGTCCTCTTAACTATGGGTTTGATTCCTATGTCATTTATTTAATAGTGCATATAATATACATAAGTATGTCCTTTTTAGATGCATTTATATTTTACAACATCTAACAACATAATTTCACAGAGCCTCTGTTCTCGTGCATCGCAGATGCCTATAGTGCCTACGCAGCAGTCTGCGCATTTCCTTGTTTTCCATTATAGTACAACTGTATCACCTATTGGACCATTACAAGCTGGAATACAAACATGTATGTAACTTCATTACATTACTCCTCCTAAACAATTAAACAGACATATTTATTTAATTTAAAAAGTAATGCCTGTACCATTGCATCAGTGTATTTAGTTATGTGTTGTTTGCTGTTATTTCTTTACTATGAAAGGTCCAAAAATTGTATTGATTTTTGCTATTTATCTGTCTACTGCAGGATTTCTAACAAACACCTGCAGTACCTGTTTTCTACCATGAGTTCCTTGCTGAATGTTAGTTTGCCCTGTAAAGCAACTGGCTAGCATATCTAAATTTTGGTGTGTTGTGGTTTCCAAACCACATAGAAAGAACATCTGTCTGTACCCGTTACCTTGGTTAACATCACCAATAGCATTTTTTGGAAGAACCATACTGCAATATTTTAATGTGTATGCTGTGCATGGTAATGACTCTCTGATACAGTCTTTGAATTTCTATGAATATGGCAGAAATCCATAATTTTCTGATATTAAGCTTTCTAAGTACTATGCTGACTGTTAGCTTGTCCTGTAAAGTAACTAGCCAGCATGTCTAGCTTTTGGTGAGTTGTGGGTTCAAAACCACAAAGGGGAAAAATATATCACCCATAGCATTTTTGGAAGAACCGTATTGCAATATTTTATATTATTGCTTATGTAGTGAACGGTAATGGCTCGCTGATATAGTCTTCAAATTTTTATGAATACGGTTATAATCTGTAATGCTCTGACAACATCAGCATTTGAACAAGTGTTTGGAGAGCAGTACCTGTTTGTTTAAGAGTAGCATGTACTGAAGCTTAGTTTGTAAGAAAACAGGTCAGCATCTCTATGTTTTGATATGCTGTGTATTCAAATCTGGAAAAGAGACACAAATATCTGAAACTGTTATCTTGTTTTAATATACCCATAGCATTTATTTATATAAGCATTTCACAGTTATTGACCTTAACATATATTTTGAGCGTAGTTGCGAATAACTTGGTTATTCATCGAATTCCTACTAATATATCCGTAATTTGTAACATTCAGCTAACATCAGTGATCTAACTATGGGGGCAGTACATCTTGCTAAATCCTGTTATATGTTTGAACAATTTGTTTGGTTGATATTGTATACTTTGTAAAAGTGCTATGAAGGTCTGTTTTTTCATGAAATATTGAAATCAATAGTAGAACAACATCATCTTTAAATTTTGAGGGACTGGGATAGGCAGACAAAAAGTTGAAATGAAAAACAGGAAAGATGCTTGCATCTTCCTAGTAATGTACAATTTAGCAAGGAATAATTGTCTTCACACATACCTTTCTGTGTTCCTAATGTACAGCAACACGTGTGGTTCTGTTCACAGAAGCTGTATGCTGCATGACACTATCACGTAGCCTGAAAAATGTATGGTTTGCATTACCATTAATGTATGTGAGCACAATGATATTGGCCATGGTGGTGCAGCAGTTAGTGTTGTTGCCTTACAGCAAGAGGATCTCTGGTTTGATTCTTGGCTGGAGCATCTTCTCTGCAGAGTCTGCATGTCCTCTCTGTGGTCAAGTAAGTTTTAAAGACATGCTTGTAGGTGCGTATGTGTATATGTGTGGGCCTTCTGTGAAGGATGGGCACTGGGCTGGCAACTCAACATCATAATAACACCACTGCCAATCAATCTACGGATAGGTGATCAGCTGTGGCAACCCCTATCTGGGAAAAGCTGGAAGACATTGCTATCTGATCGCAGTGATAATATGAATGTACTTTTCCAGCTGTTTAGCTAAATGAGCAGCACATGTTCATATCATACTTTGCAATCCTAAGCCAAGATCATTATTAATAGACCATCCCTCATCCAGACGATGTCATAATATAAACTCTTTCCACTGCGTGCAAAACATGCTTTTTTCATGTTAGGTAGGCAAGTAGTACTCAAGGTTAGAGCTTGGATGTAGATTGTAGTTGCAAGTTTGAATGTTATGTCTTACAATCTGTGTTCAAACATATTAACACCTGTAAGAAAGAATGTCAGTTGTGTATTGTGATTATCTAATGTTCACCAGAAAGAAATGTCTACAAAGTGTGTTGAGAAATGCTGTTTGAGGAATACATTTATCATATATTCCACTTTTTGATTTTGGATGAGGAGGACCGCAGTGAGAACAGAGCCATGTGCATTGAGCAGATGTACAGGCTTGAGAATCAGTACACAAAAAATACAACCAGCTAGCCACCAAAAACTTGACCTCTTGAAAAACATCAATAAAACATCACCATGAAAGGAACAATGCTCAGAGATGCTTTTAACGTTTTATTACACGTTCTATTACACGTTCTAGTACCACAGCCATTCACCTTCAATGGAACAATTTATTTAAAAAAATCACCTCCTTATATACCAAACACTACAAACAATTATATACAGATAATTAATCAATGAAATACTTAATAATCATTGTTGACTGAATTTCCTTAAAGTGCAACCGCATATTGCAAATCTATACAACTCAAGGGTAACATTGTATATACATCAAATAACAAAACGTAAGCACATATAATATAACTGTATACTCTAAGCATAGACTAATAATTCATGTGTACATACAAATACATATAAAATGTTTTATATATATATATATATATATATATATATATATATATATATATATATATATATATATATATAAACAGTTTTACCATAATCTTATAAACTGATGCACTCATGAAAAAAGTCCATGTTGACCTTTTTAATTTAATCAAGCCCATAATTTATGTTATACTAAACTAGCTATTTTAAAATATTAATTATTTCATAATTTATGTTCATGAATTTAATCTTACTATACATGTTCATTTATCCTACTATTTTTATTTTACAAAGTTATATTACTATCTAAATTCATTCCTCTAGGACTTAATGTATGATAATTAACTATCATCCGGTACTCAAGTTTGTTCAATTCCCTTTTAAACTTGCCATTATAAATTTTAGGTCATGCTAGTACACTAAAAATGAATCCCCCCATTTGCCCTTTATGTACAGATATAAAATGGTTAGCTACAGGGCTGCCCATGTTCTTCCTTCTAATATTTCCAATGTGTTCTAAAATCCAAACCTTAACCTGTCTTGTAGTTTGCCATATATACCACAAAGTATTTGAGCAGTTACATCCAATAATATAAATCACGTCACATGAGTTTCAATTGAATTTCTCCTTGGCAAAGTATGATTTTTCATTAATCTTATTGCCATGTATGTTTTTAACCTTATTACATATAGAGCATTTCCCACATCTGTACATGCCGACTGGTTTGCCATCCCCAATCCCAAAGATTTGTCTATTAATTCTTTTAAATTATTATGCCTGCCATATGAGAAAATAATGTGTTTGGGAAAAAGATTTCCCACCGTGACATCCTCCGTCACTATACCACAAAACTGTCTTATTATTCCCTCCAAAATTTCAGAAAAATCAGAGAACTTGGTTACAAAAAATAGTTTTGCCTCTTCTTGTGACCTATCTCTCTCTGCATAATGAAAACATGCCTTATACCCTTGTTTACAAACCTTCTGTTGGGCTTTAGAGAGAATTGTCTCAGAATAACCCCTTAGTGATAGCCTTTCATGTATCTTACCAATGAAGAGTTCTCTAAGTTCTTTTTCAGAGGTATTAAAATATGTATTTGTATGTACACATGAATTATTAGTCTATGCATACAGTATATGGTTATATTATATGTGCTTACTTTTTGTTATTTGATGTATATACAATGTTTCCTTTGAGTTGTATAGACTTGCACTATGCGGTTGCACTTTAAGGAAATTCAGTCAACAATGATTATTAAGTATTTCATTGATTAATTAATTGTATATAATTGTTTGTAGTGTTTGGTATATAAGGAGGTGATTTTTTTAAATAAATTGTTCCATTGAAGGCGAATGGCCGAGGTACCAGAATGTGTAATAGAACATGTAATAAAAGGTTAAAAGCATCTCCGAGCACTGTTCTTTCATGGTGATGTTTTACTGATGTTTTTCGAGTTGAAAATCAGTATAATCAGAACACAGCCATGTGCATCGAGTAAATGTACAGATTTGAGAATAAGTGAAGGGATGGAGAGAAGTATTTTGATTATTTTACATATTTTATGAACTGCAATGCATCTTCTCGTTTACAGACCTGTAATTTTCACAATAATGTATCGATTGATTAGAAGGCAGGAATACCTATCATACATCAGTAAGGCAACTGTGGATAAAATCTAGCAATGTTGATATCTTATGTATCTTTGAGCCATTTTTTCAGCCCACATTTTTTTTAAACGTACTCCACAGCCTAAATGACAATTGGTTTGGTGCATCAGTCACATATGGACAGTTGGTTTGGTATATCTGTCACGCACCTTAGTTGGGTGGAGGTTTTACATATAAGTGTAAATGCTTTGATTAGTGCTTCTGCTGCATGGTTTGATACACTTGTATGTCTAGCTGTGTTTTCTGATGATCTGTTGAGTGTGATTTGTCTATTCACAGAGTGAATCAGTGTCTGCTGAGTCAGGGTTTGTAGACTGTGTGGTGTGGCTTTCATTGCATCAGTCTTAGTAACCTTGGGTGTTTTTGTAGAAACACAGCTATAGCCTAGGTTGACTGACAGTTGACCAGATATCAATTTCATTGCAGCAGTTCATTTTCAGTGCGCTCTGCAGGTCAATATTGGCATTGTATTTGTCTCCAACCACTTAGGTGTTTTTTAAACATACTGTTATAGCCTAAATAGACTGACAATTGAACAAATCATAGTTCTCAACCTTCCATCTCCAAAATGAGGAATATTTCATCTTATAATGTGGAACAAATGGGCAAAATGTGGCACACTTACTAACAACTTTACCTAGGAAGCTCATAGGATGGTTAAAATGTGCTATTTTTACTTATAAAAAGTTATTTTGATGAATTAATATAATTCAGTTCTCGTTATCATGGATATCAATTTGAAAAATTCCTAACTCTGAATGTGTGGCTGATGCTTTAAATGTGGAACTTCAAGTAACATGAACTTTTTAAGACCCCAAATAAGGAACATTCCTCATAATGAGGTACACTGAGAGGAATGGAGCAGATACCCATTAGATTCTGGTAGTTCAGTATCAGAAAGCATATTAACAGACTTTTGTTTTTTCGGGCTACTGATTGCTGATTGTTTTTGTAGATGATGCATACAACTGTACACATACAATACTGTTCGTAACAGCTATATTAGATTCTCGTATGACAACAATCATGATGAACATATCACATTGTTTTTGTGTTGTACACATTATATTGATGTGTGTTCAGCCAAATATCATGCTGACATCTCAGATGTTTGTCATGTGGCTTGCTATTGTCTGCAGTACTGACCATTTTAGAAGTACGCCATTTAAGTCCATAGTTAACTCTGTCCATAATGGTTGTGTCTCAGTCCCTGTATACATTGCCTTCAAAATCAAATTATGTTTTGCTATGATATTCATGGGACTTTTCTGCATGTTAGACATTTGCTTTTCTTTGCTGCTGTGTTTTTCAATTAATCTTTAGAGAATAATGTACCCATGGGCATTCTCCAATCTGAAGACAATGACATGCACATGCAAGTACACTGCCAAATTCTTCCAAGAATGACAATGATGATGATGATGATGATGACGATGATGATGTCTAGGAACCTTGAACTGCCCCTGCCTGAGCTGTCCTGCCAGCACCCCAGATGAGATGTCGACACGACCTAGAGAGAAACGATTTTCAGGAGGAGATCCGGGAAAACATGACCAATGTGTTCCAAGTACAGATGAGGGACATGATGGGGACCTTCTCTGATGATGTGGCAAGGGCTATGTGGGATGGATTTAGGGTGATAGTTCATGAGATCATTGTGGAGACTGTTCACCATCTGCCTGGTCCTTCTGGTTGTTAATTATTGTCTATGTGCTCCACTTTTGTTACGCTGCCAACATGATGATTGCTGATTCTTTGATCAGACTGTATGTGCACTCTTGTGCATGCATACATACCATGTATCTGTCATGCTTATGTGTTATTATCATGTGACAGTTTCAATGAGTGTGTGATACACATTTACACATTACACTTTCCATACACAATCAACTGTCCATGCATTGTGGCAGTTAAACTGCAGAAAATGCTGTAAGAGGTAACCAGTAAACACGTGTGTTACTGAAGCAACTTACAAGACAACATATGTTGTCCGTAATCCACCACTAACAGTGTGATAGGCCATGGATTTCTGTTTTGCCATAACAGGTATGTGCAACATTCAGACATGTCATTTCACATGTTTATTTGGATGACAATTGTCATGATGTGGTATTGTGTCATGGTTTGGCAGCACTGGTGCCATATGGGATCATAAGCAGGTATGTCCGCTGCATGTGCAGTCCTACTTTTTTGACTGTATCAAACAGCAATGAAACATTAATCTATACACAATGTTACAGATAACACATTACACCATTTTTGTTGTATGTAGCATTTACACACTCATGACTTAATGACACCGTCCATAAATAGTTGTACACATTAAATGACTCCATGTGTGTGTGTGTGTGTGTGTGTGTGTGTGTGTGTGTGTGTGTGTGTGTGTGTGTGTGTGTGTGTGTAATCAGATGCATACTGACACACAAATATACCTTTGACATGTGAACATTCAGTGATTTACTGCTGATGTGCTCTATTGATGCTCAGAGCAGTCTCCTCTACTTCATAATGAGCAGTGTGGTTGACATACACCTGAGTTTCTTTGGTTGACATTTGCATGACAGTACATGTGTATGTGCTTTTAATTTTTAGCTTGCTTACCTATGCATGTTGATGTGACATGATTGCACATTACTGTATATGTGTGTTTTATACATGATATTGGTGTGTGTATATGTATCAACATTGATTTCATGTACATTCCATTTATGTCACCGATAGACATAAATACACATCTATACCTGTGTGTTGCCTTTGACATGGCATATGCGTATAACATATACACATTCCTTTATGTGTTTGTTTTGGTTGTGTACACCTACTTGTGTATGTAGCACTGTTTACTGCTTTTCTGCAGTACTTCTTTTTGGCACTGTGTTTGGCTGTTTCCCTTTCATATGCATGGTCATAGATTTGGTTCTGTCCTCTGGTGGAGTTATGTCTCATTGTTATACCTGCATTTGCTTATTTGTGATTTTGCTTGGCTTACACGTGCACTGCTGATGGACTAGTTATATATGTGTATATTTATCCAATGTGTACTGTGAACCTTCTTTATTATCCTGGAACATGTATCTACCATTGTTCTTACACTTGACACATACCCCGGGATTCATGAAGCTTGCGCCAGGTGCAGGCGTAGCATCGGCATTCTAACACCAAAGATGGCCACTGAGCGATTCAGGTACGAGCTGTTCCCACGTGCACTACATGCATACGCTACACCCACACAACTCCTGAGCCTTGTATGCTAATTACCCCATGTGCAGCAGTGTAGCATGCAAATGAAGGTATGTAGCGATTCAGGAAGTGGTGCAAACTTAGTGTAAGCATGCAGAAATGTAAACCTTAGAAAACAGTTTACATTTTTGCAAACATAAAATCAGAGCCATGACAGCTGACCAAAAACATGTATTATATTGTTAATATATGCCAATGGCTAAATATATAGCCATTGGCATAAAAAACATGAACAGCATATAAAATTAACATTTAATATATATATATATATATATATATATATATATATATATATATATATATAGTCGCACTATTGCGACGTGGAAGCGCAAGGCAGCAGTGTTCAAAGGGGATCACAAGGAATATATAAATATATAGAATAAAACCACAATGAAACACGTAAATTGATTTCTCCATAATAGTCAATGGCAGGCATGCTACACCATACTCATGGCACAAGGATTGCTAAGGGGCAGTGACAGTGTTATGCACAGTAACTAGGAATTAGTAGGCAATGCCATGCAAATGAGAGCAGTAATAGTGAATCGCAGATTCCCCGCTGGTGTAAGGATGCATCTCACAGCATAGCTTTATAACACTGAGGTGAGCCCTTGAGATAAAGATGACATCAAGAGAGGGGTGTGTCGCCATTGCTGTAAGCACATTGGAGAATTGCTAAACCGGTCTCCCCCTAGCTAGGCAAAGCTGCAGGATAGGGTTGTGTCGAATTGCCCATAGCTATGCTTAGCTGAGAGTACACAAGGTAACCGAGTATGTATGTGAACGGAGATGAAAACGTGCGTAAACCCCATAAACGGGTATGAGCGGTGTGCACTGCAGCTGAAACAGGAAGGATATAGGAAAAAAATAAGGAAATGCTGCAGCAGTAAAACTGAAGTACAAATGACTAATTAACACCTAGGAGCCTACAGTGAGCCATTGACAACAACTAACAAGGCTGCAAGCAGCTTCCTGCAGAACAGGGAAGGGGAGGGGCTGTACTGCAATGAAAACAGCAAAGTGTCAAAGCAGAACAAAGACGATATGCAGTATATCAGCTACAAGGCACATTTCGCCATGACTGGGTAGGCAAAGTACAAAACAAAAAAGACGGCAGGTGGATGCATGCCTGATAGTGGGAGGGGATCCAGGTCTAAAAGTGAATTAAAGGGCAACAGATTAATCAAGGCAGGCAAGTAGATCTCCACAGTAAAGGCCCCACACTTGCAGTACTCATTGCAAAACCCATAATTAAGACACGCAGCATCTGGAATAGCTCATACACACCCACTTACATCAGCAGCATCCATAGCACAATACTATAAAGTGTGAAAGCATCTCACACACATTTGTGTATTCCCATACACTCTGCACCAGTGGTGTATACAGACGGGGAACTTTTATTATGTACATGTTAGGGGCTGCCATAGCTTTGATCCACCAGCATGTGTTGGAGACTGAAGGTGGTGTGGAGGATGATACACACGACCACCGCAGGCACCAGAGGAGGAGGAGAGTGTTCAGACCCAGGGTAACCTACCAGGGGCTACATGATCTGGAGATAGTAGAGCATTACAGGGTGGACAGAGACACCCTACAGCAACTTGTGGAGCTGTGCCAGCCATGCCTCATTGCCAGAACAAACAGAGGGGAACCCATCCCAGTGGATATGAAGGTATGTGTAAGCCTGAGAATACTAGCTACAGGTACCTTTCAAAGACCTCATATCATGGGTATCTCACAGGCATCAGCATCCAGGGTACTACACCAGTTCCTGGATGCCATGTTACCACATGCCAATGAGGCACATATATTTCCCCCCAACGCAGGAGGAGTTGGCCAGCAATATGCGTCTCTTCCACTGTGTGACAGAATACCCGGAGGTACTGGGTGCAATAGACAGCACGCACATACACATCAAATCACCACCCAGTGAGCAGGGTAGGCATTACATAAACTGCAGGGGATAGCCCTCCATCAACTGCCAGGTTGTTTGCAATGTCCAGGTCATTATCATGGATGTGGGTGCTGGCAGCCCTGCAAGCTATCACGAATCCCACATCTGGCATGCCTCACAGTTGTATCGGTTATTTGCCAGGGGGGGCATCCCAAATGGGCACCTGGTGGGGGATGCTGGCTATGCACTGTAACTGTGGATGATGACTCCCATCAGAAATGCACACACACCCATGCAGGAATGCTCTAATGAGGCACACGCACAAACCAGAATCATCATATAGCTTGCATTTGGGATGCTGAAATCACGGTTCCATTGCTTGGACATATCTGGTGGAGCCTTGCAGTACTCTCCAGGCACATGTGCCCACATCTTCATAGTGTGTGTCATGCTACACAATATGGTCCTGTGGAAACAGCTGAAGCAGGGACAGAATGGTGAAGGCCCTCACAGCCCACCACCATTGCCAAGCGCCCCACAGACACAGAGGTACTCAGACCATGAACACCCTGAGCCAGCCCCAGTAGGCAGATGGAGGTGTGCCCGGTATGCCCATGCCTTGGCAAAGAGGGAATGTATAGCACACACACTGAAAGTGTAGGCACCTAGTGACTGACACCTTTCTCCACCTGCACACACAGTAAAAATGGATGGCACACACA
The DNA here is from genome assembly GCF_019279795.1 of Protopterus annectens. Taxonomy (NCBI): domain Eukaryota; kingdom Metazoa; phylum Chordata; order Ceratodontiformes; family Protopteridae; genus Protopterus; species Protopterus annectens. The sequence goes on along the minus strand of NC_056727.1, from coordinate 139,899,032 downwards.
CAAGACTACCTGTAAATTGTCATGTATAGGCAGTCTACTGTGTGCATCCAACATAGGTAGCCCTCAACTATTGCACATACAACAGCCATTGGTGCAAGGTAAGTCAACACCTGAACAGTAAATGAAGCTATCAGCATATGCAGATACTGTATGTGTAGATTCATAGGTAAGTCCTTGGCCAACTGCCAGAAGCCATTCATAAGGCCAACCAAAATGTGTCAGCTTTTGCCACCCCATTGATTCATTAACCATCCCTCTGTGGAGCAGAGCCAATGGTGGGATCCCTGGGGTGCATCTACTGGCTCCCATCCACCCTTCAAGGTTTCTCTTGCAGAGTGTTAGTGAGGGGCTCTGTATAATGTAGTTAGGGATGTTGTTCCAAAGTATGGGGAGTGTCTGTGACAGGAAGCTGTCCCTCCAGCATCTTCCAGTTATTGTGGCAAGGTCAGCTCACTACATTGTGTGGCTCACTGTGACATGGATTCCCATAAATGGAGCATATCCATCAAGCCTGAGTTTGACATGGCTGTGTTGACCAGTGGAGATCATCTCTGGATAAATGAGATGCCACTGAGTAAAGCAGGAGTTCATTCAGTCCAGCTGCATAGGCCATATGTTCGAGGCCAGTATTCCCCTTGGTGAGCTGTTGGATGTGTCCTCTGAGGTACATCCCACATGGGTTATTATACCCTATGATGGGACTGATGATTGATGACTAAAGGGGCACTATAACCCCAGTATGTCTAGATGGGAATCCTTTAGTAATCAGATGGCTTACATAGAAGGATGTCCTAACTACTGTGGATATATGATTGTCAAAGGGGAGATCACTATCTACCTTAGTCACCAGATACCCTATTACTTGTCTGTATTAAAGTGGCTGACGCTCATGTGTTAATATGTGGGTGCCAATTCCATAATGGAATGACCATGCAGTTAGTGGCACTTGGCTTGAGGCTATGTCATTGGCACCCTGTGATGTTCTCTGTGAGGCCCCTTGAGGTATGTCTGTGTCAGCTGGACTATCAATCATGGCTCCCAGTTTGCAGTCATTGCCAAACATGGTCTGCCGTAGTCCACCTGTGTTTGCCTGTACATCTGAGAAGTATATGCCAAATAGTAGGGCTCCTAGCACTGAGTCCTGTGGGACACAAATCGTGACTGTTCAACAGTTGGACCTGGAGACCACTAGTCGTACCATGTGGGTTCTGTGTGTAAGCTCGTTGGCAACCCAACCTGTGATATATGGGTGAATGTACAGGCTGCTGTGTTTATCAATAATACCTGAGTGGGGCATGGTGTCAAAAGCCTTGGTGAGGTCCAGGTAGTATGTGTGAACCACTCCCCCTTCATCTAACATCTTGGTGACTGTATGATGACGTCAAACAGGTTCAGTAGGCATGAACTGCACTCGACCAAGCTGACCTGGATTGGGTCACATGTTCAAAGGTTAACAGTGTCATTGTTAATGAGTGCCATGAGGATGCAAACCATACCATTGCAGACCAGTCTAGTCAGGCTTATGGGGTGGTAGTTACCATGGTCAGTTGTGATTTCTCCTTGATGATGTGGAATAACCGTTGCCACACGCCAATGTATGGGCATGTAGCCTGTGGAGAGGCTGAGGTAGGAATGCTTAATTAGGTGGGAGGCAGGTTGTCTTGTACAGTTTGCAAGATGGAGTCTGGGTCAACATCTGCCTCCAGTGACGCTGAGTTCTACTGTTAGAGAGGGCCATTTCCACCTATGTGTCTCTGATGGTTGGGATACTGTACCTTTTGGGTAGTGTTCTGGGCTCTTTTGGGGGTGAAGTATGCACCAAATGTATCTGCAAGGATGTTGGCGATATCAGTAGGGTCAGCATATTTTGTGCTATATTTCACCGGCACAGTGCAAATCTGTGTGTCACCATGTAGATCCTTGACATAGCCAAAGAAGGCTTTGTGGTTATACTTCGAATCCTTGTGTATTCTCCTGCTGATGTTAGCCTTGGATGATGTCATGATGGATGTACATATAATACTAATAGTGGTCACGGATGTCTGTCCTTTGTGGGATTTGCTGTGTGTCTGGATTACTGTCCTACTTCTGTAGTTTAGCCTGTTTATTGCAGAGGTCCACCAGACCGGTGTCCTTGTCTAGGAGGAGTGAGTCTTGGTTTACCAGTGATGGCATGATCCATACATCCATGTAGGTGATTATAGACTGCATTTGTAAACATGTCTGTATCTTGAGCAGTGTTTCCCCTTAGCATGGAGTCTGTGAAACCCCCCACCCCTGTCACTAGTAGTGTAAATTTAGCTGCAGGAAAGGTATACACTGTGGTATCTGTGGGTGGGGGAGATGCTAGGGTGTGGAAACAGTGAATAGTTCATGGTCAGATCTAACCAGTGACCGGTTAACCTCCGCTGTGGTGCACCTGTTGCCCATGTTGGTGATGACCACATCTAGAAGTTTCCACCCCACGTTAGGGAGGTTACCATCTGATACAGGGCATATGAGGTGATACATTCCAGGAAGCATTGGTCCTGGAAGTGAGTACCGGAGTATGTTTCCCGGTTACTGGTATGGTAGTTGACATCTACCAATGCCAGGGTGTGCATTAGGATTGTCGTGTTCTCCACTGTTTCCAGGTAGGTGGAATGGAGGTCCTGGGACATGGAGGGTGATCTGTAGCAGGCCACATTCCACATTGTAGTTGTGGCTGATGTTAGCTGCACATGGATGATCACAGAGGTATCATGCTGCCCCACCAACCTGGAGTTGTAGGTATTCCTGATGAATATAGATACAGCCTCTCCATGTCTGTTAGTCCATGTTCTATGGCTGAAATATATGCTATGGGTTGTAGTCTGGTAGTGCTGGTGTGCTCTCAGGAGCCTTAAGACAGTTTTCATTTAATGCACAGATGTTGATTTTGTCCATCCTGAGGAGTGCTGTGAGTGCATGCATGTTGTCATCACAACCCCTGGTATTGAGTAGCATAATCCTCATTGAATCTGCTATTGTGCTGTTTACAGAGCTGGTATTCACCTTTAAGACTCTCCTAAATAAGGCACCATGGGATGCACCAATAGCCTTGGCCAGTATTCCAAAGCGTAAGGCTGACACATAGGCCGGTATGGAATCATTGTATGTATGTTCCTCTCTGTGCTTGTTTTTCATTTCCCCTGTAGGTAACCTACTGGTAAGCAATAGAAAGCCTTAAACTTATACAAGTCTACTAGCTTCCAAGATAGGCTTTTGGAGTGACTAAGTATCAGTGTTATGTATGTTCTTGCTGTACTCGACTGTTTCGTGACCACATGGTGAGTTCACACTGTATATTGTGATCTGAAGGTCTGCTTATTCACATATTATGGCTGTGATGGCCTGCACATTAGAGGTTCACAGATAAGCTACTACCTATCTGCCCCAAGGGCAATTAGAAGCATAGCAACAGTGTGTTGGCCTTCCTCGTACCATTGATAAAGTAACTGAGCCTCTGTCAAGCAGAGCCAATGAAGCAATTCCAGGCAGAGTTGCTGGAATCTGTTGAAGACTGGGGTTGTGGAGGGTGAGAGGGGCACTTAGTGATCTAAAGAGGGCATGTTAAGGTGGCAATTCAACACCATTCAATTCCCCCAATGAGTCTTGCAGCAATCAAACTGGACACCCCCCCCCTGCCCAGCTGTATGGTTCTGGGACACATGATCCCAGGGGTGTATAGTCTGTTACCCATTCACACAACAAGGTTTCCCTTAAAGTGTGTCAGTGAGGGGCTATGCTTGATATAGTTAAGAATGTTCTATACGTAGAAAAGTTGAAAAACACCAAAACTTGATAACACACAGAAACTGTAAGGGTAAATCCAACGGCTTGAAAATACGGACACCAAAAATTAGCGCTTTCATTCACTTTTATTTCTTGTGAACTTCTTCAGAAATAAAAAAACTCCACTCACATCCTTTTTTATATACAAATGAATTAGTCACATGATAAGTGATCTCATAAAATAAATGAGTTAATTAATTCTCTTAAAAGACACTACAATAAAACATAATTATATCAAAAGCAAGAAACTTGTTATACAAAATTGTTATAAAAATAAATATAAATATATGCACATAATTATTAGATTTAATGCTGTTTCATTTGTAAAAAGCACTTTAAATTAATTGTTTCATTTAGACCAGGAGCAAATTCTGCTCCTAGTTGCAGTTGCCAAAGGGATTCCTTACATTCTAAAAGGACCTTAACATCACCAATAAATGCCCCTGATGGAACACAATCCATTACAGAAAAAATAAATTTCTTAAAATCTTTACAAAGCAAAGAGTGTTTAGCCAAAGCATTAACTAAATATTTTTTCTTAATGGCTAAAAGATGTTCACTAATCCTTTTTCTAAGGCATCTTGTAGTCATGCCTATATAGAAACTAGGACACGTTGAACACTGAGCAATGTAAACTACCTTCTCTGTACTACATGAATAATAACTCTTAGACCAATATGTTTTATTTAAGTGTGAAACATATATAGAAGAAGAATTACTTATAAACCTGCACTGTCTGCAGGCATTACATGCATAGGTGCCCTTTAAAATTCTTGGACCTTTATTCTCTTTTCCTACTTTATTTGTCCATTCTAACATATTTTTAATGTTTTTTTGTTTTTTTGAAAACAAATTTATGTCCTTCACCTATAATATTTATCAATTCCCGATTTCCTAGCAACATTTTCCAATTATCCACTATTATCTTTTTTATACACCACATTTCATATGTAATAGGCAAGACAAAAGCAGAAAAAAATTCTTTGTCAGGGCAATTAATTCTTCCATTGTCAGCTGTCCCAAAATTGGATGAATGAAAAACCAAAAATGGGACAAGCTTTATCTTTTCTAAGGGCTATCACTTTGTTGGCTATAATTTGTAACCACCCTGAATCATAGCCTCTGGAAATAAAGAACTTTTTAATAATCTCCAGTTCTTGAAAAAACATAGCATCCTGTGATGTAAGCCTACTAAGCCTAATAATCTGTCCCTTGATTACTCCTTTTTTCATATGAAATGGATGTAAACTAGTTTTATGTAAATATTGATTGGCAAAAGTTGCTTTTCTATATATACTACTAATAAATTGCTTTGTAATATTGTCATAAGTTAGATGCAAATCTAGGAAATTGATGCTTTCCCCATAATCACCTAACGTGAACCTGAGGAACACAGTGGTGCTGTTTAGATATTCAACAAATTTTCCAAAATCTTCACGAGTGCCATGCCAGAGAAAAAACAAGTCATCTATGTATCGATAATAGAATAAAATATTATCTCCAAAAGTATTATTATTATCATGAAATTCATTTTCCCATTTTGCCATCACAAGATTAGCATATGCTGGAGCTACCTTGGCTCCCATTGCCACTCCAGCAATTTGTTTATAAAATAACTCACTAAAAGTAAAAAAATTATTATCAAGTACCAACTCCATCAGGGTACAAATTGTATTGATTTTAGTATTACTGAAAATAGTTTTATTAGTTAGATAATCTCTCAAAAAGTCAATACCTACTTCTTGATCTATACATGTGTATAATGAAACTACATCTAGAGAAGCAAAGCTAAAATACTTTCCTCTAGTATCTAATTCACGTAGTAATTCTAATAAATGCCAAGAATCTCTAAGGTAGTATTTAGATGCTTGCATAACAGGGTTAAGAAAATAATCTAACCAAGTGAAGACAGGCTCAGTTTTAGAATTGTGTGCCGATATAATAGGTCTAAAAGGGGGATTCTGGCTATCTTTTTGTATTTTAGGAATACCAAAAAGATTGGCCATTTGAGGATGTGGAACTGTTAAATAAGTATAACTCTGGTAGTCTAATTCTTCTTGACAAAACATATCAAATAGACATGTGTCTATTTTCACAAAACTTTGTGAAATAAAACTCATTTCAACTTTTTTATATGTCTTGTCATCAGTCAACATCTCCTCCATATTCTTATTATAGGTGTCAACATCCATAATGACTATTTTTCCACCCTTGTCGGCCTTCATAACTCTTACTTCCCTGTTTTCTTGAAGAGTTTTAAAAGCTTCTAATTCAGAAGCTTCTAAATTAATAACTTCGTTATTAGGTTTAATAGCTCTAAAACTTGCCTCACAGATGTTTTGAAAAACCTGCAACGTGCCCATAAGTGGTGGATTAAAGGTACTTGCTTTCTTAGGGCCTAAATTAAAATCTTGGTGATGGATGTCATGCAAAATATACCTTAAATTCAATTTTCTTAAGGTTAACCTAAAATCAACCAAAGTTTTAGCAATGTTAAAGGAATTTCCAGGAATAAAAGAAAATCCCTTCTTTAAAACTTGTATAGTGGGTTGGGAAAGAACAAGGCTTGACAAATTATGAATCTGAAGATCATACTCAGAAACTACCACTTTTTCTTGCTCCTGGTCTTTTTCTTCCCCTTGTTCTGAACTACTTTGGACCAAGTAGGCCCTCTTTTGTTCCCCTGCTTGTCTACCAAAAAAGGAACACCATTATGTGAAGCATTAGTCCCGTCATTGTTATTTGAATTACACACTTCAGTGTTGTTGTTATTGTTGTGCAGATTGGACCTTTCTCCATTAGATACCACCCCATTATTGTTGTTTGCAAGAGAACCCGATGAACTGTTATGAACCTCACTGGTATTGACATTAGATATTAAAGAATTATTGTTTCAATTCATTGTTTCTACTTTATTCGTTTCAATGGTAACATCTGTAGTTTTTTTTCACAAAATAAGCACTTTTGTTGGCATAGGCTACAATATCTCTTTTAAGCTTTTTTTGTTTTCTTGCTATTATAGTAGCCCTCTGCCTATCTGCTTTTGCTGCAATTCCACAATATAAATTATTAAATGAAGAGAAACAGGAAAAATTCTTGATATTCCTGTCTAAATCATTCATTTTGTTCTTCACTTCTTCAATTTGCTTAACATAATGTTCTACCAACAATTTCATAAGTTGTACACCAAAATTGTCAAACAAATCTACAAGTTTGTGGTATAAGCTGTCACCAAAAACAACACAATTAGGAAATTTGTTAGTTCTTAAACCTTGCGGAACACATTTCCTTTTAACACATTCAGTTAAATAACTTATTTCAATGTCCAACATCACATATTTCAAAGTAAATTTTTCAAGTTCATATATAGTATGTTTGCAAGTTTTTTGATCGAAAAAAGAGCCAGAAGCTGTTTCGTCACTTACGCTGCTATTTGTCTCTGTTTGAACTATCTCAGCAAATGGATTGTTCTAAGTCTGCAAGATGTAATCCAAAATGCCATTCGGACTAACCAGCGGCTCTTCAGCCCGCGTCTCACTGGTTTGAATGTCCGTTGTAGCATTGATTACCTTCTGACTTTGCATGGAAACAAGTTGTCCCTCTGAGGATCCGCCGCTACCGATAGCTGCACCTTCAAATCCCTTTTGAATTGCAGTGGTAATGACGCTCGTTATTTGTTCTGAAAACAGAGCAAAACTATCTGGAACTGAGTGAGTGGATAAATTTAAAAGTGTGTCCTGTGCCATACTTAAAAGCCAAAGATGAACCACGAACAGGACAAAATAAGTTCTATACGTAGAAAAGTTGAAAAACACCAAAACTTGATAACACACAGAAACTGTAAGG
>NC_056727.1:139771373-139886373 GCF_019279795.1 Protopterus annectens | reverse complement strand
TAATGCTTGTAGTATTCTATGTGTGTACTGCTGTAGGTCACATGGCACACTCCACATACACCACAAGGGTTGATATGAGCTTGGAACCCACCACTTTGCTTCCAGCCACTGTCAGTGTCAGGACTGGTCCAACAAGTATTTGCTATAACAGGGGATAGTATATGTCGATATATTGTAACAGTCGACATATGTATGGGTGTATAAGTAAGATAAACATGTTAAAGGTGGGCTTACCATGCAAATATGGTGTGCATTGTAGGTTATTGTGCCAATAACTGTGTAATGTACAGTATTCTAGGAAAATATGTATTCTGTTCTACATAGCAGTTCTGTTATGTTATGCAAACAGTAGTTATGTCTATTGGCAATTACAATACTCAGTGACAAGGTACATAGCATTAGTATTCATATGACAGGTTAGCAGCATGATAGCAAAGATAATTGGATGAACCAGATAACTATCCATGCAGATAACACATGTAATAAACACCTCTCTACTATTGTTTGCAAGCAATAACAGCTGTGCATGTGTGCATGTAATGCAAATTTGTAGTGACCCTTGTTACAGGGCTGGGCCAAATGGCTATGTGCACACCTACATAGAGTGGATATTGAGAGTACAGACACACTGCTTGAACTACCAGGTTTGTGTAGCCCAACCTCTCATTTCCAACCTAACAGACATCTGCACATACTGTATGTAAGGTAGTGCACAGCACTTGTAATGAAACAGGTTGCATATCATCTTTAACTCCAGTGTAACATCTGCAGTAGGAGTGTAAGATGTAGGAGACAGCTGCCCATGTGTAACAGCCTCATCATAGGTGATGGCTCACACTATCTGATTATATCCTGATCATATTGATAGTGGCATCAGAGCCTATTGATACATGACTCTGGAGATTGGGTGTCTGTGCCCAACAGATCTCAATGTCCTGGTGGATATGTGAGTATATACCCAGAGAAGGAAACAGACCTGTAGACACTTGCATCATCTGTAATCAACTAATAGGATGTGATGTGCTCCTCAGAAGAGGACTGCTGCTACAGGTAGCTACAATGTTTCTGTAAAAGCTAGTGTTGTCACGTCCATAACACAAATATTTAAATGTGAGCATTACTGTCTAAAACATCTTCATAGGCAATACGTAAACTAAACACAGTACTTGGTACTTATAGCACTGAATGCTCATACAGGCATGTCCACTACTCAGCTTTTGGTGTTTCCTAATGTCAGCTTTGTGTATGTGGCCATCCTGGGGGAATGTAATCTCTATGCCATATACACTGCCAGACCCACCTAACACCATGCCCCACACATTGTTTGGGATGCAGCTACAGGGGTAAGCTGGAAGGCAGCCAAGTCTACAGCCATGACTGGACTGGACAGTCATGACATGTAGGTTAACACATGCTGCTCATCAACACAACCAACACATACCCTTACCAGAACACAGTAAGAACACCCACACACACTACCAGAAATCATACACATTCACAGACGCGTCTAAGTATCTGGCCAAACAAGTGACCCCCCCCCCCAAGCAGGAAGAGACATACACCGAAATACACAAACTGTATGACATAGTTTGCATAATTGTGCCACACCTTTGAACACACGACTGGAAACATGCCCAACAGTACTCATTTGTGAATGCAAACTCTAGCACTATTACACACTGACCTATACAAGGGCATATATACTGTCAGCTGCCTGTCTGCCAAGATTAGCCACATACTCATACACTCAGACTACCTTTTGAACTATACACATGGCTCTGGCATATTCCATGTTGTTGTGCAGGTCCTGTGATTCAGTAGCCTGGACTGCATGGAAACACATGTAGGAACTGTCAAGTCTTGTAGCCCATGCAGGTATGTCCCAAGTTCTGGGTAGCATTCTGCCATTGGCCAGAATGATACTGCAGTACCAGGACAAAAGGATTGTATTCCACAGTTGTCTAGTGTAGTGGTGCATGTCACAGGGTATCCAGTATCTGTCATCCTGGAATAACATGGTTGACAGACCATGATGCTTTGTCATACAGGGCCTGCACCTGCCACCCCTGAGAATCTGGATACTGCCTAGGGCTCATGCTTCCCCTATAGTGCCTTAATCATGCACGGTTCAAGTGAGGGTCCACTGCTGTTACAGGAACAGCCAAGCAATAAACTGCAGGTCTCGCTACACAATGATACATGTCAGAAAGACTATACGGACACACATATGTCAATCCCTAACATGGACAGCATATCTGTGCAGTGGCTGAGACGTGTTTCAACACTCCGGAGAGCACACCTGCATGACCATGTTAAAACACATACCTCACCTCTTGCCCATTATCCTTTATTGGAACATACGGGCCGCAGGTGTGTCCATATTCCTGAAGGATATGTACACCCCCACGCTAATTGCACTTGCATAACATCAGATGCATTATGCTGAGCAACTACCTCTGTGCCAAAGTGGAATTCAAAATGCACCTTGAGACAGATCACCCACCAGGCTGCAGACTTCCCAACTGTCATAATGTTATGTAATGGGGAAGATTAGGTCTGAGACAGAACCATAATAATGGCTACTCTCAACTATTCCATTATGAACTGGGAAGACTCCTCATGTACCAACACCTGTACTCAATGCATGTTGGATTCCATCGACCCCACTGACCTGGATCACAGTAGTTGCACAAACAAGGCTAACAGTATGCTACACATAGTTAGTCTCCAATGCCAATGTTATGTTTCCTAAGAGCAGAGTGGTGAGAGCCATGGCACCCATGCAGATGGACAATGCATGTGCAAATGTTGAATCCAACACAAATGATCCTGACGCAGTCAAATATGTGCAGTGATTGTGCCATTGAAACAGAACTAGGAGTCAACCCAACACAAACAAGTAGGCAAACTGGTGGTAACATGCTTTAAACTGTACATCAGAAGGTAGTAACTGTTGCAAGAGTGAACACACATGAGAGTAGGTGATCCCTGGTCAGCCTCAGTAAGATGCAGATACACCATATAAAACCATGCAAAGCTACTGTGAAACTAATCAGCCACATATTATGAGGCCAAGCACAGATCATTCTCTAGCTGTGTCATTAATCGTAATGGCAATGACAAGACCTGCCATGCTGCACAGCACTATGGCATGGAAGGAACTGCACCTACAGAAATAGCACCCGTTAATCCAGATAGGGTCTCGGAGAACCTAAACCCACTCCCACCTCCCCCACCCCCAACAGGTACACTTAGTAATATATCCATGTACACTACAGGGCCCCTGTACTAACGACTATGCAGGTACAAGCTGCACTCTCTAAAGCCATACATACAGCTTTCATGGGACCTGTCAACATCCCAGGGTGTATCCTACACAAATGTAAGAACATTCAGCTATCCACATACATATCATGTTCAATCATAGCTCCATGTCAGGCTGTGTACACACCGAATGGTGCACAGCAACAGTTATCACACCCCACAAAGGGGAGACACCATTGATAATGGGACATAGTGCACAACTACCCTGCTGAGTCTGGTCTGTACAGCCATGAACCATGGTTAACGTAAGTGATGTACTCAGTACAGATGTAGATGACAGTAGGGTTGATTCACACTGCATATCATGACCTTGCCAGGTTGTAGGACACCATCACCCATACTGTGTTCCAGCTACACTCAGTAAACTAGGTGTATATTCCTATATCACAGGAGTGGTTGGCAACTGCACTGCTGGCAGAAACCACACTACAGAAGGTGTCTGACGAATACACGCACATCAAACCAGTGCCAGCCACAGTAATACAGGGGTCATTCCTGGTACTCCCCCTCTTTGTTATCTATACCACATAGACTAACACAGAAGGTATCAGCCTATTGATGTTTGCAAATGACTATGAATTAGGAGCAATAGTTGACTCATTGTGTGCTGCATTCAACATACAGAAGTGCCTTAGTGTGTCAGATGTGTGGTGTGTGATGTATGGCCACAATCTGACAGCTAAGTATTGCATTGTCATCCCCAGTGTTACAAACCTTGTACCCATCAACTACCACCTAGGAAGCGGTCAACATAATGGCAACTGTGTGTATGGGATGCAGCTGGACAGTACTTTCCTTTGATAGTTACATCACCACAAAAGACGGTTAGTCGTATGTGGCACCCCTAATCATGACAGGGTGCCATCCAGGAATATAGAGATAACTGCTCAGCCATACTCAACACCCATGTGACCCCTAATAGATCACATAATTCCTTTAAGGGTTATTTCTCATGTGTAGATGGCCCACACTGCCCTTCACAATCCCTAGCTGCACTATGTAGCATGCATCCTACCCTGAATAAAGCCATGTCCAACCCAGAGGTGTTGGGCATGCTACACTTAACACATCTTGATCCCAAATAAACACATACGTCATGGACATCCACCTTTCTAGTATAAGGATCACAACATGCCTGACAGATCCCTGTCCCATACACTTAACATACTCTTGCCATACTATGCATCCCTGTCCAGCAAAGCTGTACATCGCCCCTCTCGTGACATGGTGTGATGAATGCATGCCAAATATATCAGTAACCATGTGTATCAGTTCTGTGGCACTGCTTGAACTGGCCACTGAAACTTACCTGTCTGTTGCCTACAGCTAGGTAACCTGTCTGCCTAGGCTCATAAATGGCCCAGGGCATATAGCCTACTAGATCATTATGACCATACATGCTATAGTTGATATTCAACCCTGCAAATACCATCAGGCTAGCTATTGTCCCATGTGTTACACATGTGCAACACAGGCAATACATGGCAGGATGCTACACAGCTGTACAGTGCCATGTAGATGTATATGGCAAAACACATACATGCTTGCAAGTCTGCAGGGTGACAGGTCATGTCCCTAACGGCTATGTATGACTATATATGTGGCATATACACAGCATTAAGGTTGATTTTATTAATTTGAACACATCCAGGCATGTACTGATAGATAAAGACACCACTACAGGCAAACAGACATGCCCACGTCAAGACAACATCCACATGGTGTATGAGCAATGTCATCACATAACACACACATATATGGTGATAACATCACATCACCAGTAGGTGTCAAATGTGTGTGACTTATACATGTCAGTGGTGTTAATGTCATGTAGATTTACAAAGATGTATTTTTAATCTTAATAAACGTGATACACATGCATGTTCAGCTGTACTGCTGTACTTTTCTGTTAGTTACTGTGACTTGTCTCCATCGTTATGTCTTCCAGGTATGCCACATAGCAGACTGTCACTGTACAGCCACTTGGTGGATGAGATCCTCATCCCATACCTCCTCGCCAACTACACAACAGTCTTCAGCAATGTGCCACTGGATGCACAGCAGTGGGATGCCCTGTGGGAGGAACTCTGCAGGAGATGTTGGCAGTCACAATCGCACCTGTCAGCAGGTGCACTGACACTGCACTGACCTGATAGGATGGGTGAAACAGCATGCTAAAGCAATTGCCAGGGAACAAGGTGCAACAGGTGGGGTGCCACTCACCCAGCCCCCACTCACATGTACCGAAGAGCTACTGGCCAACCTGGGAACACCTGCAGATCTCCATTTACAAGCTTTAGTTGGTATTGTGGAGGTGGGTGTCTCTCAGCCACCGAGCCTGGAGTTGCCTGGTAAGTCACTACTGCACATAAAACACAACTATATATCACATAGTTACATGTGTTACTGTACAATATGTAATATAACATCATATGCAAGGCATGTATGCACACATGCCATATACTATAGTCTGCTACTGTATGTATGCACAGATGTGCATACTCCATAGTATAGTGTATTGTACTGGCATATGTGATAACATGGACATTGCACCCTGTAGCTATCACACAGGTGTGGATAATGATCTTACTGCTGTGGCACTCCTGTTTAGGTACCTCTGGCATTTTGCAGTGACAGCAGCCTGTGTCAGATGAGAATGTTATTATTTACCAGGCTTGATAATGCATGGAACATATTAATTGCATGCTGTCTGCCATAACACATGTACACATAATGTATGGCGGTCTTGTTAATGGACACTGGTCAGACCTGCAATGCATCATACTGTTTACCTATGTGAAACAATTGAATACTATATGAAACACCTACACTAAACCTTCCAAACTGTCATTGCCAGATGTGTGGACAACAGTGAATACAATAGTGGAGGTGTGCTCCACTGTAGGGACAGGCACTACATATCAGCATTACACATTTTGAGAATATGAGCAGTACTGTACAGAGAGCATATGTGTGCACACACACTAAATGTGTTGGAGCTGGAGTATGCCCGTCCCACAGGATACACCCTTGTGGAGTATACCCTTGCTATGAATGTCACACAATATCATGTGTTATCAGACATGTCCATGACATGTAGTGGGCTGACTACAGCACTGCTCAACTATCATGCAAAACATTTCTCACATCCCATACATACCACCCTTTGTCTGCATAACCCTGTCCTCAGTGGGGCATATGACATCTATGGGTGTATGTCATATTGGATAACACTGACATGTGAAATAAGATAGCCATCACAACCATTGGACTGAACATGTGTACACATGGCCATGGAGGATGGCCAGAGACATGAAGCAACACACACAGTAGAAGTGATGTACATGTGTGTACACCCTGTTGTACATTGGCTCGACACAATACAACTATGGCCTTTGTGTAATGGTGATATTGCAGATGTGAAACACTAAACATCATACAGGCCTGTGCACAGCTTGTGTAGGCATAACATGAAACCACCACATAACATGTCTTGAACATCTGGAGTGTGTCACGACATGGAAGCATTCACCTATACAGTATCCAAATACATACATGTGTTGCACAACATACACATACATCCACATCAACCCACAGATACAGTACATTCACCTTGCTGGTGTCAGACATCACTGTCATGCCTGCTCCTCATGTGTGTGTGAGGTACACAGATGGCATGTGGGACATAGAGTACTTGTAAGTTAGCCATGTGTGGGCATAGTTTCCAGGAATCAGAAATATGGTTGCAGATGTGCATGAGTGTCATCTGTATACCCTTCTGCGACCTGTGTCACACATTGCACATTAGGGTTTATTGTGTATACACTTCAGTGATGTGGGTCACATTCCACATTAGATATGTATTGTTTGTGAACATAGTCATGGCTATGAACTGTGTCAGTAGCTGACACTGTATGGCAATTTTAAAGCCACATGATGCCCTGCAATGGCTATGCACATCAGCTCAATGTGCAGTATGTCCCTGCATATTTGTAGGGTGGGCAGACAACATTGCATCAGCTAAAGGCCCATGTTAGTATAACACGTCCCTGCATTGGGACACCATTACCGTACTGTAGATTGGAAAGGGAACCATTGTGTTACACATGTATGCATGTCATTCAACACGTCAGCAGAAGACATGTCATACTACATGTGATTGGCAAGGTCATACGCCACACAGCAGGCCAGTGTACTGTAAACATGTGCTGGTCTGTGGCACCATTGCAAAGTAGGGACAGTCATGTCAAACATGTGTACTGCCACATGCACAATGTCTACACTCAGCTCAGGGGTAGGTGAAATAATGTTGAACAGACATGCACTGCTTTGGGGGAAATATGCAAGCTAGGGCTCAGGCAAACATAGTATGCAGTCGACATACCCTACAGTTCATGTCCTCACACATAGGGGCAGTGGCCAACACAAAGCATTGGTGGTAGATGTTCAAAGGTCAGCGATGGTCTGTTAACATGTGGTGCATGTTACACACACCATGGCAGTGCAGGACAACTGTGAAAAGTGCATGCATTGTGTTGCAGGTATGGGGCATAGGCTACTAACACAAATGGTGCAATACAGGTATGTATGCTAAGCACCACTATAATTATGTAAGGTGCATGCCATCTGCTATAACATATGCATGCTGTTGTGTGCAAATCAGGGATGTATGATAATTACCACTATAATTGTCTAAGCTGAAACTATAATTGTCTAAGCTGAATGCCATCTGCCATATTCCCTGCATGTAGCATATGTGTCTATGTGTCTCTGTCTGTCTGTGTCTCTGTCTGTCTGTCTGTGTGTGTCTCTGTGTCTGTCTGTGTGTGTATGTCTGTGTCTGTGTGTGTGTCTGTGTCTGTGTGTGTGTCTATGTCTGTCTGTATGTGTCTGTGTCTGTCTGTGTGTGTCTCAGTATGTCTGTGTGTGTCTGGTATAACTTGTAATGTACAGTTCTTGTCTTCCCCTCACAGGTGTTGATGTAGGTGCATTGCCCTCCTGCAGTCCACCTGATGTTTGTGTCCCCACAGACTCTAGCAGTGATGATGATAGTATGATTGAGGCACAGACAGGGTTGACAGGGGCTGAATCTGTGCCATTGGTTGCCATTCCACCTGTCTCCCCCTCATCCTCGCACACAGATCCCCTGCCTGCATATACCCCATCACCACCGGCCATAGAGGAATGACAGTTGGTGGGTGGTAGCATGGAACAGGGAAGTGTGGTGACTATGGAAGGTGTGCCTGCACACCATGATCCCAGTCAACAGACTGGTGATGTCCCACATAGGCATGTGCGCAGCGCTGCTCGTAGGAGGACCACTGGCCAGCATGCCCCTGCGAGACCAAGCACATCAGCTGAAGTAATCAGACACATGTTTTGGGTTGTAATGGAGGCACAGGCAGATGCTGAATGGCACATCATAGAAGGTCTGAGGCTTCAGAGGGCTGCTGTCCTTTCATTAACTGACAACATCCAGGCACTTGCAAATGCTCACCATCATCTTGCAGATGTTTTGGATAGGCGATTGGGTGAAATGGTAGAAGTCCTTGACAGTGGCATGCCAATCCTTGAGCGTGGAATGTCTGTGCTGGAACATCTGGTGGGAGTGAGGTGTCAGGCACATAGATGTAGGTCAGTTACATCACCTGTTGAAGGTCTACGTGAACATTCTACTGCACATGCCCGCTCCCATAGTGGCGGTAGCAGCAGCAGTGCAGCTGGTGCTGAGCAGTCCACACCAGGACACAGCAGGCCATGTGCACATGGTCCTGGATGGTCCCAACAGGGACAGGATAACAGTGGACATGTGTCATCAGATGGCACCTAATCTGGACCTCTGCCTGGTAGTACCTGTGCAACCCCTGGCAGGCGCAGGTCACACAGCCATGGCTGAACACTCTGGACTGTGAAACCTGCCTTGTACAGTCTGCAGCTGTCAATATTACCCCTGTGTAGGCCAGCCACATGCCAGACCTGTGTGCCTGCATACACACTGGAAACAAATGTAGGGAACCTCAACACACACACGCATAACGTCCACACATGTCCAATGATATCACAGGCTCTAACACACATGCATGATGTCATCCAATGGCACAGCCTAGGCCACTGGCAAATATTATCACCCTGTGCATATGATGATGCCTGTGCCGCATCCCTGTCATCCACACCATCGGTGCAGGGACATGTTCATATGGTTTAAAACACAGGGTGAACATACTAGGTAGACAATTGTAGATTAATATTGTTGAGGAGTGTTGACAGACAGCAGACATACCATGTATTGCAGTTCTAGAATGCATTTTGTATGTTTGACAGTATGCATCATGTGTAACAACACTAACAGCATGTTGATCTTGATGTTCTGCCTTCATCTTTCATGTGTAGTTGCATGTGCTGGGGGATGTTGCTGTTTGCGGGAGTCCCATATGTACATGTTGATTACCCACAGGTCAGTATGACAATACCTGCATGCACTTTGTAGCTTCCACATCACAGTTATATTCTCCCATGTTTCAATTATGTTTACTGTTCTAATGATCCAAGAGCATGATAGCTGTGTAGTAAGCTACTGTGTTTAGAGCCATCACATCCATAGTGGGTGACATCACAGGTATAGTTACCTGGAATGCAGAGTGGGTAAAAGAGTGGTATGCCGTATGACAAGGGTAAAGGCCAGTGGAAATAGTGGCTTCTCATTGGGAAGCAGTAATACCCACTGCCATGACGGCATGCAAGCACAGACACACCCACACACTCAGGGATTCACAGACACAGTAACATACACTCTGACACACACACACACACACACACACACACACACACACACACACACACACACACACACACAGTCGCCAGTGTTCAGATGAGAACCCCTGCCTATGTGCATATCATCATTATAGTACTACGCAATTACAAGACGTGCCACAGAGATTACACATGTACAGGTAGTTGGAATGGCCTAAGATCAAAGACATTGACAGGGATACTACAGTGCAGTGAGTGTATGTGATGAGGGGGGTCCATCAGTAGGCTATGTAACAACAGGTCATACCCCAGGGAGTACATTTTACTAGAATATTTGATTTTATTTTTTATTTGTTTGTACTTGTATTACTGTATTGGACCATGTCTTGGAGCTTATCTCCCCGGGCCTCTACTGAAAATGGACATATATCCAGTTAGACTAGCCCGGTCAACAAATGTAAAATAAAAATAAAATAATAATAAATACATGTTAACAGGCGGTTAGTATGCCCGTTTACAATTGATGATATCAACAGGGATGCTAGATTGCATTGAGTGGATGGGGGGATGGGACATTAACATTTCACTATGGTAAAATACAGCCTCACTCCAGGAACCGGACAGCCATACACACACACACACACACACACACACACACACACACACACACACACACACACACACACACACACACACACACACACACACACACACACACACACACACACTGGCATTCATAAAGATATACACCTATGTCACATACATACAAACACTTTACATGTGTGAGGTTTAACCACCTGCCTATGCCTTTCTTTCTACACTTCACTCTGTACTGGTGTCAACAACAGTGTTCAGGAGAGTGATAACATGTTGGATGTATTCCTAACCATATGTGACATATATGGGCACACACCCATGCGTGCCAGTACTGTGAATCAAACACCTGCTTATCTCATGATAGGTACTACAGAAGTACAGCACTATCGCATCTGGTACAATGCTTACTGACTCTTTCCTTTGACAACTGTGCTGATATATGCACAATATATGCACAGGGGAGGTATTACTGTTACAGGTGTAATGAGGTTTGCATTCAGTGTCACCCTTACAGCATTCTACATTGTCTGTCTTCCACTTTAATTAACAAAACCTGACCTTAGCAGGTACACAGGTTATTGTAGGACTGGTTGTAACACACCAGTGACCTGTCCTCAGTGATCATTCATCTGTAAAGAAGCCCCACAACTTAGTAGTCATGCCCAAACATCTGTCCATACCTCATGTACGGCTTACTGTACTTAGAGCATATCACCATATACAGTTGGCAATGTTGAGGCTGTATTGCAACAGCATGATGTACTAAGACAACAGTCACCTTCAGACATCAGACACTGCACACACATGGAATCTACACAAACAGCAATACATGTACACATATGCAGTCTACATCAGTACATGCACTGGCAGGTCAAGAGGATACATTCCACACCTTCCCCACGCCATGAGTGAAACATAGCCAAGCATTATACCATAATGGATGTTGTATTCATGTACTGGTAGGACACCACTACTTTCTCCGAGTAGCCAAGTGTACATATAGTACAACAGCACATAGCATGACACACACAGCATTATTCCATGTCATGCTCCTACAAACTGTTACTTGATAGTGTCATGGTGAAGCCAGGGCACTGTAATGGTCAACAGTGAGCACATCATATTTGCCACACACACCTCATGTGTACTGGAAGAGTGCCAGCAATGTGCTCTGTTAGAGCTAGGCAGTACACTCATTCAAGCATGTGCGAGGTCTGTGGCTTGTAAACATCTCACCCCAGCATGTACTGGCTATTGTGGTACTAAGGCTAATGTTCAGACAGCACAAAGCATGCATGGCTTGCAATTGTTGACATGGGGTATATGTAGGAGCTGTGGCCACACATGGCAGTACATGTCATGAACATATCACCTGTGACTACTCAGGAACATGCAGAGCAGAGCTGAATTTCCCTGAATCTGTCAATACAGGCCTTGTGTAGGTCCTATGGTCCTGTTATTTGGGTATGTTTGTAGGCATTGCATTAGGTGGACTTGTCTAAAGACATACATGCCACATGGGATGTTGTATGATATAATAGGTGTCATGGGTGACCAGTAGAGAGGGGATATTACCTCTGTCAACATCATAGATATCGAACCTTATGTACTGTTAGGATGCTATTTGCCATGTGGATGTGTGTAATGACTGTAGCCACCTGTATGTAGAAAGGTAAACAAAAGTTATGGTCATATAATTTATGTTGTATGACTGTGGGATGTACATATCCAGGGCAGGTATGGTTAGGTCATATCCAACCATGAGGGTGTTGTTTACTGGTGTACATCAACAGTTGACCGTGTTGATGCTGACAACATCCGAGGGACCCTGGTATGTGTACAACTGAGCTGGTCACAAACAGTGGTATTATTGCATTGCATAACACATTATGCAGCTGTGTCTGTACACGGGTGCTTTGCACAGCTGATGTAGGCCTAGGTACAGTCCACCAATCGAGGGTTATCTGGTGGTCTACCATACTATGTCATACCACATATGGATATGTGTTGGTAGTCTGGGAACAAGGTAGTGGATGTATAAGAGGATGCAACCTAGAATGCAGCATTTGCCACTGCCACCTGTACCTGACTTATCTGTGATGCGTTATGTCAGAGTAGTGGTCTTTACATGTGAGTAGCCTTTATGAATATGTGCAAACCACCACCTGGAATGGTCCATACCACTGTTATGGCCAACATGTCTGGATCTGAGTTATATGGTGGTAGTGCAATTGTGCACTACAGAGCCTTCATCCAGGTGTTCCTCACTGCATAGATGTCAGTATTCCCTATTGTAGGTTCTACATTGAGCAAATGGATTACTAAAGTCACACATCTAGCACGGGTTAGCATAAGCATCCAATGCAATTGTCATGTAGGTGTCAGGGTGTTACTTCTGTGTGTAGGACATTTGCCTTGGAATGTGGCTATATGGGTAAATGCGACCTAAGTATTATCCCCACACATGTGTATCATGGATGCATGTGCTCTGTGTTGAAGGCTCGTTGTTCGGTCATGACAGCCCAGAATGACAGACACTGGACAACCTCATAATAACAGCAGGACATTGGCTCATTGTTTTGGTCTAGCAGTTGCCACCCATACCATGACATCACTGTGCGTGGCATTAATGTGCTTTGTAGCGAATGACCCATGTAAGATGATGGACAGTGGCAGAACTTATGTATATGACCAATGTGAGATATACTTAGGGTAGCAGTCCTGCTAATAATGACAACTACTAACAGCCGGGAGAGGTCATCTTGACATCTGCACCTCAGTACCATTACACAAGGTGCCACTGTCACCTAGGTGACTTTAATATTGATTGGAACTGTTGTATGTCCCAATTTACAACCTCTCACATCAACCTCTATGGCTTTACTCAGACTATTACCGTCCCTACCCGAATAAATAAAACCAGTTCCAAACAGAGTATCCTGGACTGGATTCTAGTTAACACTAACCCTATGTGTTATATTACAGGTACACTACCTGATAATATCAGTGACCATCAAATCACTTTTATCAACCAACAAAAAAGCCCCATCCCCACTAATACTCAACTCAGAACTAACAGGAACAAAACTAACTTCAACATAGACAACTTCCTATTAGAGCTAAAAGCTTGCAACTGGTCTCCTCTGAAATATTTGCCTCTAGATGAAGCTGTCTCTTACTTTAACAATAAATTCCTTCAAATCCTTGACCACCATGCCCCTACAAGAGTAACAAGAACCAAAACAAAGCCTGCTCCTTGGCTATCCAAAGATACCAAACAAAAAATGTTACGTAGAAATAGAACATGGGACAAATGGAGAGCTACCAAAAACCCAGCTGACCATGTGACCTTTAAACAACTTAGAAATGAAACAAAGAAACTGATAGTCACTGATAAAAGAAATTACTACTCAAAAGTCCAATACACACAACATCAAAACCCCCAAAAATTCTGGAGAGGTATCAAGAAATTACTGCACCCAGGTAACTCCAAAACACCTACACCCTCAAACCTCACTCAGACTTCCCCAATTCAAATTGCTGATGTATTTAACTCATTTTTCAAAGATACTGTTACTTCCCTAGCTTCATCCCTATCCCCACCATCCATGCAAGCACCCAACTCCCTAAACAATAATCCCCCCTCATTTAAACTACAACCAGTCTCAACAGATCTCATTCATAAATTACATACCAAGCTAAAACCTTGTACCCCTTCAGCTGACCTCATTCCAGCCGAATACCTACAGATTGCAGCCAAACCACTGGCCTTCCCTGTCTCTATTTTAATCAATCGTACCATAACAGAAGGCTGTATCCCAATCCTTTGGAAAGTCTCTCATATCATCCCATTACATAAGGGTGGCAACTTAAATGACCTCTCTAACTTCCGTCCCATAGCCTTACTTTCCCCTTTAGCAAAAATCATGGAAAGATGTATACATAGGCAATTACTTAATCACCTCCTCCAAAACAATCACCTAGCAGACAGTCAACATGGTTTTAGACCTCATCACAGTACTACTACTGCACTCTTGTCTTTCACTGACCATATTAATAGAAATTGGAATAACAACTTACTGTCCTCTGCTCTATTCTTAGACCTCTCTAAAGCCTTTGCTATGGTCAACCACACTCTCTTACTTAGCATCTTGAAATCTCTTGCTTTGGACTCTCAGGCTATCCAGTGGTTCTATTTCTACTTAAATAATAGACAACAAGCAGTGCTGTGGGAAAATCACTTATCATCTCTTCTTCCTATCAAAATAGGTGTACCACAAGGCTCAATACTTGGACCTCTCCTCTTTTCTATTTTCATAAACAACCTAAGTCCCTTCCTCAATCAATCTGTATTCAATATGCCGATGATTCAACACTCATATGCTCAGCTTCTTCCATAAATGACCTTCAAAATATCACTCAAAAAGCTTTCACAGCAGCCGAAAACTGGTTCCAACAATATTGCCTCTTACTGAATCCAAAAAAGACTAAATTATTACTATTCACTCCATCACATAAGTCATCCTCTCTCTCCTTCAATATATCCTCTAACAATGGAACCATAATATCTCCTGATCCTACGACCAAACTTCTTGGTGACACAATAGACCACAACCTCAACTTTGATTCCCATATTAACTTAACTATCAAATCAATCAATAGAAAACTTGGATCTCTCTACAGACTTAAACCCTTCCTCACTCCCTGAGCCAGAAGTACTTTAGCACAAACCCACCTACTCTCTACCCTATTTTATGCCTCTCCAATCTATACAAACCTAACTAAAAGTAACCTCAACAAACTAGCAACAGCTTACCATAGCATAGCCAGATTTGCAACAGGAGCCCCATTTCGTACCGACCATTGCTCTAATCTCAAACAGCTAGGCTGGCTAGAATTACAAAATCATATACGACTTCCACAACTGACCATTACCCACAAAATATTTCATCAACCCACTAATACCACTATACTCTGTTCCCTTATTACCCCATATAAAACATCTCTTCCCTACGCTCTGCTACCAAACTACTAGCTGCCTCCAACAAATCCAACAACAAAGCTGGGGATAGTCTTTTCTCCAACTGTACTGCACCCATCTGGAACAAACTTCCAAGTGAACTTATGTCTATTACCTCTTTACCTACTTTCAAGAAGCATATAAAATCATGGCTTTACTCCCAGTGGCTCTGCCCTTGTTCTAACCCTGACTAATCCTTGTTTGTTCCATGCCTTTTTCTTTCTCCTGCTAGCTATAACAAGATATTCTCTTACTGTTTCTTTACTTCTCTTTTAATCTTGGATTCTAAATACCACTATGATGGATGGATGTTTAAAAGAAGAATCTAATGTACTTTTTCCTGTTGATGTTTCTAGTAGTTTTAGACTTTTATGAAAATGTTATGTACTACAGTCTGTCTGTTAAATACACCCTCTGTACAACTATGTTTGTAAAATTATGTCTTACTGTGGAGCTTTTCTCCACGGGCCTCTACTGGAAATGGACATTAATCCAGCTAGACTAGCCCAGTCAACAAATGTAAAATATAAAATAAATAAATAAATAAGGTGGTTCACACATTATGCTTTCACATGCCACTGTTCCACATATAATGTCACTGTCCACAACCTGCTATCAATGTATGCCTTTCAGTGCAGCAAGGTGTGTGACACATGCTGTAGGTAGCATCTGCCTGTGCAGCCCAGGTAACCTATTGTCTGTCACATCCACACATGCATGAATGTGTATACGTAACATAAATATGTCAGTACTTCATGTACATGTATGCATGTGTATCACACAGACACAAATATAGCATTTACAGGCCACATACAGGTATCAGGTAGTAAACCAGTATGATGTGCATATATACTGACAGGTAAGATGTACCTAGCTGTAAACCTGTGTGCTTACAATAGGAGTCCATTACAATGTGTTATGTAAATGTAAGTGTTTGAGCATGCACACTGTGGCATTCAGTGGTTAGAATCGGAGTGTATCCCAAACAGCCCTGTGCTACTAAGTGTTTGAGCATACCGACTGCCACCTTGTGTAATTTGAGTCAGTGCATCCAACAAGCCCTTTGTTACTAAGTATATGAGCATGCCCAGTATAACCTTGTGTAGTTGTAGTCATAGTGCATCCCAAACAGCCCTGTGCTACTAAGTGTATAAGCATGCCCACTGTAACCCTGTATAGTGATAGTAGTTGTCCATTCCGCAGATGGCCATACTCCAGTTCAGGTTCCTGTTGTGCTACAACTATACCTCTCAGGCCTACCTGCGGATGATGTGTCTTGTTTGTGCATACAGGTTGTAATGGACACCTACTTTAAATACACAGGTCTACAGCTATGTACTTCATGACTGTCAGTCTCCCTGTTGTTGTCCTCAATTGTAGAAGGGCAGTCTGACTGCCTTGGAATGTGTAATCTCTGTGGTGCATGTCGTAACTGCAACGTACTGTAATAGTGATCTTTAGATAGGCAGGAGTTCTGATCCCACCACTGGCAATTGTTTGTGTGTGTGTCTTAGCAAATGTCAGAGTGTGTGTGTCGGCAAATGGCTGAGTGTGGTTTTGTGTGTATGTGTGTATTTGTGTCTGCATCCTGTCATGGCAGCGGGTTTTAGGTTCGTAGGTAGGTACTAGGCTATCGGCCCAAAGGCCTACGTAAGCCTAGCCAAAAAGGTTCCCTGGCTTACGCCACCCACAAAAGTTATTTTCCTGTGCCACTGTCGAGCAGAGACACAGAAGTGATCCCCGGGGTATATTACCTATTTCCCATCCACTCACCAAGATTTTTCTTGAAGATTGCTAATGAAGAACTTTGCTTGACATAGATGGGTAGCCTGGTCTAGAGTATGGGAAGTCTCTGGGACAGGAATCTATCCCTCCAGCATATTCTGTTTATTGTGGTGACAAGGTTTAGGTCCCTAGAGCATGTAGCTCAGAGGGAGTGGGATTTTTTTAGGTGTAGCATGTCCAACAGCTCTGGGTTTGACATAGCTTTATATGTTAGGCAGAGATCACCTCGGAGTAGGCAATATGCTATGGAGTAAAGCTGGAGTTTTTTGAGACAGTCAGTGTAGGGCATTTGTTTGAGGCCAGTAATCCTCTTTGTGAGGTACTTCTGTGGCCTTTCCAGCTGCTGCAGATATCTTGTGAGGTACATTCCAAAGGGGGCATTGTACTCTATAAAAACTGAGCATGCAACTATACAACTTTGCTGCATTCTAAGGAGATACCTCCTTTTGCACAGGCCTTTATCCTTGTCAACCGCTAAACCTCTCTCTTCCCCCTTCCCCACTGCAAGTAATCGGTCCTATGATGTCACCCAGCTCGGACGTGGAATCAGTAAGTGTAATTGTGTGTGTTCTGTGGCACATACCCCAACTGCATACCACTGTATTAGTTACCTTTACATAGGCAAGATGTGTATGCATATTACTGGCAAGTGTGTACGTGTTTGCATGTGTGACTACCCTGTAGCCAGGCATACACGTGTAATGTCTTTTAGCACAACATGGTAGCCATTTGTGGTGACCGTTATCTACAAAGTATTACATAGTTAGGAATGGTAAAGAATACACAGCCAAGCATGACTACAGTTGGGTATGTTATTTTCCTGTGCCACTGTCGAGCAGTGACACAGAAGTGGTCGCTGGGGTGTAGGCCCATACCCATCATTCCCCCCCAACTCCTCAATCCTCGTGGTAGATTACATTAGCCGTCATTCTCCACCCCAAACTCCACATACAAAACAACCATCCCTTCTCTGTTGAACTGCTTATGATTTAAATGTCATAACACAAGAGATGCCTCTGTTTTGTGTACACGTCAGTTCCTTTGGAACTCTTTTGTGTCACAAAGGGCGTTCAGACGTGTGTGTGTGTGTGTATATATATATATATATATATATATATATATATATATATATATATAGAGAGAGAGAGAGAGAGAGAGCTATGGCTGTGTCTGTGTATATGTATATATATATATATATATATATATATATATGTGTGTGTGTGTGTGTGTGTGTGTGTGTGTGTGTGTGTGTGTAGAACCATTTGTTTCCTGTGTTACTCACTGAACACACATTTGTGAACAGCAGGGGCATAGTGTGAGGATTGCAGCCAGTACATGGTGATAGTGATGAGTTACTGCCATTGCATCCCTGACTGGACATATGTCACATGAAACAGTGGTATGACAGACACTGTCTGGGGTTCACAGTGACATGCCAATAATGGGCCACTGTTCATAGCTGCAGTCACAAGTCTTCTACACTTTGTGCAGATGTCATGCAGTATATATGCATGTGTTGTGCTCCCTCTGCAAATGTATACCATCTGTTGTGTTGGGTTGATTGTCATATCTATGCATGCTGTTGTAAGTAATCCTGAATGCTGTTGACTATTACTAAGCCATATCTGTGTTTAAACTGCAACACCATAGGCTGTATGAGTTTGGAGGTCTCGGCAGAACCTCCTGTCCCACTTCAGCTGGCCATGGCACCGGGTACCAGCACATCTGGGGCCCAGCCTTGGACCTCCACCTCTGTTGGCTCTGCACCACCTTTTGGTGGTACTGCCACTGAAGATGGGGTATGTCCTCTCTGGGAGCAGGTCCAGACAGGAACATGTCCACTGCTGTACAGTCCCGGACATGGTGCGTAGGGGGCTCAATAAGTGGTTTTGAGGCCAGATACACCAGCTCAAGGGCAGAGTGTCACATTTACAGGGTGAGGCTGCCCCTCCTAGACAGCCCCCAGCATTGCCACCTTTGCAGCTGTTTTGGAGCAGTGGTGGCTGCCCATGGCTGGGGACCTCCGTCCCACTGTTTTCATCTGGGGGCTCATGGGCTTGTGAATGCCAAACACCCCTCCCTGTCCAAGGTGTATCCCCCCACATGTGTCATATACTGACCCTGTATGCTGTCTTGTCTGTCATCCTACCCTACCTATCCTCCACGAGCATACCTACTTTCCTTCCCCCACATCCCACTCTCACCCTACTGAAACTAAAGGCCAATCGGTTCCTAGAACAACATTTGCCCCATACATAGCTGTCCATTCCACACACGTGTCCACTGGACACATGTAACCCTTTTAATATGCATCACAACATACTCCAGTTGTTCTCAACCCTGTCTCTCAGGTGCACAATCCTAGTATGCACATGACTCCTAAATGTTCCAGGTACAAGTGATGTGGACGACCCCACTGTACACACGACACTACTGGTCCTGCTATGGTTACCCCATTTACCTTTATCACAATGATGATGTTGCAACAGCACCTTGCAAGAGTACTGTTCTCACATAATTATTGGACAGGAACTGTTGTGTTAATGTAAATAACATGCACAGAGTGATGTATATGGCCAATGTACAAATGTTTGTGTTTATGACTGACACATGTCTGTCTGAGGGAGTCTTGATATTACATAGGGCAACAC
The DNA here is from genome assembly GCF_019279795.1 of Protopterus annectens. Lineage (NCBI taxonomy): Eukaryota > Metazoa > Chordata > Ceratodontiformes > Protopteridae > Protopterus > Protopterus annectens. Next base: position 139,866,246 of record NC_056727.1, on the reverse strand, counting down.
CACTACATAATACAGGCATTGCTGGTGTTTCCCTTTTCATTCCTTTGTAATGCTTTGTTGTCACATGGGATGTTCCTGATACATCTATATATATATATGTATGCATCTATATGCTGGACATAAACACTCACACATACATCTACATGATGGAAAACATTTCCTATACTGTTGAATGACTGCAATGGATGATATGTTTGTGATAAGGTCCGATGTCTGTATAGCTGCCATGGCTTAGTGGTAAATCACAATAGCTGTGTGTGCAGGGTCCTGGTTTCGGGCCTTGCAGAGGCCATTTATTTTGTTGCTGGACAGAACAAGGCCATTGGATACGGTGTGATTAAGGCACATTAAAGCAGTTGTGAGTGGGTGTGCATGGGTTTGCGCAGTGCTAAGCAATGCTTACCTCTGGTTACAGTTTATTACACTCAGTTAGCCTCTGCATTGCTTTACCAGTGCAATACTTGCATTCTGGTGGCCAAACAGGCTTACACCCGCTTGCTTCCACACTTGCAAATGCACTGCATTTGGTGTTTGCATCTGACACTCACACCCCTGGGTGGGAGTGAGGACTACGATATTACCTTGTGATGCCTATTACATTGGATTACATGCCTACAGTATCAGGAATGGCTGCCCATTAGGCGACAGCATGCCATTCGACTGTATGGAATCCGCGGTCTGTCCAGAGTTTGATTCATATTATTGGTGTGTTCCTCTTACAATCTGCACCCATCTGGCTAAAACATGGGAACTGACACTCTTCAATACAAACAAGTAATTGTGTTTTGGAACCCACATCCTTCAGCCGAATCATGCTACTGCATACCTAATATTCTATCATCTTTCTAAGGTTGTCAGTGGAATATGTGCTTTCTGTCCCTGTCAGACCTCTCATACGACTGGGGAAAAATACAAACTGAATCAGGGACATGGCATAACAACATCAGGGACACATTTAAATTATTGGTGCTATTAACCTGACACATTGACAGACTCAGAGCATATGAATTCATACACATTTTCTGAGGTAAATGATGTTTATAACTCTTAATTGTTGTCGTTATTCATTTCATGTAATTCACCACCTTTCCTCCAAATGTCATTAGTTTTAGGAGGGATTAAGTGGGACAGAGTTAGAAACAGAGTCAAAATCAGGGACATCCCTGGAAATCAGGGACAGTTCAGAGGTATGGTCCCTATTTGTTCCCCCAATGGTTTATGTCCTGTCCAGTGGATGTGCTCTTGGGGGTTGAGAGGTATGGGCGTCAGCTATGACCATTTTGGAATATTACTTACATCCCCACGGTGGTCATAATATGACTGCACCAGCCAACACCTGCACACCTAGGCCCATAATTGCATACCCATAGTTCTCCCACCTGCCACTTCTCTATAGCACTCATCCATACTGTGGGTGCAGGTGGGGTATAAACACACCACTACACACTGCCCACTCTCCCTGTGCCGGGACACATGTCGTACATTGTGTCGACCCATGGGTTAACAGGCTTGCACAACCTACTGGTCCGTGTACAACTACAGCCTGGTTTGATAAGTTATTACCGGGACTGCCGCCAATCATTAATTTTTGGTATCCCACAAAGGACATCAATGTCTATGTTTCAAGATTAGACCTGGCAGGTCTCTCCCACTGGTAGTATCCTGCTGGTGGTCTGGGAAGCAGTGGTGTGTTTACCTTTATTGTGTGTCTGTATGTCTCACTGGCCTAGCTGGGGGGGTGGGGGGTTGATGCTATGTGTTACACGTTTGTTTATTGGACCCCTCACCCCCATATGCATGGCCTGTGAACATATGTTACTCGTAACGGCTGTATCATATCCTAGCTATATACATATGTATATTTACAGTCACACACACACACATATATATATATATATATATATATATATATATATATATATATATATATATATATATATATATATATATATATATATATATATATATATATATACTATATACAGATATATATATATATATATATATACATATATATATATATATATATATATATATATATATATAGATATATATAAAATGTCTGCATATGTATATATTTATATGTAGGTATGCATCTGTATTCTGTCTCTGTATGTATACATTTGTACTACGGAGAGGGAGAGGCTTATCTCTATGTCACTATGGATAGATATACCCACACATACCTCTACATATATACGTCTACATCTGGTTATTCCGTTCCTTGCCATATAGATTACACTTTGCTGCAGTGGGACTCGTAGTGAGTATGGCTGCTCATTGGGCAATGCCTCTGCCCAATGAACACATTCGCTTACATCCCTAGGACTGTCCATATAGGCCCACATCAGCAAACACCTGCACACCTAGACCCATAAGTAGCTACCCATAGTTCCCCCACCTGCACCTCCACAACAGTACCCATCCTTACTCTGGGTCATGGTCTGTTCTGGACACACCACTACACGCTGCCCACTCTCCACTTCACGGGACCCATTGCATACAATTGTCTCGGCCCATGGGTCATCAGGGTTTCCCACCCTTGTATTCCAAGTATGTATACACCCCAGCCAGAATGGTCAGTCTATCACCTACTTTTGGTCTTGGCAATTTTTGGGGTGTCCCGCATGGGACGCTCTAGTCTGTGTTTCAAGATTAGAATTCATGGGTGCATTGTGTAACCCCTCGATTGTATCCTGCCTGTGGTCTGGGGAGCAGTGGACTCTTTACATTGTTTGTGTGTATGTTTCCTGTGTCCAGCTGGGGGGGTGGAAGGTAATGCTACATGTTTCATGTTTCTTGCTTAGGCTCCTCACCTCCATTGGCATAGCCTGTGAACATATGTTATTCTTGTGTGGTGTTTCCTATCATAGCTGTATATCTGTGTATATCTATGCCCACACACACACACACACACACACACACACACACACACACACACACACACACACACACACACACACACACAGATATATATATATATATATATATATATATATATATATATACATATATGTATATGTCTGCAACTATATATATATATATATATATATATATATATATATATATATATATATATATATATATATATATATATATATATATATATATAGAGAGAGAGAGAGAGAGAGAGAGAGAGAGAGAGAGAGATTTATTTATATGCTCGCACTATATATATATATATATATATATATATATATATATATATATATATATATATATATATATATATATATATATATATATATATATATATATATATATATATATATATATATATATATATATATATATATATATATATATAGACATATATGTATATATATAAATGTGTGTGTGTATGTGTGTGTGTGTCTGTAAAGCAATACATACCCCACGCAAACGCACTTACACATGCTTACTGGTGTTTATATATACTTGACCTGCTTACTAGTGCCTTATTCATTATGACACTGACACTTCACTCCAGTTAACTTTTAATTGATATTTTGCAGCTTATACAGCGGACAGATGTCGCAATATGTTCATGTACAGATTACCGATGGTAAATGGTATGTGATACAGTGGGATTCGGTACTGGAATGTCTGTTCGTTAGGCGGTTGCTCTAACCAATACACTATTACTGTGCTGCTTTATTTGCATATATATCCATATACCCATGACTCCTGGTTCACCAAACTCACAACCCAACGTCTCCCTAACACTGCAGTCATCCATTCTCCAGTCGGATTTGCGGTGTATCCACACCACTACACATTGGCCACTCCCTACTCCTATAGACCCATCCCATTGGTTGACTCACTCCACGTATCCTCAGAACTCCCAAACATTTAGTCTACAAACATTGGTGACATGAGCGACCAAAAGAATACTACTCACAAATTTTGGGTTGTCCCACATGGGACACGCATGTGCTTATGTCAAGATTAGACTCTATACTTCATTACATCCTTACTCCTGTTAACATGACACTACAATAAATTAATAAGTATGACTATGTGTTAACACACACATTACACATGAGAGCCTAATTATGTATGTGTTCAGCGTATTTCTTTTACAAATAGACCGGTTTAGTAATTGGCGTTGCCGCAGCAGGCAGTTTACAGGAATGATTCCATGTGTGGGAAAGTCCTCACATTTGATTATTTTCAGCACAGCACTGACTTCGGACATTGTACACACTTCTGCATTTTAGCAGTTTTGTCCCATCCCTCTTCTGCACAACCTATTATTCTATCTACTGTCGAGGTTTGTAAGGGCACATTCATGTTATTTATGTCTGCAAATGGAATGAATGTGTTACAGAGAATGTACTTCTACATATTGATGTTTGCATGTGTGTATGCATATATGCTTATAATGAACTCGCTGACCTCCACGGGATTGTCCAATTAGAACCAGCCCATCCAACCCTGGCATGACTGGCTCCATAATTTCATACCCATAGTTCCTCCACTTCACCCGTGTTCAAAATACATGCATACCATCCATTGTCCACTTATTATCGCAGCCATGACACACCTCCACACATTGCCCTCTCCCAAGTATTAGGGGCCCTACACATCTGTTATCCCAACCCATGTATTCTCAGGCTCTCCCACCATTTTGTCCTTGAACATACCTGCCCTTGCTTGTGTAATGGTCGGATGGCCAATCATCCTATCAATTTTTGGGAGGTCCCACCAGGGAGTACCCTGTGTGTGTAAAGTAGACTTAGCAAATCAACAATGTTACTCCCTCCCACTGGTAATATCCTGCCTGTGTTGTGAGTAGCAGTACTTTGCTCACTCCTGCCCAGCTGGATATGACATATGCTGACAGCGATATATAATACTGGGGTTGCTGTTGATTCCCTTCTCATTCCTTTTGTATACTTTATTGTTACATTGTTCTTTCTTCATATATATATATATATATATATATATATATATATATATATATATAGATATATATATGTGTGTGTGTGTGTGTGTGTATATGTGTATATATATATATATATATATATATATATATATATGTATATATATAAATATATATATATATATATATATATATATATATATATATATATATATATATATATATATATATCTGTATATACTTATATACATTTCCTGTGCTGGGCACTGCTTAGACTCGAGCAAGTGCACTCAGACTTGCTTACTGGTACTTATATGTGTTTACTTCTGCTTATTTGTGCTTACACCTGCTTACTAATACATTATTCATTATGACAGTGCCACTTTGCTTGAATGATATTTAAGTTAAATATTTCATGCAATACTCTTATGTCAGTTTTATGGCAAAACAACATTCATTCCACATGGAAAATGATACGTGCTATTGCTGGGCTTGAACCGTGAATGTCTGTTTATTGGGCGGATGCTCTAAACACTACACTATTGACACGTTGATTCTGCATGTTTTTTTCTATTTGAATGAATATGATGTGTAAGCTACGCTCGATGGAGGGCAGCGACACGCAGACATGCTGTGCTTTGCTTACACCTTCGATATTGCAGCAATTTGAATGTATAATAGGGACACGGGGACAGGGAATCTAATTGTGAAAGTTCTAGGGACAGGGCTCTACATTCCACTACGTGCTTGTGTGTTTACTACTTTGATTTTATTTCGCTGTTCATGGACACTCTTGTATGCTTAGCATACATTTCGGTATCCACGGACACAGACTTACTGTCTTACTATTAGGGATGGGCTCTACTAGTTGGCATAGTAGGTTTTGTAAGTGTCGGGGCATGTTTACGCCTCCGTGGAGCACTTGTACATGCCCCCTTCACTCGCACACATTTCCTGTGCAAGTCGAGGGTGTGGTGGCTCACCCTCATACATATTCATATGGCGCTGCTGCACCATCTTTAGTGAGGATGCTCGGCGCAAGGCTAAAACCATCCTTGCGCAGAGTTTCTTGAATCCCGGGGATAGTTTGCGACATGTCATAACATGATAGTGCATAGGTAAATTTGTTTTTCTGCATTTCATCATGGCTGGTATGCATCCCAACACTGTTTGTTAACTTTGCATTGCCTGTGTCATGTAGTGTGTTGTTTATGTAACTTGCCTGTCCTTACTCTTTTTTTTCCCCAACCTTTGCTATCTTGTGTTATGCCATTTATTTTATGAGTATACCTTATGTGATGACCTTCAACTTCTGTTTCCCTATGTTTACCTTTTCTTCTATTGTTAAAAATGAAAAAAATGGGACCCATTCCCACTTAAAAAAAAAAAAAATCCCATCCCCCTCTGACTTTCCCTCAGAGTTTCTTATTCCAACAGCCCTATGTTTGTCCCTCTTCTTCACTGGTACATACATTATGTAGAAATCCATAGCTTTCTCTCAGTTTACTGTAAATAGTGATATATATATATATATATATATATATATATATATATATATATATATATATATATATATATAGATAGATATATATGTATATTACAAATTGCTTTGCTGCTTTGAAGCACATATTATACAACAATAAATAGGATGTGCTGGAGTGATAGATTCCTGTCCCAGCAACTTCCCATGCTTTGGATCAAGATTCCAATCTACATTAGGCAGAGCTCCTCGCTAGCACTCTTCAAGAGAAACCTTGACGAGTGGATGGGAAACAGAAAGTTTACCCCGGGGATCACTTCAGTGGCTCTGCTAGACAGAGGCACAGGGAACTAATCTAGCTGGTGGCGAAAGCCAGCATGTTCTGGCTAGGCTTATAAATGCCTTCGGGCAGATAGCCTTGTACCTACCTATGAACCTATACATTAATGGATGACATACAGAAATAATTGTAGATGTCTGAGACATTTGTGTGTCTACTCTTAATGTTTTTATTATTTTGTTATCATAACAGTGTCATTTACATTCCATAGTTGTTGTTAAATTTACTGTACAGATTTTGTTATATTTCCGTACAACTATCAGGATTTTTGAATTGTGACCATTTTTCTGTAACTTTAGTACTGTACAATGTGATTTTCTTATTAATTACAGATTACTTTTGCATTTCTATAGTACACTGGTGTAACTGCTGTAATCCATTGTGTGCTGAGCTATTGTGAGTTTCTTGTCATACATTAACATATTACAATGTTATCTGAAAGTTTTGGGCTGATACTAGTTTTATGTGTCAGATTCTGTGAGCTTTATGGAATCCGTCCCACTGTGTTTTAGGTTTGAAATATTATGATAGGAATGAACTCCATTTCAAAGTCTGAGTACAATTAGAGTTTGTGAAATTAATATTATTTTAGTCTTTAATGTTAGCCAACAGTACGCTTCTCAGCACCTGCAATGTGCCCAGAACTGCCTCCTTGTGTAATTCATATGGGGATACCTGTATTATTAGCATAGCTGCAAATGTAAATTATTTTTCTATTAGACCTGTTGCTTCTTCTACTGTTGGAACTATCAGGGTATCTTTTTTCTACATTGCTTTAATTTCTGCTTGCAAATCCTGGTATTTTATGACTTTTTGTCTCTCTGTATGAAAATCATTGTAATCATTAGGTGTAGCAATTTCAATAATCAATGCTACGTTTGTCTTTTTTTATGGACTACTACATCTGGTTTTATGTAGGTATAGCTATTTCAATGTTCAATCCTACTTTTGTTGTTTTTTTTTTTGTCGACTACTATATCTGATTTTCTTGCATCTGTTTTTTTTTTTTTTAACTGCTGGCAATGGGTGATCCCATGTGATATAATTATCATTATTTACAATGCTTTGTGGTTTATGTTTCTAATGCTTCTCAGCTACTTCTATACTGAAGTGTTTCTCCAGTCCCCATTGTAATAGCCTTACCAACTTATTGTGCCTTTCAGTATACAGTACCTCTGCCATGAGTTGATCATACCCAGCAGCTAGATGTGTAACTGCTTCCAGTTCTGTTTTATAGAACCTGCATTTGTCTGTTTCTCCCACCTGTTCAATGGACTTTGTATGCCTGTGTGAAAGTAGTCCACTATCCTGTGCTGCCATTATTAGCCTTTCAACTTTTAGTTTCAGTTCTCCTCTCCTTAACCATTCCTGTATCAAATCTTGGTCAACATAAGGATACTTCATGAGGTCTCTGTATTGGTCGCTATATTTATGGATTTTCCATTTTTTCCTTCTCATTTGATCCTTTTCTTTATATTCTTTCTTTTTGTTTTTTTTGGCACATTCATTTTCTATATGATTTTGTCCACTTCTGATTTAATTTCTCTTCCCATTTGATATTGTCATATTTCTGCTAAAATAAGTAAAGATGTTATCTTATACTTCTTAATGTTAAATTTTAAAACTTACGCTATGTTTGGATCTGATGAGATCAGCAAATAGATATACAGCCTCATAACTGCTGATCTATACATGCAAGGGGGACTACAGTAAAGCCTACATGACTTTTTTAGTGTAAGCATCGTGGCATGATGCGTACACAAGCACAAACATTTTAAGGTTCAGTAAGTACTGCTTAGTGTGGCGAAAGCACTTGCAAACAAGGGAGGTTCCTTGTAATGCAAATTACCCAATAAGCAGGTGAATCTTATGCAAATGACCCAGGTGGAGTGAACCAACAAGCAGAAAGGCATCTGTTTAGACCCTATGTCCATAGTGTACGTGGAACTTTTCCATGTACAGGAGTCTTCAAGGTCCGAAGGGGATGCAAAACATCAAATATGGACATAAATCCCTAGTAAATGTTAGAACACATACATATATGTATAAAAGATAGATTTTAGATGTCTGATAAAGGAAGGGAATATGTAACAATAAATAATTATTTTTGTTTTAATAAGTTTGGCATATTTGCACTGTGTGCCACAGTGAGCAAACATGCTTAACCAAAAATAAAAAAAAAAGAGGCAAAAAAACATTTCATACTATTTGTCAGAAATGTATCATAGGATGTTGCGTTGGGTCAGTACAATGGTGCATTGGTGCTGTTGCCGAAGGTCATACAGCTATGAACCATGTAGTTTTCAGGCTGTCAACATGGACATATATGCAAATGAGGTGGATGTCTTGAATAGCAAAAAGGAGTAAGCATGTCGCACAACCACTTCATGTAGGCTCCCACACCATGTTGATATTTCCACTGGATATGAATGCCAGCAGGGGAGTTCACCCATTACTTCTAGGAGTTTATAATTCCCAGGGTGTGTGTTTGTGCTGCATGCCTCATAGCTGAGTATGTTCATGAGAAAAGACCACTCAGGTCCCAGTGATGATGTAGGCAGCAAGTAATTAAAGCCAGATTTATTCAATTATTGATTTTGACTTTTGCATCAACTATGCTGCACGGTGTGGCACATACCACTTTGTGCAATAAATTATGGCCATTGAATGATGTTAATTACAAACTAGGCAGGTGAAATGCATAATAATTAGCTAATCAGACATGGTGGAACTACAGCAGACCTGTATAAAGTATGCATACACCCTACATTCTGATTTTCCCCAATACTCTGGACCATTGGAGTACAGACTTGGGAATTTTAACTGAGATAATGCTACAGGCTGCCACAGGTCTGCTACATCTGTATGTGCTAAATGCTGAAGTCAGTGCTGCTGGTGCTGCTGACAATAGGCCTAGGGTGAGAAAGAAAAGAGTGTTCATGCCCAGGGTAACTTTCCAGGAGGTACATTAGCTAGAGACTGTAGAGTATTACAGGGTGGACAGGGACATATTACAAGAACTCATTGAGCTCTGCTGCCCTAAACTCAGAGACAGAGCCAACAGAGGGGTACCCATCTCAGTGGAATCAAAGGTATGTGTAGCCCTTAGGATTAGCTACAGGTACTTTTCAAAGATAAACTAGGGACGTGGTGGTGGTGTCATAGGCATCTGCATCCAGGATACTCCACCAGGTCCTGAATGCTATGCTATCACATGCCAGTGGGCACATATCTTCCCCCTCTTCCCTGAGGTGGGGGCCAACAATATGCAACAGTTCTACCATGTCGCACACTATCCTGAAGTACTGGTTGCCATAGATTGCACTCATGTACACATCAAGGCACCATCTGGTGAGCAGGATAGAATCTATGTCAACCGCAAGGGTACCACTCCATCAACTGCCAGGTTGGATGCAATGCCCCAGGGGATTAACCTGAATGTGTGTGTTGGCAGCCTTGGCCGTTATCATGACTCCCATATCTGCCACATATCACAGCTGTACCAGATATTTGCTGGGGGGACATCTCATATGGCTATTTATGGGAGGATGCTGGCTATGTCCTGGAACCGTGGATGATGACACCCATCAGAAATGCACACACACCCCCGCAGAAGAACACCTTAATGAGGCAAACTAGGAACATCATAGAGTGTATGTTTGGGCTTCTGCAATTATGATTCTGGTGCCTAGATATATCTGGTGGAGCCCTGCAGTATTCTCCAGGCACATGTGCACATATATTCACAGTATGTGCTATACTACACAATCTGATCCTGCAGAAACAGCTGCAGTAGAATTAGCAAAGGGGAAGGATACACAGCTCCATACCAGTGCCTAGGTCACCGCAGCTGCAGTCATAGGAAGATATGGAGGAAGAACTCCCTGCTGATGTCCCTGTAGACAGATGTAGGCATGCTCAGTATGCCCTGGCTTTGGCTAAGAGACAATGCATAGCACATTCACTGACAACCTATGGACCTAGGGACTGACACCCTACTCCTACTCATATACAGAAATAAAATTTGATGTCAGGCAACCCACACATCCTGTACCTATTCATGTATGGGCTGTGTACTGCTTGCATCTGACAGAGTCAGCCGTGAACTACAATTGTGTCAACTGCTGCATTTGCAAGTCCATAACCTACACAGTACTCATAAGGATTATTATGATATGACATTGTATGTATGGATCTGGTACATTATGCAAGTAAATATAGTGGGCAACTAGGACAAAAATAACATCTACATGGGACCACAGATACCCAGTCCTCTATCATATTTCCATAACTATTCAGTAGGCCTCATACATGGAATATTCACACAGTCCTACTGCAACAGATTACTGGTACATCAGTCAAGGGAGATATTAGTGGGGTTACATGATAGTCAGACTATTGTGTATCCCAGCAGAACATGTGGTGCTGTTCTCCCACCCCCAACACATCAGTGTTCCCTTGAAATTGCTGTAACAGTAACTCTTCAACGATATATGAGCATTTCACTTGGTCTCAGGACAGTAACACAGAAATTGATCATTCATTGTATATCTTACTTAATACAGGAATCATAATGTACATATTTATGCAGGTGATTCTGTAATGAATGACTCCTGTATGTCAAGCTGCTTGTGGGGCTCAAAGGACTAGGGACGTTAGCTTCTGTGATGGTGTTCATGGTTCTAATCTAGATGTATCCCCTTCTTTTAGATCTGAGGTATTATTAGGTTGTGTTTTACAGACTGTCATTCTGTGTGTAGTGTAATATTATTAACCTCTGACACATATTAATTACATCACACAACTTCAGAAAGTTGTAGCCAATTTGAGTGAAGTCCATCAGTGCAGAAACAGGGACAGATGGCATTTTGTGTAACACACAAATTCCTGGACTGGATTACGGATAGGTGTGGACTGGAGTCAGTTTATAACTAGCGAAACTTCCACTGGGCATGCTCATACACTTAGTTAAACAGAGTGCAATTCTGTTGTTTCTCACTCAAAATGATTTTTTATATATAGATATGTCAAGAGATACATACATATATGTACATAAAAGACTCACCCTCTCATCTATAAATATTCAAAGTATAGTTAAAAAAACCAACACACTTCATGCTTGGATCACTCAACATAACCCAAACATACTTGCCTTGTGTGAAACCTGGTTAAAACCTAGTATTTCTAATTCTGAAATTCTTCCCCCTAGCTATAATATCCTCAGGCATGACAGACTTTCAAAAAGAGGAGGGGGAGTTGCAATCATGTATTCTAACTCCCTGTCTGTCTCCCCTTTCTATTTTCCCATATCTGACTTTCTCCCAGCTGAAATAGTTTTAGCTGACTTTAAACGTAGCCACTATAAAAATTTGCCATTGCATCAATTTATATCCCTCCTGGAAATAATATCTCCATTTTAGAACGCTTTCCTATCCTGGATATCTAAAACTATCCCTTATGAAACCATCATACTAGGAGATGTCAATATTTACTGGCTACAGATCAATAAAGAATCACCTTCTACCTCTCTCAAAATGTATGGATTCACACAGCTCATCTCTTCCCCTACCCACCTTCATAAATGTTCCTCTACTAGTTCACTTATTGACTGGATACTAGTATCTCACCCCCAGCATTGCCATATTCCAACCACCCTACCAGACACATTGGGTGACCACCTACTTTTACTAGTTCACAGAAACTCTGAACACCTGCATAAAGCACAACAGTATAAGGTGACCCGTGATCTATGCAGCTATTCTCCTGACTCACTAAATCACCTCCTCACTACTATAAACTGGTCCTTTCTCTCTAATCTCTCTCTCGATGAAACAGTCCTACACTTCAACAACACCTTTCTATCCATCCTCAACTCTCTTGTCCCCACTAAGAAAACTCGCATCAAATTCAGATATGCCCCATGGCTAAGTAAAATTACCCTTACACTCATGAAGACCAGAGATACAGCTTGAAAACTTGGAAAGGCAATAATACCTCTTCCAACCTTATCTCTTACAGGGAACTTAGAAACAAAGCTAAGAAACAAATCAATCTTGATAAAAAGAACTATTACCAATCCTCACTTAACAATCCCAACTGTAATCCTAAAAAAGTCTGGAACTCTATCAATAAACTTCTCTCACCTGGTACTCCTACCCCACCCACACCTCATTCTGACAAAACTCCTCTGGAAATAGCAACCCTCCTTAATAAGTTCTTCATTGAAACCATTGAAAACTTAACTGTAACCAACTCCTCCACCCGCACCTCTTTCAATCCATCTACATCTTCATCCACCTCTGATTCACCTCTCTCACCCTCACTCTCATTCTCACTATCACCTGTTCCCACCTCTTATATCAAGTTGCTCTTAACTAAACTAAAACCTGGTTCACCCACAGCTGATAACCTTCCTCCATTATTCCTCAAACATGCAGCTACATCTCTAGCTTACTCCATAACTATCCTGATTAATAGATCCATAAAAGAAGGCAAAGTCCCATTTGGAAGACATTTCTTGTAGCATCTCTTCATAAAAGTGGAAACTCCACTCAGCCAACCATTTTCAAACCAATTGCCATACTGTCTCCTCTCACCAAAATACTGGAAAAATGTATCCATAAGCAAGTACTTAATCATCTGCTACAAGAAAACCTACTCACACCAACTCAACATGGGATCCGTCCCACACATAGCACAGCTACCGCTCTTGTATCCTTTACTAATAACATTGCTCAAGTCAGGGATAATAGCAAAATAGCATCAGCCCTCTTTCTGGACCCGTTGAAAGCAATCGACACCGTATCTCATACCATACTTCACCATAAACTCTCCGACCTAGGCTTCTCAAACTTCACTACCTCCTGGTTCTGTGATTACCTCACTAATAGACACCAGGCTGTTAGATGGAACTCTTCCTACTCCCCCTTTCTAGCAGTTAGGACAGAGGTCCCACAAGGATCAATATTGGGCCCTCTCCTCTTCAATGTATTTACCAATGACCTTTTCTCATCCTGCCCCCAGTCCAATCTTATTCAGTATGCTGATGACTCGATCATCATCAACTCTACTGACAACATAGAAAACCTTCAATCCCTTACACAAAACTCACTCCACTCCGTTGAAAACTGGCTACAATCCAACCAACTCCTGCTAAATGCAAGCAAAACTAAGCTACTACTTTTCCTACCTAAAAATCTGGAACATGCAAAACAGAACTTTTCTATAACATCCCTTAATGGAAGTAAAATTTCTGTTGACACCCAAACAAAACTTCTCTGAGCAATAATTGATGATGAACATAAATTCAACCATCACATTCATAGCTCAATAAAAAAAAACACCAAAAACTAGGTCTGCTTTACCGTCACAAAAACTTTCTTCCCTATGCATCCAGGCCATCCCTTGCCCAATCCCTGCTTGCACCATCCCTATTCTATGCTTCACCTATTCTTACCCCATCTACAGAGTAACTTAATATACAAACTAGAAACCACATATAACAAAGTAGCCAGATTTGCTGCAAATCAACCTTACAAATCCTATCACTGTCTCTCATTAAAGGCTTTACACTGGCCTGAATTTTCCAACTTACTGCCTCAATCCCAACTTCTTATAGCCCACAATATACTAAACAATCCTACATCCTGCCCATCCCTTGCAAATTCTCTGACACTTTATACTCCTCAACGCCCACTAAGAAGTACTAATCAATACTTTCTTGAAGTTCGTAAGACAGACAAAACCTTTGGGAAAATACTCTATCGTCACTCAGTTGCAAAACACTAGAACACACTTCCTTTAGCCCTTAGACTACTTAAAGACAAAAATGCCTTCAAAAAACAGCTTAAATCTTTTTTACTATCAAACTGGATATGTTCATGCTCTAAACTAATACCCAAGAAACATTCAGGGATAACCTAATTTAACTGTATCACTTTTAGCTCTCTCTTACTACTACCTACACATTTTTTTCTGTCATATTCCATACAAGTTATCCTATGCTGCACTCAATTCCCATAATCCCTTATTACTGTTCTTTAATTTATTTATTAACTTCCAAAGTTCACACAACTTTATCTGTATATTTACTTACTTCATGCCTAGTACCTTGGTTCAGCAATGTATTGACATTAGTCCTACCATATTTCTGCTTAGTTTCTTGCTATACTACGTGAAAATTTCCATATATGTATTGTATTGTATTTCTATCCATTCTATATATTTCTTTATTGCATGTTATGTAATTCCTTTAGAAGTATGTATACTTAAAATGTGATCTGTGTTTGTCTTTGTTCTTATTATTTGTTTACTTAAACTTTTTTTTGGAAGCTTTTCTCCTCAGGTCTCTGCTGAAAAGGGCTTCTAAGAACCCAGACAGACTAACCCGGTTAACAAATGTAAAAATAAATAAATAAAATATATGTATACAAACAAATACACACACACACACACACACACACACACACACACACACACACATATATGTATATATATATATATATATATATATATATATATATATATATATATATATATATATATATATATATATATATATGTATATATATCACACACACACACAGACACACACACACACACACACACACACACACACACCTCCATTTATATACACGCGTCCATGTTATATACATAACTATGTTTATATGTGTGTGTATATCTGTATTGTACTACAAACCTTGATAATGGTGGGTAAAATAGCACTATGACACATATACAATGTTGTTCAAAAGACCAAAAGTAAGGGCTCAACACTAGATAATGCACTTACTTACAGCCCTCTGTGCCTACTGGATGTCACCACACATACTCCAACAGGTGAACAGGTGGTGTAATGTATAATGTCTGCACACGCATTGACAGGACACATTGTTTTTGTCCACAGGCTTGTCCATCCAAGTGCAAACAGCCACATATGGCCAAATTGGCTACTGTTGCCACATTGCTAGGATAAAAAACAGTTATCTGACTGCTAGACTACTAGATGCAGATAAAAGTAAGAAGCAATATCACTCTACAGGCCACACACATTGTTCAACACAAGTGTAGTTTGTGTATTCCACAAGTAGTCCACCTGCAGTCATCTCTAAAACAGATTTCACCACTGGCACATTTGGTAACTACTGTGATCTGTAGTGTGTAAGACAAGATAGGTAGGGGTTCTTGCCTTACTTCAGGCAACTTGTTGTGTTTGTGTTGCATATATCTCCTTCCCAAACAAATGAGAATCCCTCATTGACTACCAAACTGCTATGGTTCTGCACTTTTTGGCTCTTGCAGTTGATGCCAGCCTCAAAACTCCTGTCTTCCACAATGCCTGCTGATAACATGTATGTTAAGTCTACCAACTGCCATTCTGACATCAAACTTCAGCCATGGGTTATACAATAAGTACTATGATCTATAGTATGTAAGACTAAATAGGCAGGGGTTGTAATTTCACTCGAGGCCACTGGGTGTTTTTGTTTGTGCATTTTCTTGTTAAACTGTTCTGCACTTTTTAGCCCTTGAAATTAATGCTGGCCTCTAAACTCCTGTCTTTCACAAGGCCTGCTAATGTCATGTACCTTAAGTCTATCAACTGGCATTCTAATGTCAAATTTCAGCTGTGGTGTGTGTGACAAGTACTGGAATCTGTAGTGTATAAGACTAGGTAGGTAGGAGCTCTAACCTCCCTGGAGATGAATTGGCGTGTTTGTGTGTGTATCTCCCACATAATAAATTTGATCACCACACTGACTTAGAAAGAAGTAGGGTTTTGCATTATTTTGGTTGCAGCAGGTGATGTGGGCCTCCAGATTCCTGACCATAACAAGGCCTGCTTATGTCATCTAGCATAAGATTATCTAAAGAGATGTTCATAGCAGGTTTGTGCTATGGCATGTGCATTAAGTATGGTGATCTGTAGTGTGTACCATTAGATAGATAGGGTGTTCTAATTTAATTGCATTCAACATAGTGTGTCTGAGCTGTGCAGTGTTCTATAAACATTAATCAGTAGTCATTTTATTCGCACTGTAGCCAGGTGTGTGTGTGTGGATAGTAGAGCATTTTACATCAGTGCAATAAACATAGTATCATTGCATTTTACTAGCCTAATGGCTCTAGGTCTCTTACAATCCTACCAAAGTTCTTACCTTTACTTACACAATCAGCACATATTGCCCTTGTCTACAAGGGATACAGGTAGAAACCCTGCGGTGAAATGACAATCACCCAGGCAGTCATACAGATTGCATCTGAAGAGGGCCAATGAGGTGCTCTAGCATTAGGTGGGAGTCTGTTTCAAATGTTTGTTAAAGTCTGGTAGACATATCTCTCCTACCAGAATGTATTGGTAATGCCACATACCATGTTAATGTCCTTACAGTGAGTAATCCATGTACCATTTCACCTACATAAATGTAGCATTTCCAATAAAGCAGAGTCAGACATTGCCTCATATGCAAGGCAGATATCACCACTAAGTAGTCTGTTTCACACAGGCTACAATGACAGTTATTTCTGATGATCCCCATAGGGCAGATACTGAAGAGTTGAAGAACTGAAGTTCCCTTGTGAGGAACCTTTGTGCTGCATGCAGTTGCCACTAGTGCTTGGAAAGGTATATGACAAAATTGCCATTGATCTCAAATATTGGACTGTTGAGGAAAGGTTCTAACTACACAATTTTTGGGTGAAAGTGCCCTCAGTTATGACAGGAGCAAGATATAATTCCCTTCTTACCACTGGGGAGACATAGTGATCTAAGGTAAAGTAGATGTAAACCTGTGTGGTCAGGCATTTGTGCCCAGGTCTATCACTGCTGAGAATGTACATCGGGTATTGCTACTGATGTGCTACTTACCAGGAACATTGGTGTTACCAATGGACATGATACTACATACATATCTGCATGGAGCTTATGGTCATGAGTATGTCAACAAGAATTTGTACATGATGACCCTCTTGTAGAATATTGACATAACTGGGAGATTCTATGACTGCTCACAGTTTGCAGGCATCAGCCAACCTTGTCAGCCACAGACATTCACTTTGTGCTTGTACTTTGGTTAAATGGATTCCAAGCAGTAGAGGACCCAGGACTGAGCCCTATGGAACACCACTGGTTACAGATCAGCTATTGGAGGTAGAGTCCTCTATCTGAGCATGAGTTCTATCAGTGAGCCCCTTAGTGGCCCCTCTAATGATGTTACTGTTGATGCCTACTTCAGTGATTTCATCAATGATGCCTGATTGGGGGACCTTGGTGACTGCCTCATACATGTCCTCCAGGTTTAATAGGCATGATCTTCCTTCAGAAATCCAAACTGTGTAGGGTCAACTGTTTGCAGATTACATATATCTTTGCTGATCAGGTCCATGATGATTTGCCCCATGGGCTTACAGATATAACCACTCAGGCTAATAGGTCTATAGTTCCCATGGTTTGTGGATGCACCACCTCTGTGCAAGGGGATAACATTTGCCATTTTCCAGTCAGCTGGGATGCAACCGGTAGTTACCCTATGATTGCAAGGAGTTCACAATGGTGTTAGTATTCCTTGTAGGATGCAGCCTGGGACATTAGCAGGTCCAATAGATGCTGTGTTTCCTCCTTAGATCGGCCATTTACAACCTGCTCTGTAGATATAGAAGGTGTGGGACAAGTTGTAGGGATGTCATGTGGTACGTGTGGTAGGGACAGAGGAATTAAGTTGTCATAGAACCTGTCAGACAAGTTAGCTATGTCTACAGCTCATTATATGTGGTATCATTAAGTACAAGTCCACCAACAATCTGAACCTTTCCTCTTAGGTTACACATGTAACTACACTATGCCTTGTGGTCGTCCTTTGTGGAGGAGGCCAGTTTTGTCACATACTATCTTTTGCAGGATGCCACAACAACACTAGTTGCTTGTTTTAGCTGAGGAGTGTGTGCTTATATTTTAGGGGGCTCCCTCACTCCAACTGTCATGCAGCAATGTCCACCTCTTATTGTCAAGCCTGGTAATGGCACTTGTCCACCAGGTAGGTTTGTTTTGCCATGAGAAGCTTGTTTTCCTCCTGTCAGGTACAGCTGAGTCTATGCAGCTATACAGGTGCTTGCATAAATCATTAGTGTAGAGCTCAGCATAGTAGCCTGTTCCATCTGAGGGGGGAGGTGCTGTCAAACTATTTATACCATCCCATAGGAGGTTATAATTTGCTCAGTTGAAGTTTATTATTGTAATTGCTGCGGGGGGGGGGGGGTTGAGGTGTGATACATGCTTTTAATGAAACCAGTTTGTGGTCAGATCTCACCGGGGAGGACCTCACAGTGGAGGTGCTACAATGGTCACCCTTATGTCCATTGTTGTCTCTTGTGGAGATGTCATGACATTGGTATGACATTGGTTCAGGGCATTGTAGTTAAGGACATGGACTAACCCTTGGGCAAGTGAGTCTGAGCACGAGTAACCAACACAGTCGGTGGGTAGTTAAAGTCACCCCAAACCATGATGTTGTGATATATTTTGATAGACACAGGTAGATTCAAATAAGCACAATGGGTGTCCTGATTCATGGAGTTGCTCCTGTAGCTGGCAATGGTTGATTAGGTGCCCTTCCAGTGGTGAATACCACCTGCAGTTTCTCCAGGGAATCAGACTGTTTAACCAAACTGGATATGTATCTATCTTTAATGAGTATATATATATATACCACCTGTATTACCTAGCACACTATCAATTTGTGGTCTGAACATGTGGAAGGACATTTAGCCTGGTATAGCTGTGGTGCTGTTCACAGCCTTGAACCAGGTGTCTGTTCTGTGTAAATGTCTGCATATTCAAAGGTGGAGACACCTTCCAGTGAGTGGAGTTTAGTGTTGGCATTCCTAGCGTGTAACAGTATAGCCATGATGTTGTTTGAAGATGACAGTTTCTCATTTGAAAGTTTGCCCTTGAGATGCCATCTATAAGATGCACTATGGGGATGTCAGCAGCCTTGGCCACTACACAAAATCCCAGGGTGACAGGTGAAGATCATCTCTGCAAAAGCTTCGAGGTCTGCTGAGCAAGTCATCCAATGCTGACATGTAGTGGATCCCCTTACAATGACAACACAAGCTAAGCCAATTATTGACTTCAGTCATTTTCCCTGTGTGTTAAGCCATCATCCTAGATGAAGGTCAAATGCAGCTCAAGGATATGAGCATACCTGCTGGAGGCACACAGTCCATAAACTCAGTTATGTCTGGCTGTGGCCTGCTTCTCATCTTGAGCTTGATACTAATGTTTTGCTTCTATTGAGAGAAAAATTATAGGAGCATAGTATCCCAGGAGAGATTGGTTGTGGTGAGACCAGCAGTAGTAGATTTCAGGCACAAGCAATTCAGGGGAGTCTCCTCTTTTGAGCATTCTTCACAAGGTAATTGTGTCATTTCAGTACACACTGTTTGAGTAGTGTCCAACTGCACAATAACTATATAAAAACTCTCTCCTTACCTTCACAGTGTGAATGTATTACTTTCCCTTCCAGTTTTTACCCATGCTCTCTACAAACACAGACAGTTTGGATAAGTATTTTCTTGGACACCATGATGAAATTAACTGCAATACTGAGGTCAATTAGCATGCCGTGATAAGCACTGTCCCCAGATGTCTCAGTAGTCTGACTTTTAAAGCCATGTAAAGAATTATCAAGGAAATGATCAGTAACAATGTAGTACACCTACAGACACTGGACCAAACCCACTTTGTTGTGGTCAAGGGCAGATCATGGTGGATCTCACTGACTGTTAAACTTTGCAATGGATGAGGAGAAAATGACTCACTCCACCTATGATGGCCTACCAAGGCATTTCACACTATTAAGTCATCAGGCATTGATGAAAAACTGTAGAGGTTATTTACAAACTAGTATGTCAGCCGGTGGACAGCCAAGTGTCTGAAAGTCATTGTCCAGTATGGTAGCACTGGGTAGTCCACCGCTACAATGAGGCCACTCACCAGTGGACTTCCCTCACAAATCATTCCTGGGACTATCCCACTAGCAATTCCCTTCTCTGCAGTCATGGCCACTGTCAGTAATGTCAGACTGACGACATTTGCAGATGATTGCAAATTAGGAGCTGTCACTGAATCCCACACAGAACTGACAGTTATCCAGGATGGGCTGACACACAAATTCAGTTGTTGCCATTGACAATTACTAATTACCAAGTAATGCAGAATACTATCCTTTGGGAAGTCATCCACCCCTGGTAAATATTGTAGTGTCTGCACACCTACAACAGTTGACCCAGTAGTCAGGGACTTATGGACACCGAGACTGATCTAGCCTTTGACTTTTACAGGTTAGTAAGATGTGGGGATTCATTCAATGATGTACAACCTATAGAGAAAGGTATGGCATGTCAATCCCAGAATGTCATTGTTACATTGTATTTGGCACTCTTCTCACCTGTCATTCAGTGCAATGTCACCTTTGGTAAGTAACTACATAGGCATATCTGACAACTGTAACAGCCACAGAGTTTCCACAGTAAACCAATACATAGTGTACATAGCATGTCCTATGCAGACTATGTTAAGGCTGTAGCTGTGTATTCTGTCTCCTGCATGCTTTGGAGGGTAGGTGTATGGCTGCCATACAGGGAAGGGTCAGATCCCACTGTGTACCCCCCTGCATATCCAGGAAAGGACTAGCATGAAAATTACCTGTTCTACACACCTACACCTTGACTGTGGTATAAATAAGACATGCTAGAGAGATAAGTATGTAACCTTAAGACTACACCGTATTTGTGACAGGCTCCCCATACATGTGAAGCACACTTCCTCTGTAATGCACATCATGTGGAATGGGATGCAGAACAAGACAATCATAACTGGTTTAGGACACGTGTCAAATGGCCACAGGGAAATTGTAGATGGTTCATCTCCCACACCACAGCTTGTAGATGTCTCAGCTCCCAAAACCCTGCTTACACTTAACAAGAGTATCAGGCCTTGTCTGAGATTAGGGATGCATGAGTAGACTGAATGAAGCCAGTGTTCTTGTTACCCTATTATACACATATGAATCTATGGAGCCATAAACCTATACTGCTTTACCTTTCTGAAGACATTTTTCTTCTGTGCTGGCATTCCATCATGTTTTCTAATGTTTATAGGTTTATTGCATCTGTATAACCATGGGTGTATCCTACACAATCCTGAAACTGAAACATAAACAGTTCTATGAGACACCTTTCATTTTGCAAGTATACAGCCATTACATGATCTAATGTAATGTACAAAAAATAATGTGGTTTACTCATTACAAATGGCAGCATACAATATCTTTCACTGACCAGTAAAAGTGACATGTCAAAGGCAACAACAGATGAAACGAATACATAGTAATTTATATAATCACCCTGTGCATCAGACACATAGCTTCATTTACTTGCATTGATGACAAGGATGACAGGGATGTGGCACAGGTATTATCACATGCACAGTGTGTTTTGTGGGGGTGCATTAGGCCTAGGCTGACTCAATAGGATGGCAAGCATGTGTGTGAGTCACAAATGAAGCAGGCAGGATGGACCATGGAAATGTGCCTTGTGTGTCTGTAGGTGACCTGATTGTGACAGTGGTGTGTGAGTGTCTGCGTGAACACAGTCAAGCTCTGTGCTAGATCTATGTGTCTGTTTGTTGGACAGCCTTGAGCCATGCATGGTAGAGCTGATGATTCACCGTCTCCACCCCCAAACATGGAAACTGGCTATGCCATGAATTGCACTGGCACCTCCATGCCCAAGGTCAGAAGTGGGGATGCTACCTGAAGGTGACTGCTGTCTGCTGGGACCATGTCCTCCACATGAATGCCTAGGGCCATGAGACCATGGCTTGCCACTTCTTGGTGTGGACAGCACATTCCCCTCTGGAGAGCTGGATCTACTGCCACTATTGGAGCGAGATTGTCCATGGCCACATGGACTCTCAGCTTATGTAGTTGCTGACCTATGTCCATGAGTCCAACGCTCAACTCCAGCCAGATGTTCCATCACAGACAATGTGCTTTCCAAGACAGATATTATGCTATCTGTCTCAGACCAACATCTTTCAACTGTGTCAGTCAACCGATCCAGGGTATCAGCAATATGGTAGTGGCAGACACAGATGTCAAATTGTGCTGCATCTATAACCCTGAACATTCATTTGGAGTTCCCTTTGGAATGTGCCTCCATGATGATCCTAAATATATAATGAGTTACACATGACGAAACACCTACAACAGGTGGTGGAGGGACAACTGGCCTCCTACAAACACCCCTATAAATCCACCTGTGTGGGCCCTTGCCAGCACTTTGGCCTATGACCAGTATTGACACTCATTGTAGCGATAGTAGCCACACTTTCCTGTTCAATGTCCCCACTCTCCAACTGTCCAATATCTGTGGCCACAGGGGACTGGGTATGTGTAGGAATACTGACTGTGTACAGTGCTAATAAGGGCAGAAGAGGAGTGTCAACTTCTGTTACAGATTTAGCCCCTGCAACCCCCACCTGTGCCTCACTTTAGCAACCATCATCATCAGAGCCTGAAAAGACAACATCAGGTTGTGAACGGAACAGAGACCAACCCCCTAATCACCTGTGATAAAAAGTGAAAAGCAGTTCATTAATAACTGCACTAGTATGGTCTGCAATATATGTTAAGCTGTATACACTGCTGTCACTATTACAGACTTGTTTAACCCCCAGCCTCATATAGTAGGACATGCGGAAATTCCTTTCTAACAAGCGTCTGTAGTTACTTGTGAATAACAGCTCTTTACACAGGAATCTCATGAGCAACAATGATGTACACTGTTGACATATGGCAAAACTCTGCAAAGTTGACACATATGGCAATCTGTAATGTTCTGACAATAATGTGAAATCTATCAGCGTGCTCACACCTACAAAACATAGCTATGAGTCTAAACTGTGTACAGTCATAAAATATCTGTGCAGTTGGCAATCATGCAGACAGTACATCAATCCAGCCAGCAGGCCTGGGATGACACTTTAGCGACTACATTGTAGTAAATCTACATCTCTAACAAAACAGTGTTATGCTTACCACAAGCAGGAGCATGTCCTTGTCTGATTCCTGATGGTCTTGTGAAAATATGAGGAAGAGGTAATGTAAACAGCATCACATGTTGCACTATAACAGGGTTATATGTCCAAAGTTCCCACATTTACAGTAACTACTGGGTTAATTGGTATATTGGTCGCAAGCTGAACATGACAGTCAAAGTGATGCTAATCTCCTGTTCCCCCAAAAAAACACCTGCCAGTCATGTAAAACTATATACACCCTGACATACTGAATGCTACAGTATTCCAATGCTGATCCAACTAAACATACTTGGATGCTCATCTTGTGTAGAAATGGTGACACCCACATCCACAACATACTGTCTAATGGATGCCTGGGAGCAGTACTGTGTTCCTACATATGCCAGGAATTCCTCAGTGGCTGACAGTGGTTGTTCTGCCACAGGCCCTCCACCAGTGACACCACAATCCCTGACAACATCAATTGCTCTTCTGTGTGTGGCATTGATAATATCGTTGGCATGGTGTTGCACCTGCTCATATGTCCTGCTCTGGTGACTGATAGCATTCACATCGCAGACCAGGTTAGCCCAGAATGCTGAGTGTTGTTCCCTGTTTGCCCTCCCTGTACAGCAGGAGTTGATGGTGTTGAAGTAAGGCCTCCAGGATGATGTCATTTTCAGCATCTAAAAGGGGCCCAGCATCGGGGATATATATTTCCTAAAAGACAACAAAATGGGAACACATCAGGATCACATATGTGGGAGTACAGTATATAAAGATACAGCAATAAAGGATGGCTATCAGTATTCAATGCTTGATTACACGTCATATTTAACAGTGTGCAAACATACAAATGGTGTGGATGCAAATAGGATAGTAACAATAGTAAGTTATTCCTGTTTGTGCCATGACAGATACTGATATATGATCACACGCCCAACATGAGTCCCTTTTAGTGTGGCTCCCTAGGGGTTATTCACCCCTTTATAATATATAGAAACAACCGTGTCAAACAAATAGCAGTGTAATAATACAACTGCTATCAAGGGAAATTTCAGGAGCCCGGAGTACCTAATTAACACAAAGCATTCTACCCTTACTCTTCTCAAGTTTCTTTGTAGGTGTAACACATCTGGAGATCAAAAACATGTCATCAGTACAGTTATAAAAAGGCTTAATGATGTAATCCCCATTCCCCCCTATGTGTCTTCGAACATATGCATTATGTTGGAAACAAAATGGTTACATGCCTGATGGAGTATAATGCTCCTCTGCTGAAAGGTACAGATATATAAATGTTGTGCCAATGAGTTCGCCCTGCAAAGAAACTCTCATACACAATGGCTTCCCTAGCTTGATGTTTGCCTTTTTAACATGGTTCTTATTAGCAAGTGATTGCCTCTGAACCAGTCTGTGCTTCTGAAGTGCTAATTGCAGCCTACACTGCTGATTTTCAGTATAATCTGTCAATCCCATGCAACCACTGAACAAGATATAAGGCCTCAATGTAGATTGCAGCCCCTTTCTTGTATGTTGGGGTGGACATTACTAGGGTAAAGATACTATGTAATCGCAGAGAGAATGTCTATTGCAGCTACTTTTTACATGCAGATGTGTGTGCTACAGGCTGAAGCTAATGCTGCAGACAATTGGCATAGGCAGAGAGGGTGAACACTTTGCAAGACAACAAGCTTTAAGAGTAAGTGTGGGGCCTGTGGCAGCCTTGTTGTATAGGCAGAGCCAGATTGAAGGAACCCATCCCACTGGAAATAAAGGTTATGTGTTTAAGGCAAGTATGTTAGTCAAAGGTATCACTAGCAAAATAAAAGGCAAAATGCTTGGTGTGTCCTAGAAAAAGGTAGGTGGTACATTAACCATTATTTCATGCAAGTGGGCAACAGCCAAGTTGCGTGTTATGTCATGGTAGTCCCATGTTATGTGTGTGCTGGCAAACTGTGCATCTAGCCCAACCTCCATATATGTATGTTACTTGTGCAGCTGTGGATGTCTGCAATATCACCAGCAAATCATTGCAGGCTGTAGTCTGATATTACTGGCCCACAATTTCACTACATACAGTACTTCAAAATCCTCTAGGAATTCAGGTTAATGCATGACCTACACACTTCACCATCCTCTGGGAATTCAGACTAATGCATGATCTGACATTCTCTGCACTTTCTAGTGTTGTAATAGGAGTAGCTAAGAGTGGTCCTATCTGTAGTCCTTTACTTATATTATTTAGAAGCAAACATTCCATCTGTACTGCTCTGGGTGGATAAATAGGTGATGAGATAGACATACATATCACTATTTATAATGTTGATGTCCACATACATGTATTTTCAATACTCAATATAGCTGTAGTTGAACCCAGGGCCATGTGTACCAAAAACTAATGTTCTTAATGTATTTTCCATGCTGAGCTACAGAGGTACTGCTGCAGCACATGTATTTTTACATGTTGTACATATCATTAAACTGTTATATGCTGTTACATACCTCACTTACGTCTATTATTATGTGTATGGGTTTAGAGTGCTATATTTGTGTACCAGAGTCGCAGTTAAAATTCCATTTTTCCATTAATGTTTTAGCAAGTGTATTTTTACATGCTGTACATATAATTGCAGGGTTACCTGCTATTAGATACCTCAAATATGCCTGTTCTTATGTGCATGGCCTTATACTGATGTATTTCTGTACTAGAGTCACAATTATAGTACTATTTTTCTCTTACTCTTTTAGCTGATGTGCGCAGTGCAGCACAATGCACAGCACTGCTTAAACACATGTAATGACAGGAACTTGAGCATTACTATGTTTCAATTAAAACACATGTTAATTAGCAGCTGTGTGGCGTTGGTGGGTTGATCCACTGTTCTGCAGGTGCGATGGTCCTGGGTTCAAAATAGGGGGCAGGTGTACTTTTTTGAACGTGATTAATATTTGTTTCAAAAGAATATATCAATGCAAGTCTATTTAGCATAGTTAAGCAATGTGGCGTGTCACTCCATGTCATGCAGAAAATATTTAAAGAAAAGAAAAAATAGGGAGATATGACAGTGGTGAAATGGGGAGCAAGCAGGGGAAAAACATAATGTAAGGCAGGTAGGCATGTTTAGGAAAGGTGTAGGAAAGAACCATAGCTATCCATTTCTTGTACAGCAATAACTGTGTACTTTAACAGATTTTTTTATTTGAATTTGGACTGTCAGCCCCAGAGAGAGGGATGAGGAAACAAAAGTGTGTTCTCTAGCCAGCTGGACCACTGAGCACTCGTTAATTGAAAATATTACATATCAAAGCACCATCACCCTTTAAAATGTATTGATTAATGTTGCTTCACATCTGGTATGTAGAACATGGATAGCTATGCAACACTTCTAATAAATAACCTATAAATAACCCAGATTCCCTTTCCATTAATTGAGTGCAACCAGCAGCATCTTTCACTCAAAGAGCAGACCACAACAGTGACTGTTAATCTGGGAGGACCCCAACATTGACTGATGTTTGGAAATTATACGGCATGGTAATGCATGTTTACTTGATTTGACTTGCTTTACCATTTTGGGTAGGCAGTGGCACATTACTAAACATGTTGCACATCTCAGGTATGTCGTACCTGACTGTTAAGACTGCAAACTCTTAAATAATTTATTATAAAAGTATGTTATGCATTAGGTTATTACTTTGATGTTTCCCTACTTACCACACTCTCGCCACATCCTGGTCAGGCACCCTGCATGGGACTGAACATTGTAAGACCTCTTTTCTAGAGCTGTTGTAAGAGAAGTAAACCATTATAAATACCAGTTTTGCACAGATTTAGCTTGTGAATTTCTGAAGTACTGCAAAACATACTTACATATCTGTGGGGTCTGCCCAGCCCAAGCCTCTTGGATTCAGGTGTCCAAGGTTCCCCTCTTCCTACACCTCAGAAGATCATCATAGTGGTGACAACACTACTCACCAGTGTGGGGGATACTAGTAGCACTGGTAAGTTACCTAGCCAACTGATCCCAGGCCTCAGACTTACAGTCTGAGCCCTGGTAATCACCCTGCAGCAGCTGGGGTTCATAGTTCTTAATCAGGAGTCCAACAAACACTTTGGACTCCTGCACATCCCACCTCTGCACCTGAAAGTGCACGCCCTCTCCAACACCACCAGGCATACCAACAGCCAAGTGAAGACTCCAATGAATGGTGTGATATTCTCACCTATTGGCCTTTATATAGGCTGCATTCCTGCCCTTACACATCCTACTGTAACTTTCAGAAAAGCACCACATTAATTAGCCTCATGCAAACCATGTTTAAGCGGAGCTTAGCAACGCGCAAACAGGAATGTACCATTGACCATGTTTAAGCGCTGCTTAGTGTCGCACAGCTTTTCCAAATTTAACAGTTTTTTTAATTTGAAACTAAACTGATGTTTCTGTCATTTGACACATTTACACAGCAATAAATGTAAAATGTATGACTGCTCAGAACTTCATCCCGAGCCCTACTACACAGTAGGTCATAGTTCAACCTATCTAGCCACTGGGATAGTGAAGAGAACTCATATATATATATATATATATATATATATATATATATATATATATATATATATATATATATATATATATATAAATAATTACATCTGTTCTCTAGTTTTAGATATATACCAGATGTTTGCTGTATATGTATAAGTGCGGCTTGGCATCACTAAGCACCACACTGTGGTGTGCAAAAAAGCAAAAAAAAAAAAAAAACAAACAAAAAAATATATACAACTAATTACATCCATTCTGTATTTTTAGATAAATAGCAGCTGTCTGCTGTATATGTATAAGTGCAGCTCGGCATTGCTAAGCACCATGCTGCATCAAGCAAACATCTCATAAAGATTAAAAAAAAAAATAAAAATTGTCCTGTGCTTATCATCTGTCCACACGTATGGGACCGACTCTACACTTTCGCTTGCATAGATTCAATATCCATGTTACTCTAATCTCCCTTGGTAGCATGGCATACTGCAGAGGGGGAACCGTGGCTGTGTACATATTGAATATATAATAAATTGTGACCTTATTAAAGATACTTAATAGCATTTGCTCTTTGTCTCAAAGCGGGCTTAATAAATAAATTTTCATTTAACCCCGGTGGATTCTGTGCATTCAGACGTAATTGCCATTTGAATTCTTTAGTTTCCACCTCAGTCTTTAAATCACCCCCTCTTTCATCATAAGAAACCTTATCAATGACAAAAAAGATGAATTTTTTTAAATTCACACAATTCTTACTGTGAACAAATAATGCATTACACACATTTTCCTTCCTGATGGCCCTCAAATGTTCAACTATCCTGCGATTAGTTTTTCCAACATAAAATGCATTGCAGGAGGTGCAGGTAGCAACATAAACCAACACTGATGAATTACAATTACATTTTCCTGGTCAACCAATAGTTGCTGAATATGTATTAATCACGACATGCCCCACATTTTGTCATCAAATAAGTTTTGTAACTACTATTCTTAACATTACTATCCATCATGTCCTTAATATATATTTTTATTAATATCTATATGTGTTGTATTATGAAATTATGGTGGTTTTTATTTTATTCATGTTTAGTTTAATGTTTGTATTTTTAAATGTTTTAGTAATTTAAAGGAAATGAGATCAGTGATTATGTAAGATTTAGGGTATTATGTGATTGGTTGCTGCTACTTTCACAAGTGATGTGTTTGTTTCAAACCAAATTTGACTCTCAGAATGCTAAATGATATTAGCGAAAGTGCTTAGTCGTTTGGTGCAATTTTATTAAAGTTTGTATTCTACAGCCTTCACTATGTGGTGCGGAAGTTTTTTATTTTATTTCCTTGGGTTTTGGTTTATTCGTTTGTGTCTTTTGACAATTTTCGTTGTTATTAGTTTTATATTCTGGTCCATGGTTGGGGGACTGTAGTTTTTGATATGGAAGTGGCAATTAAGGAACTGACCTCATCTGTTAAAAAATTGGCTGCTCTTATCATGAGTGAAAGGCCAGGAGTTTCTAATGCTGGTAACCATGAGCGGAACAATGTCATGCTATCTGATAGCCAACAGGACTTATTTACAGTACATCCATTGATTCCAGGTATAATTAGTAGTGAAGACAATACAATTGGCATTGAATTTCCACCACTTACAAATACACAGACTGTGAATAATGTGTTGAATAATGTGTTGAACTTGCCGACTACCACTAGAGGTCATCTGCATGAAGCTAAATGAATGAATGAATGGTTTGCTCTCCTGGAAGTGGATTTCTTAGGCCTGCAAGAGGCGAGGAATGAAATGCCGTGTTTGAGAGAGCAGATAGCAAACCTTGAGAGGAATTGCTTGAAATTTCGGGGACTACAATTGGACAATATGTTCTTATCAAAATCAATGGCATTGAAGCAGGTTCCAGAGGGATTGAGGTTATGGAAGCTGCCTATGGGTATTCAACCAGGTACATCGGCATTTCATGAGCTTGTTGCTCTATTTGATAAAACTAGGGTTAGAAATTATTAATATTATTATACGCAACAATGAAGTTAAGATTAAGTGTTTGCAAGATGAAATTACACAACTTAACAATAGCATTTCTAATGACTTATTTGCTCAATATAAAGATAGTTACAGTAAAGTGATGCATAAAGTAGACAATTTTGTCAAAAAGAGTTCTGTGACTAAAAGTAAGAAACTCAAGAGGGATTCTTGAGATTATAAGAACAATAGCACCTATCCAGTTGGGCGAAGGCAGAACAGTATGGGTTATGTAGAAGATTCTGTGATGGATGGGGATAACAATCTGCAAGTGGATATGGTAACAGGACCTATTAATGCCTAAGGGGGGGGAACCGCCATTTTCTGGTACAGACCTCCGAAGTGAGGAGGTCAGAGAGACTCAAGAACAAAATGAAGGGTGGTTCCTGGAACCAGCAACATCAGGGGCAGTACCAGAAAGTTTGGAAAATGAACAGGAGGTATTAAATGGACAGGACAGTTTTGATGGACATGACAACAATGTATTTTTTGAATATAGTGACTTTAATTCATCTTTGATTGACAATCTCAACATTAACATAGATGCAAAATCTGGTGATGTTGACTCTGATGATAAAATGGTATGTACAGTCCTCAAGAAATGTAGCTATACTATTTATAATTATACTGAAGTAGTTTTGCAGGATGCACACTTAGATTGGTTGAGAAAAGGAAACACATTTGTGCCGAATTTTCGAATAGATAATGCTGATGTCCTGACAAGTTTAAAGCTATATAGAAGACAATTGAGCTTAAATTGTTATTTTTCAACTATGTATAGGGGGGAAAAACTGTCAGGCTGGGGATCAGACTTTATAAAGAAGAAGTACTTTTATCCCCCCTTTCAAGCATGATATAATAGCATTTGAAAAAATACGTGAAAGGGAATTTAGAGAGATAATGAAAATGAATTCCAAGATGATTGATAATTTGGCACCTGATGAAAGGAATGTGTTGAAAGAAATCAAGAAAAATAATGAATTAAGATACATGAAACCGGATAAAGGGGGTGGTACCATCATTATGACTACTATTGATTATTGTTCAAGGATATATAAAATACTCAACAATGTTGATACTTATGAAAGTGTATCCATTAATGAGCTAAACAGGGCTTACTTGGCGATAGATTTATATTTATCAGACACCTTATTGGATGGTTCCATCGATCAGACTCTATATAAGTTTCTAAGAGTTGAATACCCTAAATTATCCATCATTTTTGGTATCCCGAAAGTGCATAAGGGCATTAATGACCCTCCTTTTAGACCTACTGTGACAGCAAGGGGCACTAAAACTGATCCCCTTGCTGCCTATGTGGACTGTGTTACAAAAACAGTTTTGGAAGAGGCCAGCCTTGTACTAAGGGATTCCTGGCATTGTTTAGAAAGGATGCGAGCATTATCTGACAATGTTGAATATATATTTTTGACCATAGATGTGATCAATCTTTTTATGGTGATCCCCCATATAGAGGGTATGAATATGTGTCATGAAAGTTTGTTAAAAAGTAATGGAATGGATAAAAATAAGATTAATTTAGTTATTGATTAGATGGAGTTGATCTTAAAAAAATATTTTTTTAAGTTTTGATGGAGACATTTTTCACCAAAGATCAGGAGTCCCAGTGGTGCCAGGTGCACTCCTATCTTTGCGAATTTAGTGCTCCTTGAATGGGAAAATTTGTATGTGTTTCCATCTAAATTCATGAAGTATATTAAATTATACAATAGATTTCTTGACGACATATTAATCCTTTGGGAGGGTAAGGATGAGGTGATACATGAATGTATTGGATATTTAAACAAACCTACATCTTTTTTAAGGTTTACCCATACCTGGCATAATAATGCTATAAATTACCTAGACATAATGTTGTATGAAACTATAAATGGACTTAGCAGTAATTTATATAAGAAGGAAAATTATTCGAACTCCCTACTCCATTTTACCAGTTGTCATCCATGCCATCAGTTTAAAAGTATAGTGAAAGGGCAGATGGTGAGGGTTTCCTGGTTGACCAGTGATAATAATCAGTTTCATGATGAATTGTTTAAGTTGATAGGAATGTTTTTAGAGATGGGGTATCCCCTGAAATTGTTATTAAGTGTGAAAAAAGAGGTTAAGAAGAAGAGATGGACCTCATATTGGCCAATTATAAAGAAACCGGATAATTTGGTAGCACATAACATTTCTCCTAATAACAATAATTGTAAAAAATCAGATGCCATGGTACTGAGTTATAATAATACATCTCAGAAACTAGTGAAGGTATTGTAAGAAAAGTGGACTATTTGTTTTGATCATATATCAAAATCCATACTGGGAGAGAGACCCAAGGCAGTTTATAGGAGGGGGAGATATATTAAGGACATGATGGATAGTAATGTTAAGAATAGTAGTTACAAAGCTTCTTTGATGACAAAATGTGGGGCATGTCATTATTGCAGGTATATTAATGATGGTCACTACGTGGTGATTAATACATATTCAGCAACTATTGGTCGCCCAGGAAAATGTAATTATAATTCATCAATGTTGGTTTATGTGGCTACCTACACCTCCTGCAATACATTTTATGTTGGAAAAACTAATCGCAGGCTTAGGGACAGGATAGCCAGACATTTAAGGGCAATCTGGAAGGAAAATGAGTGTAATGCATTATTTATTTACAGTAAGAATTGTGTGGATTTAAAAAAAATTCATCTTTGTTGTCATTGATAAGGTTTCTTATAATGAAAGAGGGGGTGATTTAAAGACTGAGGTGGAAACTAAAGAATTCAGAAGGCAGTTACATCTGAATGCACAGAATCCACCGGGGTTAAAATGAAAATTTATCTATTAAGCCCGTTTTGAGACAAAGAGCATATGCTATTAAGTATCTTTAATAAGGTCACAATTTATTCTATATTTTATATATATATATATATATATATATATATATATATATATATATATATATATATATATATATATATATATATATTAATATCTATATGTGTTGTATTATGAAATTATGGTGGTTTTTATTTTATTCATGTTTAGTTTAATGTTTGAATTTTTAAATGTTTTAGCAATTTAAAGGAAATGAGGTCAGTGATGATGTAAGAATTAGGGTATTATGTGATTGGTTACTGCTACTTTCATAAGTGATGTGTTTGTTTCAAACCAAATTTGACTCTAAGGATGCTAAATGATATTAATGAAAGTGCTTAGTCGTTTGGTGTAATTTTATTAAACTTTGTATTCTACAGCCTTCACTGTGTGGTCCAGAAGTTTTTTTATTTTATTTCCTTGGGTTTTGGTTTATTTTAAATATTGCTTTTGCATATTTATGAAGCTTACATATCATTATTGTATAATTTGAGAAAGTGTTAACCATTTGTAGTGGTGCTTTCAATTCTTCATCTGATAAACTATACAATTTTAAGTCATCCCCTAAAAGTTGATGAGAAGTCTTCAAACAATGTTGTTTTAGGGATCCAAATTGTAACTATGGCCTAAGCTGTTAAGTAAAACAGCTTAATGGATTGAGACAAAGACCAAATAGCAGCAATAACAAATAATCACTTTGGAATATTCTCCTTTAAATTGCTACTCCTAGGATAATAATTTGCCCTTTGTCATGGTTCTACTTTAAAGTAGTTTTCCACTGTTTCATGATCACTGTAATGTAATTGATCAATTTTGGGTGTGTCATACATCTATAAGCATTCCTTTATCCATGAATGTGGGATGCTTTCAAATGTTTTCTGTATTCTATCTATGACATGCTTGGATTCTTCCCATTAATAATATAGTGACTTTAATTCAGCAATATTTAGCAACAAATTATTATCTGTTTCATATGAATTTCTTTTGATACCTTTTTATTCTATTGCCATTTCTGTTTTTTTTTTCTTTTTCTAAATGACAATAAACTCTGTCTCTATCAATTCTAGTATATAATTTGTATACTGTGGAAAGGCACATTATTGGTTGGAGAGTTATTATAGAAGTTCTTCTTGTCATTATAGATGGATTTCGTAGTAAGGTTGCAAAGTTCTTTATAGTGTTGCAGGTAGGAGGGGAGCTTGGTTTTGGACCATATCCTCCAATCTTTGTCTCTTTTCTGCATTAAGAAGAGGGTGTTGAGTGTAAGCCAGGGGGATATGATAGATTTTGCTTTAACAATATGCAAAGGGGCAATGGTGTTGAGAATGTTAAGGAATATGGAATTGAATTTTTGAACTGTATCACCAAGGGGTAGGTGTCTAAGGAAGAACCAGCTGATAGCTAAGGGATAGTTGTTAAGCATATAATTTCATTTATCCAGAATTATAACTTCTCCTCCAATTTCCTAGACCATGATGTTTGCCTGAATAATGTGTAATAATTAGAAAAAAACAAAAATTTGCACTTCAGTCAAGAATTTGTTCTAAGCAATGATATATATATATATATATATATATATATATATATATACACACACATATATATATTTTATATATTATATATATATATATGTGTATGTTTGTGTGTGTGTGTGTGTGTGTGTGTGTGTGTGTGTGTGTATATATGTATATATATATATATATATATATATATATATATATATATATATATATATATATTTATATATGTGTGTGTGTGTGTGTGTGTGTGTGTGTGTGTATATATATATATATATATATATATATATATATATATATATATATATATTTATATATAGTTTATTGTATATATATATATTTATATATAGTTTATTGGAGTGGCTATACATTTAATGCTGTCTGCTGGGTGCACATACTTTTAATACTGAGGAGTCCTAATGTCACCTTTTGTATTTTGGGTGGCTGGTACTAGGTTTAATACAAAATGTATAAATGTTGAAGCCACCATCTTGAATAATTCTAAGACTATAATTGCCCTTTGAAATTTTCCTAGTGGAATTTACAGTGGAAGGTTATTTCAATATAAGGATCACAGAAGCAGGAATTTACACATTGTACAATTTGACAACTGTTGTAAGTATATATTCACTACTGCTATAGGCAAATATTCCAAGTGACACTGTGCTATACAGCACTTAGTATTACTAATTATTATTGGGTTCCAAAACTATTTGACTCATTGCTGCTGTCTCTGGTGAGAGTAACAGAATGGAATTAATTCAAATTATTTGTCAATTTGATAAATAACCTGGACATTCTAAGACTCTTTTCAGTAATGTTAGAGCTACAAGGTAAATATAACACGTATACAACGACTTGGTGTGCAATCAACCTGAACGTTTTTGGGAAGTAGGAGAAAACTGGACTATGCAGAGGAAATCCATTAGAGCATGAGAAGAACATGCAAAACTTCTCACATTGACTAGAGATTAGGATTAAAATCCAGGTGTGAAACAGATGTTATGCCTAAGGCTAAACATTAAACTGCCATGCTACCTTCCCATAACAAGGTGAATGCTGTAAGTTCGAGTTTACATCTACTGTAGACTCTAGCTGGAGTTGTTCCACATGTATTAAATAAATAGTAATTTGATTTGTATAAGTGATGAGATTTCAGGGCCCCTCAAGTCTGCACAGAGCATTTGAGCAATGTCCTAATGGGATTTTAATTTTTTTTTTTTCAAATATAATTTTTATTACTTTTACCATTTTTTAACAAATGTATAGTACAGTAACAACACCAGAAACTGTATAGAGCAAGGTACATAGACAATTATCTTAAGTACAGTAGATCATAGTGACATTTGCAGAACATAAGTCATCCTCATAAATTATACAGTTAAAATAAGTAGTTGAACACTTTTGACTGTATATATACATTGGTAAAATAAAGAATCCACTCGTAGAATTTTTTTAAGTCTTAGTAAAGTCTTCCTTAAAATAGAAAAACATATTTAAATAATCAGTTCTTCTTAACTTAGTAGTACCTTAATAAAAGAAAAACTATATACAGTTTATACAACTAATGTCAACTTTGATGTTCAATGTGTTTGCACTTCCTATATCTTATCCTTTCAAATATGAATATGATTTTAACAGCATTAAGATTTGTATGTTTTACCATGTTTGTTAAGAATAAAAGAGATACATATTGTCCCTTGTCTGTACACTGATTTTACCTTAAGTTTCTATAAGCATTTCCCAATATTTCTGGTAGTATAAAAGTTTTTTTTTTTGCTTCTTGTAATTAATTTACTTGCTAATACATATTTTATAACCATTCCTTTAAATTCGACCCATGTAATTGTTGTCCTAGCTAACCAGTTTTGAGCTATGTATGATTTCAACATTGCACACAATGTTACTATGATATGTTTGTTCTCATATGTATAATTTGTAGGAAATACAAGAAGAATTGCAATTTCCCATATCAGGGTAGATTTGGTGTATCCCTCTTTTTCTAACTTGGTTCTTAATGAGCACCATAATTTGTATGCAGTCTTACAGCGCCAGAAGATATGAAGAGTATCAGCGAGGCTATTAGGACAAAAAGGAGAACTAGAGGGATTCATTTTACTTAGAAAGAGTGGTTTATGATAGGCATTGTTATTAGTCATAATTTGGGTATAAATTACTTTTTTAAGTGTGGTTAATTTTAAGGTAAGTTCAATTGCAGCTGATTTTTGGTCTACAGTAATCTTGTCATTTTTTCCTTCCCAATATTTTGAATATAGGCATAAGTCTTGATTTTTAATTTTTGTTATTAATCTATATGTGTTAGCATTTTTGATCTCATGAGTAATACGTTTATAATTTGCTGATATAACTGCATATCATGATTGTTTAAGTTGACAGTTGAAGTAATTGTATTAACCAAGTATAATATTTGCCTGATGATACAGTTATAACTTTTATTTACTGCTAACCTTTCCCTTATATTCTCAATTGGTAGGTTTTTACTTTGATAGATGTCCCAAATGGTAGTATTTTTATTAGTGGATATTGATTTAGATTTAACATAGTATTGCTTAATTTAACATTAGGGTTTAAAATGTAATGGTTGTCCTAATATCAAAGTGTATTTCAGATTAAGGGAAAATATCAGCTTTTGAAATGATATAACATTCCTTATAGTTATAGGGTGTATTTTAAGACACCTCAGTGTTTTACAATTAAAAAAAAAATGTATTGCTTTAGGATTTATATCTGATGAAATTAGGTGTTTATGATATATTTTAATCCAAATAGGATACCATACTGAGTTAGATGTTTCATAGTTAGCAGTTTGTATTATTTGACTGACATTTATAATATCATTATAAGTTTGAAAGTCTGGTAATAATAGTCCACCTTTTTGTTTGGATAGTGTCAACCTTGAGTATTTTATTCTTGTAGTTTTTGGATGCCAAATAAATTTCCCTAAGAGAGTTTCAAGCTTGGAAAATAAGTTTTCAGTATATTTTGATTTATAGCATTGAAATGGAACAGTATTCTTGGCAGTATATTCATTTTGATTATATCCGCCTTAGAGAGTGGTGACAGGTTAAGATTTAGTCATCTTTTAGTATCTTCTGTAATGTTTACCCAAGTTTTGAACAGATTTTGTTTAATTAAGTCTGACTGGGGGTGGGTAAATGTGATGCCCAGGAGTTCATAGTTTACATTTATTCCAGTTTTGAGGAAGTAAAATTCTTTGTGTCCTAAAGTGTTTAAGGAAAAAATAACAGACTAGTTTGGATTAATGGCATAATTGGAAATTTTCAAAAAATTTTCTATGGAGTTTATTATTTTGTTTAAATCTGTGTTTGGGAATTCGAAATAAATATTAAGATTGTCAGCAAAAGCTGTATACTTCATTGGGATTTTATAAAGATTCATGAAATGGTGATATGTTGTTTGCGATATTTTAAGAAGGGGAGTTTCTATGTAAATATTAAACAGGTTTGGTGATAGTGGGCACCCTTGCCTTGTGATATTTATAATTTGAATAGGTTTTGAGTGCTTTTTATTTATATATAATGTTGTAGTGTTGTTGTATAGGGTTCTCACCATGTTTATATATTTATCGGGAATGCTGAATTTTTTTGAGTATCTTAAAAAGAAAAAAATAGGTTTACCCTATCAAAAGCTTTAAAGGCGTCCATAGGGCATCTATCATTTGCTTTTAAGGTGATGATTGAGTCAATGGTGAGTGTGTTATCCCAGACCTGTCTGTTATTCATAAAACCTAGTTGCTCAGCGGATATGATGTAGGGCAACATTTTTTTGAGTCTACTGGCTAGGACTGTTGATAGAATTTTAATATCAATATTTATAAGTGCTATCTGTTGGTAGTTGCTTGGATTTAGTTGATCTGATTGGGGTTTTGGTATGAATATGGTTTTTGAGTTGTTGATATATAAATCTTTTATCCCAAATTTTGTTACATATTCGTATACTGTCAGTAGTATTGGGGCTAATTGTATCTTGAAAGTCTGGTAGAATTCTGCAACATACCCATCTGGTCATGGAGATTTGCCTGGCTTCAGCTTATCTATAGCAGCTATAATTTCGTCTACATTGATGGGCGCTTTAAGAAAATCTATTTGTGACTCACTTAGTACTGGAAACTTTAAGTCATCAGTAAATTGCTAATAAAGAGTTTCATTTACACTCTACAGTTCCCTACAAAACGGTGTCTACAGGACTGCAATCAGTTTTTCTCAACATTTAAACAGATTGAACTCTACAGTTCCCTACAAAACGGTGTCTACAGGACTGCAATCAGTTAATCTCAACATTTAAACAGATTGAACTCTACAGCTCCCTACAAAACGGTGTCTACAGGACTGCAATCAGTTTCTCTCAACATTTAAACAGATTGAACTCTACAGTTCCCTACAAAATGGTGTCTACAGGACTGCAATCAGTTTCTCTCAACATTTACACAGAGTAGGTTGCATACACAAAAAGCATTTGTTAAGCTTTCACTTACAGTGCTTTGTAATTAAGCAGGTCACCATATTGGTCAGCCATAGGGCTCTTTGTTTCTACTTGAGTGGTTGCCTCCTTCCCCTGTAACTGAAGTAAATTGACTCTTACATTAAGAGCTGTAATACTTACCTTATAGCTTTAGGACACCTTAGGAAACCTTGTAAACTGCAATAGCCCCTCTACGTTCACCCTCGCTACGCTTGTGCACTCTTCGCTCCCCTCCCTGCCCCCATTTCCCTCCTGCCCCCAGTACCTCTACATTTATAGTACTATAGCCACTCCCCCACTTTCTAGATCCTATCTGCTTTCATCTGGGATAATTCCACCCACCCCCATTCTACTACCTACATTTTAATAGCACCTATTAGCTTTCATCTGGCATTCTCCCATCCCCCTTCCAATACATTTACCTCACCACTCTATCTTCTGGTGTTGCATCACCAGGTAAAACAGTTCCTTAACTCACTAGCTGATTCACAGATAATGAAATACTCCTCTTTACTACCCCTCTTGTTCACACCATACCTCCTTACCTTGTATGAAAACCAGTTTCTCACGGGATTTCAGGTCCCAAAAGGCCATACTATCACCCCAGCTGTAAATCATTCCACCTTCAACCATACTTACAGTACCCAATCCTATCCAACATCTTGTTCAGTCTATCAACATCTCAACCCCAGGAACATTAGCTCTAGATCCAAACACTACCACAAACTAATAAACAAATTCCTGAAGTTCATCACCAAGTATAGACTCAACCTAATACTTGGTGGTGATATTCATCCCAACCCTGGCCCACTCACTTCAGATACACATTCCCCTTCTACTTGCAATCTAAGCTACAAACCTACAATTAATAGGCCAACTAACTCTCTCTTAGTCTGTCATCTCAATATTAGAAGCATTAATAATAAGGTACATGAATTGCATGCACTTCTGGATGTCCACTCCCCTGAGATTCTCTGTTTATCTGAAACCTGGTTAAAACCTAACACTAAAGACAATGAAGTGTTACCACCTGGGTACAACATACACAGGCTGGATCATGCTTCAAGGAAGGGGGGTGGGGTAGCTGTACTCTATAAATCTGAGTTGAATGTCACCATAGATGTAATACAACCTCCTCAGATTAATAACTCAGAGATACTTGCCACCAAATTGCAACTTAATAAAAATAGATGCATTAATATCATCTGTATGTACATTCCCCCAGGTAACAATATATCTACATTTGAAGATATTCTGCACTGGCTATCATGTCACTACCCCCAAGAAACCCTACTACTTGGAGACTTTAACATAGACTGGGGCACCTGTTCCTCAGAATCCCCAACCACCCATATTAACCTGCATGCATTTACACAAATCATATCCACCCCTACCAGGATAGGTAAACCCAACCAAAAAAAAAGTATACTTGACTGGGTACTCATAAACAGTCACCCCCTACTGTACACCTCTGGTACCCTCCTTAATGGCCTAAGTGATCACCTTCTCACATATGTAATTAAGCACAAAACCATTAATTCCCAACAACCCTTACTCAGAAAGGTTAGAAACAATAAAAACTTTGATCCTGCCAAATTCCAACAAGAACTAAACTCATGTAATTGGTCTATTCTAAAACACCTCCCCTTAGAGGAAGCAGTAGCATACTTTAACAACAAATTCCTTGAGATCCTTGATTTGCATGCACCTGTTCGTTCAAAGAGAACCAAGGCAAAAACTGCACCATGGCTTTCTATAGAGTCTAAACTCAAAATTACCCTTAGAAACAAAGCATGGGCTTTATGGCGTTCTTCTAAAGACCCTCAAGATCACATTAAATACAGGCAATCCATGAACGAAACCAAAAATCAATTTTACAAGACAAAAAACAATACTACTGTAATTTACAGACAGTAAATCAAAATAACCCTCAGAAGTTTTCGGCAGATTTAAATAATCTACTACATCCTGGACAAACTTCAACCCCAATCCCTGCTGCTACTATTGATAAACCCCCTGAAGATGTTTCTGATAGTTTTAACCAATTCTTTACTGAGACAATTCAAGCCCTAGCTAGCCAACTACCTCCTAGCTCCCCTGGTCCTAAAAGTAGCACCCCTAGAAACCTACTCGCGTTCAGCTTCCAACCAGTCGCCACTTCACTTATCCGTACCTTGATCAAAAAATTAAAATCCACTACACTTTCTGCTGATCAACTCCCTGCCGAGTACCTACAAAAATCAGCTGATGCTATTGTTTACCCCATCTCAATGCTAATCAATCGAACCATAGTAGAAGCTAAAATTCCCACCATCTGGAAAATATCCTATGTAATCCCACTTCACAAAGGAGGCAGCTCTACTGAATTCTCCAGTTATAGGCCAATAGCTATACTCTCTCCAGTTGCAAAGATTATGGAAAAATGTATTCATAGACAACTCATGCACCACCTAATCCAAAATCGCCTTATGGCAGACACTCAGCATGGTTTCTGTCCTCATCACAGCACTACTTCGGCTCTCCTAGCCTTTACTAACACCATAAACCATAATCGCAACAATAATTATATATCCTCAGCCCTCTTTTTGGATCTTTCCAAGGCATTCGATATGGATGATCACCAACTTTTAATCCACACCCTGCAAACATTCTGTCTAGATACTGGAGCCCTCCAGTGGTTTCAATCCTACCTGAATGGTCGACACCAGGCTGTCCTCTGGCAGAACAAACTCTCTAACCTTCTACCTAACACCCTTGGAGTACCACAAGGCTCTATACTAGGGCCCTTGCTGTTCTCCATCTTCATTAACGACCTTTATACTGTCATCCCAAAAGTCAGCTGTATCCAATATGCTGATGACTTTACTCTGATTTGCTCAGCCACATCTCCAGTAGAGTTATGGTCAGCTACCCAGACCACCTTTAATACAATAGAAAACTGGCTTTCTGAACATCGTCTGATCCTAAATCCCCAAAAAACTAAAATGCTGT
Organism: Protopterus annectens; assembly: GCF_019279795.1. Lineage (NCBI taxonomy): Eukaryota > Metazoa > Chordata > Ceratodontiformes > Protopteridae > Protopterus > Protopterus annectens. Next base: position 139,824,027 of record NC_056727.1, on the reverse strand, counting down.
TATTTTCACCAACACATAGGTCTACTGCTTTCACCTTTACCATAAAATCAAATGATGACACAATAATCTCCCCTGACCCATCTACAAAACTATTAGGTGTCATCATAGACAATTATCTAAAATTTGACCTACATGTTAACCAAATTATTAAAACCATCAATAAAAAACTAGGGTCATTTTACAGAATAAAAGCCTTCCTAACCCCTCCAGCTAAAATTGCCATAGCTCGCTCTCACCTTCTTTCAACCCTTCTGTATGCATCCCCTCTACTCTTGAATTTAAACAAGACTGTCCTTAACAAACTCTCAATTTGCTACAACCACATTGCCAGGTTTGCCACTGGGCTGCCTTTTAGGACACATCATTGCATCAATCTAAATCAGCTTGGGTGGCTTGAACTACCCAGCCTAATCCAGTATAACCAACTGATTATGGCCTATAAAATCCTCTTTAATCCAGACAATACTCCTGCACTTAAAAATATTATCACCAGCTATAACAATCCTAGACCACTTCGATCCTCTAACAAACTACTAATTCAGACTAGCAAAATTAATAACACAGCCGGTGATTCTCTCTTTGCAAACTCTGTAAGTAGATCCTGGAACTCACTTCCAGCTGATATTACCTTACTTTCTACCTTAGGTCAATTTAAAACTAGACTCAAACAACATTTGTCACTTAACTGGCTATGTCAATGTATCAAGCCTGGCTAACTCTCTCTAGAATGTGTAAAAATCTGTTAACCAGTTTACTGTGTAATTTAATTTAATCCTGACTTGTGCTCAGGATTAACTGTAACCTGTGGAACTTTGTTTAACTTGCTTTCTTATGTAATCTCTGTAAATAGTCTGCTTGTAATATGTAATGCTGGTATTATGTAATGCTGTATCTGCTTACCCTTGGAGCTTTTCTCCCCGGGCCTCCGCTGAAAATGGACATGCATCCAGTCGGACTATCCCGGTCAACAAATGTAAAATAAATAAATAAAAAATTGTACCGGTTGTGCGGTCCATATAATTTTTGAAATATCTCTCTTCAAAAGCAGCTATAATTTCCTGATCTGTATCTAGGATAATGCCATTATAATTTAGTTACTTTATTTTAGTGGGGGAGTGCTTGACGTTAATAATTCTTGCAAGTGCTTTGGAAGAAGACTGCACCCATTCTGCATATTTGTGGAGAATTTTAATTTCAGTAAAGGAGTAGTGTTGTGTTTGAATTTCATGCAATTGTCCTTGCAAGGTGTACATTTGGTTTTCAAGTTCTGATGAATGTTTAGCGTGTAATTCTAGCTCTATATTCTTTCATTTTGATTCTCATACTGCATCTTTATCCTTGTTTAGTTTTTTTGTATAGAGTGGCTTTTTGAATAAGTATTCCCCTTATAGTAACTTTTAATGCTTCCCATTGAATGTCATATTGTATATCTGATACCTCAAAATTATTTTTAGCCTGAGAAATGATGCCCTTTATTTCCCATATTATTTTTTTATCCGTTAATAAGTTAGCATTTAAGGCCCAGTTCGCAAAAGCTAGAGACCTTTGTGTGGTGCCACCCAACTTTATTGAAATGTTTATCTTTGCATGGTTTGATATCATTCTTGGAGCAGTGTTATATGTAACTGTGTTGCTAAGTAAGATTTCTGATATTAGAAATATGTCAATTCTGGACCAAGACTTATGATACGAAGTAAAATAAGTGAATTTACTGATTGATGGATCATGTCTGTAAAGTTCAAAAGGGTCAACTAACCTGAAATCTTTTATTATTTCTGCTAATAATGTAGTAAGTTGTACTGGTTGCTTGTTACCTTTGTTTGTTCTGCCTACTGCTGGATTGCTTATCATATTCCAGTCACCTCCTGTAATGTATAAATAGGGAAATTCTCTAGAATTTTATATATATCATAAATAAAAGTTAATTGGTGGACACATGGGGCATGCAGATTTAGTAATAAGAAAGTTTTTTTCTTAAAGCTTGGCAGCTCACAAGTGAAAAAGCACCATCTGCCATTAGGATCACAGTTGCCCTTCCTTACAATACCATCAAATTATTTTTTCAACTATTATTGTAACTCCTCTAGAAGCTGTACTATCCCCAGTAGCTACAATGTGTTTCACCTACTTTTTTTCATATCTTTCTCCCATTGATCTTTCAACATATGTGTTTCTTGGATAAAAGTTATCTCTGCCTTAGATTTAAATATTAAGTGCAATACTAGATTCTTTTTTATTTATTTATTTTGTAGTCCCTTCACATTCTATGAATCTACATAAACCATCAGGATTATTTAACATCAAGCTTGTGTTTTTCTGTTTTAGTATACAGACATAAGAACATTTTAAGGTCACTTTAGGAATAAAAGTACAAAGCCATAATAAGGATATGAATGTGACATTATTCCCTTTCAGATCCCCCTCGTGCTTACCCACACTAGCCCACAAAGTGAAAGAGAGATATAAAAAACATTTACAACTATAATACAAACAAAACCTGTCATTCTAAGTCCCAGCAAGAAAATACTACAACAGACTTAACAGCATTGTCCAAGAACTAGAAACTGAATACATAACAGAAAGAAAACATTTAGTTACTAACCCTCTTGTTTATACAACCTGAGCATTCTATATAATGCCACTATCTGAAGTTCGCATATGTAACTTTGCAGAACAGCTTTATAATTGTATATTCAGACAGGCATAGCATAACTTTTCTTTTTCTAGCTTACATAGACAACAAATAAAAAGAAAAGAAAACAATGCAGTTGCTTAAAACATTGTTAAAGATCGGAGATTATAAAAATGTTAGTGTGTATTTTCTGCTCCAAGCTAAACTTATTACAAAACACAGTGTAGTTTACTTTAAATAAAACAGCAGTCAAGTTTAGAAAAAACAGATCCAGCATCATATTTAGTAAATAGTGATAACTACTAGTCTCTTTATTTTTTTCTTTGTTTCAATGACATCTAATACTAAGCAACTGACCAAAGAGCTTACTTATTTTACATTTATGCAGTTTTTGAAAGATATTGTATTTTAGCAAAAGACAGTTTCATTTTAAATTTGAGCTGGGTTTACCTTCCAATCATAGTTTGGGCAATTTTCTTTACTTTTTGGTTCTTAAAATACCAGTCCGAGGTTTCCAGCAATGTATAAGCTTTGCTTTCATTTCTTTGTGCAAATGCGGACTTCTAGAAGTATTTTAGCCTTAGAGAGAAGCTGTAGACCAACCTTTGACCTCAAATATGCTTTTCTTTTCCTGCTTTATGGTCACAAAGGATTCAGGGTACTGTAGTTCGCTCACGACGGTGCAGAGGTACTCTAGGGTCTTAATTTAGAACATCTAGATGGATTACAAAGGAATCAAGAGTTTTAAGGTAATTTAAGTGATTTACCTTGTCATTTGATGCATTTAGCAGCTACAGTTGTTCAAAATTGGTTAATTTTTTGACATTTGGAGTATTTACAGTATTGATACAATTTTTATGTTGATTTCTTTGGTAATTCTTTAAAGGCTTTAAAAAAGCTGTTTTTGCTTCTTCGTTGTTTTTTATTGCATAATTTAATCCATTATATTGAAAATGTAGAGTCGCTGGATATTTCCTTTGGAACCTGATGTTTTTGCTAACAAGATAGTTGCAGAAATGTGACAGGGCTTGTCTGAGCTGTTTAATTTTTATAGGCAAGACCTGAGCAAAAGTTATTTTACAGCCATTCATATAATGAATTTTCTTTTTTTGCAGCTTGTATTATTAATTGTGCATGTGCAGCATTCAGAATTCTTGCATATATTTGTCTTGGGGCATCCAGAATTTGAGATTTTCTTAACATTCTGTGTATTCTTGCTATGACTATTGTTTGAGATAGTTCTTTGTTTTCTAGAAGAGAGTCAAAGATTTCTGTTGCCACGGTATTTAGCTGTGATTGCTCATATTTTTCTGGGGACCCTCTGATTAATACATTATTTCTTTTTGCTCTAACTTCTAAATCAGTCAAATTTTGTTGCAGTTCTTTGACTGAATTTTCAGTACTGGAATTGGCTTTCTGCATTTCTTCTATTTTTGTTTCATTACACAGTAATCTGGCTTCATTTTTGTCTAATCTAGTCAAAATTTGGTCTACGTTATTTTCAAATATTATAAGTTTTGAAGAAAAAGATTGTATTTCTGTTTGCAGAGGTACCAAGGTTGCTTTCAAATCCTCCATGTCAAAAGATTGCTCCTTTTTTGTCTTTGAATGCTGTTTAGCAGTTTCATCCTGTGTTGTAGTAGTTTTCTGCCTCTTGGTAGTAACTTCTTTTTCAGGAGTTGTTATTAAAGATAGTCTTGGCTTTGATGAATGTGTTTCCATTTGACCCATTTTTCTTTTATTAAGTAAAACAAGATTTTTCTTTTACTTTCCTTTTGTAGTTCCCAATTGGTATTTTCAGGCCCAGCACATGTACAGGACACACTGCTTAGTCACCACACAGAGCTTAGGTGTGTATTTCTTGTTATTTTTAGATCAGAATTTGGAGAAAATTGTTTCTCTCTTTAGGAAATAGTTCTTCAAAGGTGATGCCTTTCTGTAGATTTTTGTAGCAAAGGCATCCATAGATAGGATTAGATTCTTAGCTAGTACATAGAGCAAGCTGTAGTGTGTGCTATCTAGTTGGTGGCTATCTTAGAATCCTAATGGCATTTTAATTTCTATAACAGAAAAACTGTGGAAATGTGTGAGAGAAACAGAACAGAGAAAAGCTATGCTATGAATAAACACCAGCACTAGCAGTGAACTATTGATGCTGTAATCAAATCCAAAATTTAAGGTCTGATAAGCAAATGAAGTGCAGTGGATTAGCAAGGAAGAAGTAAGGATAGCTATGAAGAGAATGAAGAATGGAAAGGCTGTTCGTCCAGATGACATACCTGTGGAAGCATGGAGGTGTTAGGTGAAATGGCAGCGGAGTTTTTAACTAGATTGTTTAATGAAATCTTGGAAAGTCAGAGGATGCCTGAGGAATGGAGAAAAAGTGTTTTGGTACCAATTTTTAAGAATAAGGGTGATGTGCAGAGCTGTAGTAACTACAGAGGGATTTAATTGATCAGTCACAGCATTAAGTTATGGGAAAGAGTAGTGGAAGCTAGGTTAAGAAGGGAGGTGATGATTAGTGATCAGCAGTATGATTTCATGCCGGGAAAGAGCACTACAGATGCGATGTTTGCTCTGAGAGTGTTGATGGAGAAGTACAAAGAAGGTCAGAAGGAGTTGCATTGTGTCTTTGTGGATTTAGAGAAAGCATATGACAGGGTGTCTAAAGAGGAGTTGTGGTATTGTATGAGGAAGTCGGGAGTGTCAGAGAAGTATGTAAGAGTGTTACAGGATATGTACGAGGGTTGTGTTTCAGCGGTGAGGTCTGCAGTGGGAGTGACAGATGCGTTTAAGGTGGAGGTGTGATTACATCAAGGATCAGCTCTGAGCCCTTTCTTATTTGCAATTGTGATGGACAAGTTGACAGATGAAATCAGACAGGAGTCCCCATGGACTCTGATGTTTGCAGATGACATTGTGATCTGTAGTGAGAGTAGGGAACAGGTGGAGGAGACCCTGGAGAGGTGGAGATATGCTCTAGAGAGAAGAAGAATGAAGGTCAGCAGGACTAAGACAGAATATGTGTGTGTGAATGAGAGGGAGGATAGAGAAATGGTGAGGATGCAGGGAGTAGAGGTGGCGAAGGTGGATGAGTTTAAATACCTGGAATCAACAGTTCAGAATAATGGTGAGTGTGGAAGAGAGGTGAAGAAGAGAGTACAGGCAGGATGGAGTGGGTGGAGAAGAATCTCAGGAGTGATTTGTGACAGATGAGTACCAGTAAGAGCGAAAGAGGTCTACAAGAGGGTAGTGAGACCAACTATGTTATATGGGTTGGAGTTAGTGGCATTGACAAAAAGGCAGGAATCAGAGCTTGACGTGGCAGAGTTGAAGATGTTAAGATTTGCACTGGGTGTGACGAGGATGGACAGGATTAGGAGTAAGTATATTAGATGGTCAGCTCAGGTTGGAAGGTTTGGAGACAAAGCCAGAGAGGAAAGATTATGTTGGATTGGATATGTGTTGAGGAGGGATGCAGAGTATATTGGGAAAATATGCTAAGGATGAAGCTGCCAGGTAACAGGAAAAGAGGAAGGCCTAAGATAAGGTTTATGGATGTGGTGAGACAGGACATGCAGGTGGTTGGTGTGACAGAACAAGATGTAGAGGACAGGAAGAAATGGAAACAGTTTATTTATTTTATTTTTATTTTATTTTACATTTGTTGACCGGGCTAGTCTAATTGGATATATGTCCATTTTCAGTAGAGGCCCGGGGAGAAAAGCTCCAGGACAATAACAAATAAAAAAGTAAAATAGTGTAGAATAAAATAAAGTTTACATAGAGAAAAAAATATTGATATACATTTTGGTACACACTGGTTAGTAATTATTTACAAAAATATCAAACACACTGGTAAGTAACTAATTACAATACATCAAAGACAATGGTTTAAAAAAAAAAAGAGTACTATTTACAAAATTATAGGATACAACATTTATAAAGAGTCAATCATAGTAGCTTACAAGTAAACAGTTCTACTTACAAATGAAATAAGAACAAAGGTGTCAAGAGGGATAAGTAGAGGGAAAATTAGTAGAGTTAATCATCTAGTCAGGGTTGTTGCAAGGGCATAGCCATTTTGTTCTGAGGAATATTTTCAGTTTTTGTTTGAAGAGTGGTAGAGAAGGAAGAGAAGTTAGGACAGTAGGTATAAGATTCCAGTTTTTCCCAGTAGTGTTTGAAAACAGAGAGTCACCTGCCAAGTTGTTTGACTTACTAATGTTAACTAACAATTTATTTGATGATTGTAAATTAGTAAGATTTTTATAGGGGGTAATGATGTTTGAAAGTATTGGAGTATTATTTGGGTGGTAGAGGATCTTATGTGCAATGATAAGTTGACTATATTGAAGCTGATTTTGTAGCTCAAGCCATCCTAGTTGTTTTAGATTCTGACAGTGATCGGTTCTATAGGGATTACCAGTGGCAAATCTTGCAATATTGTTATAGGATGTAGCTAGTTTGAAACAATTATGTTTTGACAGATTAGTATAGATTGGTGAGGCATAAAGTAGTGTTGAGATTAGATGGGAGTGGGCAATAGTAGATCTTGCTATAGGAGTGAGGAAGGATTTGACTCTATATAGGGAGCCCATTTTTCTGTTGACTGTTTTTATAGTGTTATTAATATGGGAGTCGAAATTGAGGTTGTTGTCTATAGTAATTCCTAGGAGCTTGGTGGTAACATCAGGGGTTATGACGGTACCATTGTTAGAAGTAACAGAGAAATCTAAAGGTATATGCTTCCGGGTAGGGGTAAAAAGCAGGAGCTTAGTTTTTTTTTGGATTCAGGAGGAGGCATCATTTTAAGAACCATGATTCTACTGTGTTAAACATTTCCTGAGTTAAGGACTGTAGTTCTGATGAAGATTTGGCTGTGCAGATTATTGTTGAACCATCTGCATATTGTATATAGGTTGCATGAGGAGTAGCTTTACAGAGATCATTAATAAAAATGGAGAATAGTAGAGGACCAAGAATAGAGCCCTGGGGAACACCTAGTGTAACTGGCAGGTGGGATGATAGATTATTTTCCCACATAACAGCTTGCTGTCGGTTAGGTAGGAGCTGAACCATTGTACAGCTAGAGTATCGAGTGAAAGTGATTTAAGAATGTTTATAAGCAATGTGTGGTTAACCATATCAAAAGCTTTTGATAGATCAATAAATAGAGCTGAAGAGAGAACATTATTATTGCGATTTCTGTTAATGGTGTCAGTGAAGGATAAGAGTGCTGTAGTGGTACTATGGTATGGTCTGAAGCCATGTTGGCTATGTGCTAGTAAGTTGTGTTGTAGTAGGTGGTCCAGAAGCTGATGATGAATACATTTTTCCATTATTTTTGCTAAAGGGGATAGTAGGGCTATAGGTCGATAGTTGGAATATTCATTGGAGTTACCACCTTTATGTAGGGGGATAATGTGTGAGATTTTCCAGATGATTGGGATGGTTCCCTCATTAATGGTTCTGTTTATTAGGATTGATATTGGATAAGCTACTGCTTTAGCTGCTTTTTGCAGATATTGTGCTGGAATCTGGTCAGCAGAAGGCGTACAAGGCTTAAGTTTTAGACTGAGTTTGTAGATAAAATGAGTAGAGATGGGTTGAAATATGAAGGTAGGAAGAGAGCTAGAAATGGGGTTAGGGAGGCTAGAGCTGTCAGGGTTTAGCTGGCTGGCTAGAGATTGGATGGCTTCAGTAAAAGAGTTATTAAAGGCATTATCAGTTTGGTTGGGAGTTTCTTGATTAGCACCAGTTGGGGATGGTGTGCTGCAGTGACCTGGGTGTAACAGACTATTGATACTTGCCCAGAATTTCTGAGGATTGTTTAGGTGTGTTTGTTGCATTTTACAGTAAAAGTTTTTTTTGTCTGAAAGTATAGCTTTTTTTGTCATATTTCTCATTTGTTTAAATATTTGTTGATCTGTTAAGTTTTTTGTAGTCCTCCACCTAGTCCAGGCTTTATTTCTAAGTAACATTTTTTGCCTAGTGTCTTTAGTGAGCCATGGGGCTGGTTTTGACCTAGTTCTGATAGTGCAGCTTTGGTGCATATTGGTCAAGGATATTTAAGAAGGTAGAGTTAAAGTGTTTAACAGCCTCTTGAAGAGGGAGGGTTTTTAGTGGATACCAATCACAGGAGCTAAGTTCAGTTTGGAATAACCTTTTGTTAAACTGTTTGTTTGACCGTATTGTCCTATATGATGCTTGGTGTGGGATATCATTATTTTGCCTGATTATGTAGGTCAAAGAGTGGTCACTTAAATCATCAGGGAAGACACCTACTTTGTAGGGTTGGTGGTAGTTATTAATAAGGATCCAGTCCAAGGTGCTCTCTTTATTGGTAGGTTTATTTATTCTAGTTGGGGAGGTGATGGTCTGTGAGAAACCATGAAGGTTAATGTGAGAAATAGGATGGTCAGTACCAATGCATCTCCAGTCAATATTGAAATCACCAAGGATTATAGTTTCTTGTGGGAAGGTTGATGATACCCAATTAAGTATATCTTCAAGTTTAGATACATTGTTTCCAGGAGGTAGGTAGATGCAAAAGATGTACAAGGATTTATTAGAATTAAGTTGTACTTTAGAAATAAGAACTTCAGCATTTCTGTCTTTTGGCGGGTTATAAGGTAGAGAAGTGACTTGTAATCTATCCTTGAAAAGAATTGCTACTCCCCCTCCCTTTCTCTTTGAACAGTCTAGTTGTAGTATATTATATCCTGATGGGAGGATTTGATTATCTTGGGTTGCTGGTTTTAGCCATGTCTCTGTTAAACATAGAATGTCAAAGGAGTGTACATCCAAGAGAGCATGGAGATGGGTAACTTTGTTATTAACACTCTGTATATTGAGGTGTGCTATAAGGAGTGAATTTGGGTGTTTGTTTTGGGTGTGTGGGATAAAGGGTTTAATGGTTTTAGATTCAGTAGAAAGGATATTGGCTGGGCCTGGATTGGGATGGATGTCTCCATCTTGTAAGGAATTCTTTTTTAGTTTAAGCAAAATGTAATGTAAGTTATTAGTTTGATACTGAGCTTTCTTAGGTAAAAGGCTATTATATTTAATGTGTGTGAGTCTGTGGTACTTTACTGGTAAGTATGTAGGTGTGGATAAGATATTTAAATTATAATGGATGAAAGTGTGGCTATGTGTAGCTGTTTGTTTGGTGGGATAATGATACTGAAAATAAGTTTGGTGTTCAAAAGAGGTTAAGACATAGGCTGAGGTTAAAACAGATAAGAAAATTGTGGTAAGTAGTAGCATAGTTGGTGTGGAGCTAGAAGTGGTAGACATGAGTGTATCCACTGTGGTGACCCATAAGGGGAGCAGCCGAAAGAAGAAGATAAGCAAAGGAGTTCTTAGGTGCTGCAACACTCGGGAGGTAGGTAGACATAATGAATATTAGTAAGTTATCACCACAATGTTCTACAGTTACTGAAAGAGTAAGCTGTTAACATTCAGCTTACTTATATAATGGCACTTGTAGTCCACATATATGGTAGTGGGATATTGTAAAATGGCTGCAAGAAACGATAGTCAAAACTCACAATATAAAGTTAGGTAACAATCAAGATGAAGTGCAAAATGGTGATGGATAGTTGTATGACCTTCCTTGTGATAAGCTACAATATTGCAGAGCCTCAAAGAACACACTTCCCAGGACTGTCATCATAGGAGACTCCATAGCAAAATATACTGATGTACCTTTAACCAGACTGAACAAGAAGATAACTGTTACTTGCTTATCTGGAGCCAGAATCTTCAAAATCATGCATGCACTCAAGTCATTACATAACAGGTACCAGTAAGAATCTATCATAGTCCATGTAGGTGTAAATTACCTGAGATGTACTCCCTTGGAGTATATGAAGAGAGAAATTATGAAGCTCTCAGACTATGTGTCTCAGGCTGGTATAAACCTAGCAGTGATCAGCATATGACCATCACTGAGGATGATACCACAATATGAGCAAAAAAATGTATGATTTCAACAACTGGCTATCTTTCTGGTGTCATTCTAAGGTAGATCCAATATTTGTCAGCTTGAGAGGACATGGATGACATACCATGTTGCTTTGCCAAGAATGGTCTGCATCTATCCCCCCTAGGCTTTCAAATACTGGCTAAGACATTATCCAGCCTCATAGTGCCTTTTTTAGGCAATGCCAAATTGAGAAATCTATCGACATTGAAAAATCAACTCAATTGAACCTCAGTTCTAAAAACTCCAGATACTCATTCACAGGTCCCCCCCGGGGTCCCAAGTCCACCTGCTCCAAAATAAAAAATAGGAAAGAATGAGTAGGTTCAACAAGCAAATGCTTGTGTAATGCATTCTTTTCATTTTCATTTTTATTTTTAATATCATATAGGGGGGACCTGTGAATGAGTCTCTGGAGTTTTTAGAACTCAAATGGCAAATTAGGTTAGATGCATACCATACCCCTGGGTTACATGACAGAATTTCTATATCTTCTTTGTTAAAATTAAAATCAATGTTTTTCATTTAACAATATACATTGTTAATGAATGTTTTTAAAGAAAATTTTTTTGTATGGATTTATGTGATTGTTTTTTACTCGGTTTACAATAAGGTTTTGTAATGTATTTTTAATGAGGGGAAATGACATCAGTGAATATGTGATTGGTTAAGCATTTTATTTAAACAGGTTCTAATTGCAGTATTTGTATTCTGAAGAAGTCATTTACCAGATGAAAGTGCTTAATACTGTTGTATACTGTTGTTTTATTGTTTGCCCTGGAAGGACGTTGCTTTGATTTTTGTCCTGGACTTGGTGTTCTTCATTTTTTATAAAGTATTCGCCAACTAAGTGTCGCCTTTTTCTTGCAACAGCTGCCATTTTTCTTAATTATGTGGAGTGAACATACCACATATGTTTGGTAATGCAGTCATCCCTGTCACTGCAGCAATGTACACTCTCACAATTATTACAGCTTGTCAGATTTGAACACCTACCTAAGTCTACAAATTAGAGAGTATTGCATCAATCTCCAGCACCAATCTTACAAGTGTGTGATGCAGCAAATTTGAACAAATGGCCTCATCAGCTGCAAAGCAGATGGTTGGGATAAAAGGGAAAGAAATTAATGGGTGAACCCTGCCCTGGTATAAATGTTTTTCCTGAGTGGAAGTGTATACAACAAATCTACAGATGAAGCCTATCCTACTTAGCTCTACCGTCACACTCATACTCTGATATAAGTGAGTCATTGATGGATTTGAACACCTTCCTATCTAAGTGCACAAGTTAGAGCACAGAACATCAGCTATCAGCACCACAGGAGAAGTCTATCCACAAGTATGAGATATGACATGTTTGAATGGATGACTTCATTAGTTTGCTGCAGAGCAGATGTTTAGGAGAAAAGAGACTGAAACTGATATGAGGACCCCCTCAGAGAGTAAGTCTATATATCAGATCTGATGATGAAGCCATTCCTATCAAACTCTACAATCACACACACTGATACAAGTCACTTATTGCTGAATTCAAACACCTGCTTATCTAGGTACTCAAGCAAGACTACATTGTATCAACTGCTGGTGCCCCAGGAGAAGACTAATTACAACTGAGAGATAGAGCACATTTGAATGGATGACATCATTAGTGTGTTGCAGAGCAGACATTTGTCCTAAAAGGGAGTGAAATTGATGGAAGAGCACTCTCCCAATGTAAATGTTTCTGAAGTGAACACATCAGCTCTGTGGTTGAAGCCATTCCCACCTAGTACTAGAGTCTCACATGCACATGCACCCACATATGTATGCGCACACACACACACACACACACACACACACACACACACACACACACACACACACACACACACACACACACACACACACACACACACATATGTTAGTCACTGCTGGATTCAAACACCTTCCTACGTAAATACACAAGCTAGAGAACATTGTATCAGCTGCCAGCATCGTAGGAGAATTTTGACTACAAGTGTGAGATAGCATATACATGTAGTATGCATCACATGTTAGGGTGAAAAGGAATGTGTCTTTTCAAGTAGGCAAAACAGTGAGGAGTTGATCACAATTCCTTACATACTAAACAGATAACTCGTATATCGTTTCACTAGTGGATATTGTGATGGTGTGAATGATATGTAGCTGTTTCACATTATGATATACTGACCATGAAGATGATCAGTGATAATCGCAGTTGGCAAACCATGGAGTGACACTAAAGCATTCTTGCCTTTTTAGCTCAGGATCACTGCATGTACATATTTGTTAGTTAGACTTGTCATTGTCAATATTTTCTAATGTCTGTACAATGTGCATTGTAAATACAAAGCATACATGTCAACCATATGAAACTACACTACTTAATGCCACTCAGGAATTATGTGTCTAAAGATGTCACATCATTATACATCATTTGTAAGTCTATTGTGTTGGAGTACAAACATAATTAATAGTATGTAATGGTTAGACAGTATTGCAGTGAACTAATCATGTCTTGACTGCAACAAGTCATTTAAGATACATAAATCGTACTAGCCACTGACATTACTTTGCTTTTTATCAAAATGACTTCCTGAAGTATGCAGCTAAGAAGTTCATTTGCATGAATGATGGGAAAAAATTAACAAATGAGTAATTATTTTTTGAGTCTTGAACTTCAAATAGGAATTCATAGTAGCCTGTGGTGCTCAATGCCAAACTTTGTGCAAATAAGGAGTGCAGACATATAGAAAGTTTTGAGTCTGACTCATTTCAGAACAGATATGAGTCATGTTAATGTCGTATCTATCATGTTTAACAACTGGCTTAGGTTCTGGTGTCATTCCAGGCAATTCACTATTTGTCAGGATGGGCAAGCATAGTTAATACACAAGATTGCTTTCCCAAGGATGATTTGCACCTGTCTCCACCCAGGCTTCCAGATATTGGTTAAAACTTTACCCCCCCCCCCATAGAGTCTTTTTTAGGCAATGCCAAATTTATAAATCTACCAGCTTAGCAATAAATTCCAAAGGAACCTAAAGATGTTACAGCTCAATACTCACAGCCTTAACTAGAAACTCCACACCCTACAAGCTCGCCTCACTCTGGAGAGTTTAGACATCTGTGCCTTTACCAAGACATGGTTTAAAACTGCAAGAAGTACTCCAGCAGTGTAAGGCCTTCCACACATTTAGATCATCAGCTGCACAGACAGGGACTAAAGGGGAAGGTGTCTTAATCTACACTAACAACAGATATACCTCTAGTTTGGTTAAACAGGATGATGCTCTGGAGTTCATCCACAGGACAGTCTCCAAAGATAAAGTACCTTACCACAGCCTAGCAAGCTATAGGTCACCATTTATGCCTGAAGAATCCCATAACTCATACTTGGACCTGCTGTAGATGCTCACCATCCAGCCAAATACCCTATTTGTGAGAGACTTCAATTACCTCTCTATAGACTGGAGAATATACACTGCCTCCAATGTGCAGGTACAACACTTTTTGGACTTTATTTACCCAAATACCCATCACAAGATAATGCACACTCCAAGCAGATGTCCAAACATACTGGACCTAGTTTTCACTAATATGGAAGAGTGCTGCACCCTCCCTGTGTCATGTCCTCACCGTTGAATTTAGATCATAAAGCTGTCGACTTCAAAATGAATCTCAACATGGAAAACACAGCAAAACTTGTAACAGTTCAGAGTTATTCTAAAGTAAACTGCATCTAATAATGTAAAGTTTATCAAAATTCAGTGCCCCTCTGAACTCGAAGCTCACAGCGATCTATGTGGCATTGTTCACAGAAACCCTGTACAACCATGTAAAGGGCTGCATAAAGGTTGTTTACAAGAAGTAAGCCTAAACAATCTCCAAAAACAAACCACACTGGTAGAATCCTAACCTTAACAGGTTATGTAACAAAATGAAAAAAGCTGTGGCTAGAATCAGCAGCCCTCATAATGGCAAGAGCTTACTAATTAAACTAAACAGGGAACCAACAACAAAAAGGTGCAATAGTGCTTGAAATAAACTGTTGAACCCAAATAAAAGCACTATTTGTTGTGAGTCCAATACCTTCTTTATTGAAAAAACAGAATTAAGTGCTTTCGTCAATTAAAACTTGACTTCTTCAGAATTAAACACAAAAGCTGAAAAACTGCTTTAATATAAAAGCTACTAGTCAATGATTGGTTCAGTATTTTCAAAATTAACACACCCAATAACCTAATTAAGCTTTAAAAAGCCAGAAGTTGATTTATTGCACCAAAAATAAAAAAACAATAAAATTACATATATCTTAAAACATTATGTTTTATAATACATAAAAAGAAAGAGCATAAATTTCGAAATAAATATTGTAGGTATACAAATTTCACTGTTCATATTTTACTTAAACTTTTTCTGCCCTTTCCTTTAAAATAGGTATTACAGTCATGTTTTCATTTAAGCCTGGGGGACAGTTTGCTGCAAGTCTAAGTTGCCACAATAATTCTTTCTTCAATAATATATTTTGCCAATCTCCACCTCTGTCTTCCAAATGAACTAAATCTAAAATAGCAAAATGAAAACCTGTATAATTATTACATACTGTGCTATGTTTATAGAAAGCATTTGTAACTTTTTTGTTTTTTATATCATACAAGTGCTCATAAATTCTTGTTTTAAGAAGTCTCTCAGTCTTCCCTATATAGTAGGTGGTACAAGTGTCACACATAGCAATATAAACTAACTTGTTAAATAAGAAACAAATAAACTCACTGAAAACGTAAAAGAAAAGCAAGTTGAAAGGATTAAAACCAAATACATTTAAAACGAAAACAAATACATAGTATGCCCTGTAAAACTTATATAAAAGAATAAAAACATTCTAAATGAAATGTGAAGCTAAAAACTTGTATATAGTAAATATCAATAAACAAGAGCAACTAAATGTACTACTGCATTTGTATGTATCACTATGTATTTGTTTTCACCCGCTCTCCTTGTTATTGTTGCCCTTTTTTTCTTTACATCGTTCTGGCTGCAGTGGTGTTCCGTTTTTGTTTTCAATATAAACTAACTTGTTAGAAAAACAATTACCTCTCCTAGGGTAAACTATACTATTGTTCTGATTTTTCAAACTAATCTTAATGTCCTGTAAAACATAAGGACAATATTTACATCTCCCACAACGTCTAGTACCATTCTTAGTAGTTACATCTGCTGCAAAACATTTTGATCCACTTTCTAAAACCTTTTCACATTAGACCCAATTTTTGTAGTAAACATTGGTTTCTCACCCAAAACTTGGTATTTATCACAGTCAACTTTAAATATGCTCCAATTTTTATACAATACATCTTTAACTTGTTGATATATGGGGCTATACTGTAAAATGCAAGTGTGTTCAAATTTAATTTCTTTAAATTCTCTGACATTCTTCCCAAAATGTGAATTTTTATTTTTATTTAATCCTTTACATAATAAAGGGGTATATTTCTTACCCCCATTCAAAATATACTTCATTTAGAATTTTTTCCACCAAACCAGTGGGGTAACCTCTTTCCAAAAACATGTTTTCTAGATGTTCAAACTCTGGTAGGAGATCATCCAAGGAAGATGTCATTCTAGCTACCCTGATGGCCTGACCCTTAATTATACTTTTCTTTTGACAAAAAGGATGATGACTGTTAAAATGTTTATAGTTATTACAAAACGTTTTCTTGCGATATATTTTAGATTTAAATTCATCCTTATCTTTAATAATAAGGGTATCAAGGTAGCTAATTTCGTGAACATCAAACTGGAAAGTAAACTTCAAAAAGTTGGTGGTACTATTGAGATATTGAATGAACAAAGGAATAGTTTCAGCTGTTCCCTTCCAAAATATAAAAATGTCATCCAAAAACCTACAAATACAAAATGTTTTGAATGGTTTTAATATTTACAAATATACAAATAAAGAAATTTCACCAGAATACTTTTCCCTTTTTTCCAAAGGTTTTACATTTGTACCTACAAAAATTTCGGATATTGCTGGTACATTAGTTGATATTCAACTTTATATGAGAAAGTTGAATTTACAATTATTACATTCTAAGGCTAAGAAAGTGGAAACAGATTCTTCTAAAGAAGTGCATAAAAAAAGAAGTATGTTTAATCCCCCTTTAGATCCATTAATTAATATGTTTGAGAAAGTATTTAAGGATGATATTTACAAAATTTGGGGCAAACAAAAGAAGATTTTTTATAACCTTAGTAACACAGAAAGAATTTTGTTACAAAATTTAAGAAATGACAAAAGAATACCTGCAATGGCACCGGATAAAGGGGGTGGTATTGTTTTATTTAATAGTACTGATTATACCAATATTATGCAGGGAATTCTATTTAATGTCCACAACTTCTCCATATGTTCAAAAAATCAAATTCATATAGCATATCAGAGAATTGATAGTTTTCTGTATGAATATCTTATGGATCAAAGAATTACAGGGGTAGTTTATGATTTTTTAACAAACAGACATCCTAGAATCCCTGGCATATTTGGTATACCCAAAGTACACAAAATCTTGGAAAACCCAGCATTCAGACCTATTGTAGCAGCTACTGGGTCCAAAATGCACAATTTGTCAGTTTATGTGGACAGGAAGATTAAACATGTTGTAGAAATGTGTCCACATCTAGTTAAGGACTCCTGGGATTTTCTTGGTCAACTAGGTAATCATATATGGAATGCTGAAGGTTATCTTGTTACCACTGATGTAGTGGACTTGTTTACTTGTATTCCTAAACATGAAGGGTTAGGTTATTTTGAAGAGACTTTATATAATTTGTCCACTATGGATGGTGATGAAATCAAGCTTATTTGTGAAATGATGGAGCTTATACTAGACAACAATTACCTCTTCTTTGAGGGGGAGTATTTCCAGCAAGTCAGAGGGGTGGCAATCTGCCTTCATTCCAACCTATGCAAACATTGTTTTATTAGGTTGGGAGAGAAAACATGTGTTTGGAAGGAAATATTTTGATTACATAAAATACTATTGTAGGTTTTTGAATGACATTTTTATTTTTTGGAAGGGAACAGCTGAAACTATTCCTTTGTTCATTCAATATCTCAATAGTACCACCAACTTTTTGAAGTTTACTTTCCAGTTTGATGTTCATGAAATTAGCTACCTTGATACCCTTATTATTAAAGATAAGGATGAATTTAAATCTAAAATATATCGCAAGAAAACTTTTTGTAATAACTATTTACATTTTAACAGTCATCATCCTTTTTGTCAAAAGAAAAGTATAATTAAGGGTCAGGCCATCAGGGTAGCTAGAATGACATCTTCCTTGGAAGATCTCTGACCAGAGTTTGAACATCTAAAAAACATGTTTTTGGAAAGGGGTTACCCCACTGGTTTGGTGGAAAAAATTCTAAATGAAGTATATTTTGAATGGGGTAAGAAATATACCCCTTTATTAGGTAAAGGATTAAATAAAAATAAAAATTCACATTTTGGGAAGAATGTCAGAGAATTTAAAGAAATTAAATTTGAACACACTTGCATTTTACACTATAGCCCCATATATCAACAAGTTAAAGATGTATTGTATAAAAATTGGAGCATATTTAAAGTTGACTGATAAATACCAAGTTTTGGGTGAGAAACCAATGTTTACTACAAAAATTGGGTCTAATTTTTAGAAAGTGGATCAAAATGTTTTGCAGCAGATGTAACTACTAAGAATGGTACTAGACGTTGTGGGAGATGTAAATATTGTCCTTATGTTTTACAGGACATTAAGATTAGTTTGAAAAATCAGAACAATAGTATAGTTTACCCTAGGAGAGCTAATTATTTTTCTAACAAGTTAGTTTATATTGCTATGTGTGACACTTGTACCTCTTACTATATAGGGAAGACTGAGAGACTTCTTAAAACAAGAATTTATGAGCACTTGTATGATATAAAAATCAAAAAAAGATACAAATGCTTTGTATAAACATAGCACAGTTTGTAATAATTATACAGGTTTTCATTTTGCTATTTTAGATTTAGTTCATTTGGAAGACAGAGGTGGAGATTGGCAAAATATATTATTGAAGAAAGAATTATTGTGGCAACTTAGACTTGCAGCAAATTGTCCCCCAGGCTTAAATGAACACATGAATTTGACACCTATTTTAAAGGAAAGGGCAGAAA
The DNA here is from genome assembly GCF_019279795.1 of Protopterus annectens. Lineage (NCBI taxonomy): Eukaryota > Metazoa > Chordata > Ceratodontiformes > Protopteridae > Protopterus > Protopterus annectens. The sequence continues at coordinate 139,805,210 of NC_056727.1, read as the reverse complement.
AGGTTTAAGTAAAAGATGAACAGTGACATTTGTATACCTACAATATTTATTTCGAAATTTATGCTCTTTCTTTTTATGTATTATAAAACATAATGTTTTAAGATATATGTAATTTTATTGTTTTTTTATTTTTGGTGCTATAAATCAACTTCTGGCTTTTTAAAGCTTAATTAGGTTATTGGGTGTGTTAATTTTGAAAATACTGAACCAATCATTGACTAGTAGCTTTTATATTAAAGCAGTTTTTCAGCTTTTGTGTTTAATTCTGAAGAAGTCAAGTTTTAACTGACGAAAGCGCTTAATTCTGTTTTTTCAATAAAGAAGGTATTGGACTCACAACAAATAGTGCTTTTATTTTGGTTCAACAGTTTATTTCAAGCACTATTGCATCTTTTTGTTGTTGGTTTTTGAGTATTTTTAAAGGTGCTGGTTGTCATGGAGTCCGACCATTTCATGCAACTATCCCCTATTTTGGATGTTGGGGAACATGCTGAAATTGTGGCAGTAAAAAGGGACGTTGCTGAGTTAAAAGGGGAGCTTACTCAGCTTATAGAGCTTCTTTCACAACCATCCAGTGTGAATTCTCATCTTTTGCCTTTCCCTGAATCACCTAAGGAGGATCGAGGTATTTCTTCTATGCCTATTGGTGCCAGCAGCCCTGATACTGCACCGTTCCACCTTAAGCAGGGCAGGCAACAAGTTGCGGTTGCACAGATTCATTGTGATGGCAGGAAACGTTACATTCCAGTCGAAAAGTTTCCGGTTGAAAAAGGGAATCATTCTGCTGGCAGTTTGAACAGGACTAATGGCTTTTCCAAATGTGCAGTGCATTTTGAAGCTGCTATTGAACTTGAGGGTGAAAACAGAGAGGGCGACTTATCCCACGGGCGCCCAGGCAACTCTATTATCAAAACAGGTACTAAATCATCTAATAATCAGCACATTAATGCTTGTTGTTGTTGCAAGAGCAATGGAACTAACTTTAACTACAGGAATAAAGTGAGGAATCGCAAACTGTTTTCTACTGATGTCATGAACTGTGATATAGATACAAATGCACAAAACGGCACCTTTAAACAATTCAGTTATGGGGATATTATTAAAAAACATTATTCCTTTTCTAGGTCAGCTTGTATTGACTCAAACCATTTAAAAGGAAAAAAATCAGACTTTTCATTTTAAATCATTGAAAGACATGATTTTCATTTTTGAGAAAAGACTGTTGAAGTACAAGCTTTGTCAAATAGCAATTTGTTATTTGAACAAATGTTTAAAGAAAAAAGTTGTGCCACAAGGGCTGAGAATTTTTAAGTTTCCTTTTGGCATTTATTACAATAAGGAAAATGTTTGTGAGTTAACGACCATGTTTGATAAATGGGGGCTTGAATTGATTATGAAAACTGTTTCATTTTATAAGAAAATGGAAGCTGAATTACAAAGGGAAGTAGAAGATTTGAATCAGATGATTGTAACTGATCTATTGTTCAAATAACATCAGGGCTTGTATAATAAAATTTTAAACAGGGTGGACAGAAAATGTGATGGGACATTTAATAAGAAAATAAAAAAGCTGGCTCGAGATTTAAAACAGTATCAGAGTGGTAGAATATATCCTACTGAAAAACGTGTTTATAATCAAGGGAATACTGATGGCCTATTTTCTTTTAGGTCAGTTAATGAACATATTTTGGGTTCCACAGACTTAGAAATTACAGGGGAGGAAGAAAACAGTTTTGAAAGGGAGGAACAACTACTTTTTGAATATCAGGATTTTCCTTTACCTTGACGCTCCAAAAGAATAGCGAATCGCAAACAAGCGACTTACAAGGTAGCACAGAAATATATGGAGGCCCCAAGGTGGTAGGGACCCCTGTTTTGAATAAGAAGCCTTGTAACAAGCAAATACAAAATGTTTTGAATGGTTTTAATATTTACAACTATACAAATAAAGAAATTTCACCAGAATACTTTTCCCTTTTTTCCAAAGGTTTTAAATTTGTACCTTCAAAAATTCCGGATATTGCTGGTACATTAGTTGATATTCAACTTTATATGAGAAAGTTGAATTTACAATTATTACATTCTAAGGCTAAGAAAGTGGAAACATATTCTTCTAAAGAAGTGTGTAAAAAAAGAAGTATGTTTAATCCCCCTTTAGATCCACTAATTTATATGTTTGAGAAAGTAGTTAAGGATGATATTTACAAAATTTGGGGCAAACAAAAGAAGATTTTTTATAACCTTAGTAACACAGAAAGAATTTTGTTACAAAATTTAAGAAATGACAAAAGCATACGTGTAATGGCACCGGATAAAGGGGGTGGTATTGTTTTATTTAATAGTACTGATTATACCAATATTATGCAGGGAATTCTATTTAACGTCTACAACTACTCCATATGTTCAAAAAATCAAATTCATATAGCATATCAGAGAATTGATAGTTTTCTGTATGAATATCTTATGGATCAAAGAATTACAGGGGTAGTTTATGATTTTTTAACAAACAGACATCCTAGAATCCCTGGCATATTTGGCATACCCAAAGTACACAAAAACTTGGAAAACCCACCATTCAGACCTATTGTAGCAGCTACTGGGTCCAAAACGCACAATTTGTCAGTTTATGTGGACAGGAAGATTAAACATGTTGTAGAAATGTGTCCATATCTAGTTAAGGACTCCTGGGATTTTCTTGGTCAACTAGGTAATCATATATGGAATGCTGAAGGTTATCTTGTTACCACTGATGTAGTGGACTTGTTTACTTGTATTCCTAAACATGAAGGGTTAGGTTATTTTGAAGAGACTTTATATAATTTGTCCACTATGGATGGTGATGAAATCAAGCTTATTTGTGAAATGATGGAGCTTATACTAGACAACAATTACCTCTTCTTTGAGGGGGAGTATTTCCAGCAAGTCAGAGGGGTGGCAATGGGCGCTGCCTTCATTCCAACCTATGCAAACATTGTTTTATTAGGTTGGGAGAGAAAACATGTGTTTGGAAGTAAATATTTTCATTACATAAAATACTATTGTAGGTTTTTGGATGACATTTTTATTTTTTGGAAGGGAACAGCTGAAACTATTCCTTTGTTCATTCAATATCTCAATAGTACCACCAACTTTTTGAAGTTTACTTTCCAGTTTAATGTTCATGAAATTAGCTACCTTGATACCATTATTATTAAAGATAAGGATGAATTTAAATCTAAAATATATTGCAATAAAACTTTTTGTAATAACTACTTACATTTTAACAGTCATCATCCTTTTTGTCAAAAGAAAAGTATAATTAATGGTCAGGCCATCAGGGTAGCTAGAATGACATCTTCCTTGGAAGATCTCGGACCAGAGTTTGAACATCTAAAAAACATGTTTTTGGAAAGGGGTTACCCCACTGGTTTGGTGGAAAAAATTCTAAATGAAGTATATTTTGAATGGGGTAAGAAATATACCCCTTTATTAGGTAAAGGATTAAATAAAAATAAAAATTCACATTTTGGGAAGAATGTCAGAGAATTTAAAGAAATTAAATTTGAACACACTTGCATTTTACAGTATAGCCCATATATCAACAAGTTAAAGATGTATTGTATTAAAATTGGAGCATATTTAAAGTTGACTGTGATAAATACCAAGTTTTGGGTGAGAAACCAATGTTTACTACAAAAATTGGTTCTAATGTGAAAAGGATTTTAGAAAGTGGATCAAAATGTTTTGCAGCAGATGTAACTACTAAGAATGGTACTAGACGTTGTGGGAGATGTAAATATTGTCCTTATGTTTTACAGGACATTAAGATTAGTTTGAAAAATCAGAACAATAGTATAGTTTACCCTAGGAGAGGTAATTGTTTTTCTAGCAAGTTAGTTTATATTGCTATGTATGACACTTGTACCTCCTACTATATAGGGAAGACTGAGAGACTTCTTAAAACAAGAATTTATGAGCACTTGTATGATATAAAAAACAAAAAAGTTACAAATGCTTTCTATAAACATAGCACAGTATGTAATAATTATAGAGGTTTTCATTTTGCTATTTTAGATTTAGTTCATTTGGAAGATTGGCAAAATATATTATTGAAGAAAGAATTATTGTGGCAACTTAGACTTGCAGCAAACTGTCATCCAGGCTTAAATGAACACATGAATTTGACACCTATTTTAAAGGAAAGGGCAGAAAAGGTTTAAGTAACAGTGAAATTTGTATACCTACAATATTTATTTCGAAATGTATGCTCTTTCTTTTTATGTATTATAAAACATAGTGTTTTAAGATATATGTAATTTTATTGTTTTTTATTTTTGGTGCTATAAATCAACTTCTGGCTTTTTAAAGCTTAATTAGGTTATTGGGTGTGTTAATTTTGAAAATACTGAACCAATCATTGACTAGTAGCTTTTATATTAAAGGAGTTTTTTCAGCTTTAGTGTTTAATTCTGAAGAAGTCAAGTTTTAACTGACGAAAGCGCTTAATTCTGTTTTTTCAATAAAGAAGGTATTGGTCTCACAACGAATAGTGCTTTTATTTGGGTTAAACTAAACAGGGAACTAAGGACTAATTAAATGCAACACAGCCAATTACAAGGTCAAGATAGCCTCTTAAGCTAAAGGCAACTACATTGCCTTCTACAGAAATGTCCAAAATCTTAAATGTAGCATACAGCAGTGTGCTGAACTGGTGGTAAATGATACCACTTTCATCAAGCAGGGTGACATACCAAATGGGTTGGCTGACAAATTCAGCTCTAGTTTCACCCCATACTAGCCCACCCCCATGAAATCCCTTCTGCCATACCTTCCAGTGATTTGCAGGGAGTAATTCTTGGTGACACTTACTAAGGTCAAAAACATAGCCTCTACATCCCGTGCTGCCTCCTAAATTGCTTGAAACATGACTACCAGGAACACATGGAGTAAATTTTCAACTACAGTATCAAAACAGGCTAAATACCATGTGAATGGAGGACTGCAATGGTTATCACTTTTCATAGGTGTGGACCATCAAATGTCCCTAGAAACAACAGACCCATTAGTCTGACTAGTCTATTAAGCAAAGCCATGGAATGAATTACCATGAAAATGATCATCAAAGATATTGGCAACCTACACATACCGGACTCATCACAGATTTGTCAATGGAAGGTCATGGCCACTTAACCTGGTAGACTTTTTTGAGAGGGACACCAAGGCAATGGATGAAGGAAAATGGCATATACTGCCTACCTAGATTTTGCTATATCATGGTTAATACAATTCCCCACACAGGTATTGATGACAAACTCACCAGATTAGGCATAAATCTCTACATAACTCACTGGATTGCCAGCTGGGTCACAAATAGGACCCAAGAAGTCAGGACTGGTGAGACTGCCACCACAAGAAACAGTCAGCTGCTTGGTACCTCAGGGCTCAGTGCTGGGTCTGCTCCTGTTTGGCATCTGCTTCTCATAGGTCAGGGCTTATGTCAAGAGCCTCTAACTTACCAAGTTTACAGATGACTGCAAAATGGAAGCTATCATAGATTCCCCCATGACACTAGCATCCTACAAGATAGCCTAATATGTATTAATGGCTGGAGCCAAACCCATGGATAAAAACTAAATGCCAAGAAGTGCATTATAGTTCCTTTTGGGAAAAGCCCACCAAGGCTAATTACTTCATCTATAAGGCGCCCCTAAGAATTGGCACAGTAGTTACAGATCTGGGTACATATGTAGACAGTAATCAGGCCTTTGACCACGTGTAGCTAAGGTAGTACGAAATTCATTCTATGCTGCCAAAGTCAAAAGTGTGGCATCAAGGTCCACGGAAGTTATAGTACAACTATACTCAACCTTTTTTAGACTAATCACTGAGTACAATCCCCCCTTTAGCATGTACCTGACCAGGCATACGCAACATTTGGACCACCCACAGAGGTTCCTCACCAAAAGAATACAAGGTATTAACACATTGTCCTATACAAATTGCCTTAAACCCTATTTCTGTACTTAGGCTCCCACAGGTTACTGAGAGATGGTCTATGCCTAGCATATAAGGAATTTTCAGATCCAGCCTAATGGACCTTTTTTACATCCTTAAAATGAATATCACCAGAAACACTAGATCAAAAGATTTTAAACTCCACGTGTGATATATAAATAGAACATGCTGGCAAGACATATATGTGTCTCAAAGGATCTCCTCACTCTGGAATATACTCCCCATCCATGTGAAGCTGAGTCCATCCCTAAACCTATTCAAAGGTCACCTTGACCATAGGATGGAAGATCAATAAATCACCCTGGGTCTGGCCTCCATGTCTCTAATAAACAGGGGCTGAAAGTAAATATTCCCTAACTAACATACTCTCCAACTAAACCCTTAACAACCTCCTAACTAACATACTCCTCCAAATAGACACCCATGTTACATAGGAACACATTGGGCTGGGTTGTGCAGCTAGGCTTATAAGGACCCTGGTGGTTATTTATTTGAATATGTGTCATGATCACTGCAGTAAAGTTCCTAATATGGATAGTACAGGGCCATACTTATACAGCCTTCATATCTGCTGAAAGTCCACATGTTTAAGGCATGCTGTAGTGTTCCTCATGCAATTGTATTTGTTTCTATCACATCACTGTGAAATAAAGTCACAGTATGATAATATACATTTACATGTCAGACTTCATATCCATCAGAAAATGCATGGTGATGGTAAATACTTAATCCTACCACCCTCTAAGTGTATAGCAACATTTTTTTAACTGTGCCTAATGTTGTATAATTGTCACCCCATAAAATCTTGCTTTGAACAGATGTCTTGCACTTATAGCTGGAAAGTATGAGCAGAACTGACATAATTGTGAGCCATATAATTACAGTACTGCAGGTGGAATAACATATGTATTCATAATTTAACAATGGCATGATCGTGTTCATAATTTTAGACCTGATGCTGGATTCAGCTACCTGTCAATCCACAACAACAGTCTATAGACATAATCATTAGCTGATCAGCACCATGAATGAAGGCAAATGGCAGGTGGTAAAACAAATACATCTGAAGTGACAATGACGACATTATCAGGCAAGGGATTATGTTTGCAGCATACTACATAACAGTAATGACAACAGAAACATTCCATACAGTGCAAAGTCAACGCTAAAGTTTGTTCAACATATGATAACTGTCTCCTAATAGTGCTATCAGTTGTCTGTTGTTAGTGCAGCAAAGCTAAGCATAGTAGCATGAGGGGCAGCAGACAAATGTGGATGCAGGCAAAAAACGACCAGTTTCTGCCATAAATGTGAACTGTCGTTTACCTTCAGTTATCATTGCTGCTCTGTGCCAGGCATCATACAAATGCTGAGGACAAAGACTGATGGGGCAGAAAGGGATCGATGAGAGAGAGAGACACATATGAAGAGTAAGAGTTGGGAGAGAAAGAGAGAGTGTGTGAGCATGCCCAGTTCAGCCTTTCCATGGCATGTTGTCTGACATATGCCTCATTTATCAAAGTGTGCGAGCATGCCCAGTGTGAGCTTTCCATATGTTGCACTCTGAAGTCCACCACATATTTGGGTGTGTGTGAACTTCAACAATATCTCACATTTATGGTTGTGTGTTGGGTGTCATGTTGTGTACTAACTGGCCAACTGCTTCATGTCTGCCACAACAGGGATTATACTGTGCCTGCAGGGATTGCATGGGATACTTTGCAGACAGTTGTCAACATACTTTCATAATGACCTAACACTGTAGTACCGTATAGTGTACTGGTTCAGTACTTTCACTGTGGTGGACAGTATCCTGGGCTTTAGTCCTATCACTGCTTGACATCTTCATAGTGTGCACAACAGACTGTGTAGGGGCCAGTTGTGCACATATGACCATGTTGCATTATGTTCAGATATGGACTACCTACACCAGGCTCGTCCAACATTGGTAGTGTATTCCACAACATACTTGGACATTGGCAAACACTATCGATGTTCTGATGCTAGTCAGAGGGTGTGTTTGTCCTTCGACACACATTGTAACTGGAGTTTGCCATGACATATGTCATGGTTGGTATACTGTGCCTCCGTCTACCTCTGACATAACAGTGATACCCAGAGTTTACCTACCATCTCCCATCCACTCATCGGGATTCCTCTTGAGGGGTGTCGATAGGTGACTCTCTGGCTATCCTGTACCGGGAGTTTACTCAAGAGTGGGGGTGCCTTCTGTGTTATGGATCATTCTGTACAGCTTGTCCTATGTATGTCAGTGCTGGGGTTCAAGTCTCTCATGTGCATAGCTCACTGCCATTCAGATTGTACAAGATGCAGCATGTTCATTGATTCCAGGTTGGACATGGCTTCATACATCAGGCACAGCTTGCCTGTAGCTGGGCAGTATGGCAGTGTGTGGCAACCAAGATCAGGCTCATACTGGCCCATGCCACATGCTGAGAGATCCCTTCTATGTTCCCTATCATGTAGTCCAGGGAGGTATGTCTCAGGTCATCCATAGTGGCATGGTCAATGACTGAGTCATATGTGTCCATGCCTCTGACTGACCTGTATGCATGTGTTTTGTGGTGGACCATAGTGCCCCACAGGCATATCACTGTGACCTTCACCATGTACAGCCTGTTGAGCGGGACCCCACTGCAGTGGCCAAGAGAGGTACCTGACACATCTGTAGTAGGTGTGTTGTGTAGCCCTACAGGCTGTGAGTGTGTGGCACACGGGATGTGTGTGCCATGTGTGGCATGTGCTGTGTTCCGACGTAACATATGCCTGTGTGCCAGCTGCGGAGGTGTGTGATGCTCAGGCAGGATGCTATTCTGAGTCCCCACGTATGCCCCAGTGTGTTCAGCTTGCTGTCAGTGCGTGTCTATGTCTGACTGGTATTGTAGTCACTGTAGTATGACATGCCACCTGACAGGGTATGGCATTACTGGGTTCAGAGTGCTCAGTCCCAAGATTGGCTATGTGGTGGCATCCCACACATGTGTTGTACGTTCCTGGCCAAGGGTAATGGTTGACTGCATACATGTGGCAGCTGTGACATTGCCACATGACTCACATAAACCACAACTGGACCATAGAGGTGATTCACAGGTTACCTTTGCACATGCTACCCTAGTAGTGTGATTGCCATGGTGAGTACCAACACATAGGGCCAATGGGGAACAACATACTGAAGGTGTGTATGTGTGGGTGTACTGCTACTGTTTCATAGCACTGGCATATATGACTGCACACGTTGGTAAATGCCAGGTAAGACATGTGCAATGTGTCACAGGCAACGTACATGCGAACAGGACAGACAGTGACGTTCTGTCATGTGTAAACTTGACATACGTCTCATACGCTATGCAGATGTCACTAGGAGTCCATACAAGCACTGTAACTCTGCATTGCAGGTGGAAGCAGTGTTCCAGGGAACCCCAAGCAAACATGCATGCAAACAAAGCTACATTAAGCAGGGCTGGAAGTAGTCCATTGTACAACAAAGAAGGGGTAACACTAACAGTAGGTAACAGTGCAAATATGTAGGCACTATCAACATGTACCCAGGAATGCACATCGCAGATGCCCATGGTAGAACTGATAGTATGTCATAGTTAATTGTGATTTGGATTACATTGGTACTGCACACATATCAACATGCGCAAACATCCACATTGCATACTCGTTGTGGGCAACTTGCCACCATTACTGTACATGTCCATCATTGCATATCACTACTTGCATTAGCTTCCCCCTGTGCTACCCATGTATGTGGCTATCTGTTGACATCCTTACCACCGGTATGCAATTATGTGCAGCTGTTACACTTTGGTATGTACTATGGGTGCAGATAACAATTCAGGACAGTCATACGGTTACTGCATCAGGCATGTTGGGATATACACACAGTCATATCAGCACACTGTACTGTTACCAACATGATACAACTAATGCACTTCTATGTAGTCACCCTGTGCATCAGCAATGTGTTTACCTGTTCCTGCACTGATGTTGGAGATTGCAGGAGGTGGCAAAGTTTCATCATATGCACAGGGTGTGAATTAGGTATGCCTGAGTCTGCCACTGATATCACCAATTGACATGTGTGTGTATGTGTGTTGGTGAGGGTCAGCAGTACAGGGTGGGGCACTGTTGGTGCAGTGTGTGCGTGTATGTGGTAGCCCTAGGTGTTAACATTTTGCAAGTGTGTATGCACGCACACAGTTCCACCTCATGGCTGCCATATACAGGGGTTTGTGGACAGCCACAGACTGCACCTGGCAGGTCATACAGATCAGTGTCTGTGGGCACGGACACGGTACCTGTGCCTGGCAGGGGTGCTACGGACCGTATCTGGTACTAAGCCAGACTGGGTACTGTCATCAGAAGCGGGAATGTGTTGACTGGACACAGGTCCCTGTTGAGACTGTCCAGAGCCATGTGCATGTGGTCTCTTGGTGCGTTCCGATGACAGCACAGACCCAGCATTGCTGGGGCTGCTGCTGGCACTATGGGGGTGTCTTGTGGGCCTGTTGTCGTCTCGCTGACTGCCAGCTGCTGCTGTTGCTGGCATCTGACCCGCGTCGATGCTGCAACCGCCCACCATTGCCCTGGCTCATGGACATTTGGTTGTGGAACTGCTGTAATATGTCCCCACAATGTCTGTCTATGACATCGGTGAAATTACGGATAGCATCCGCGATGTCACGCATGCTGTCAGTCATGGCTGTGCGACATGCTCTCAGCTCCCTCAGACCCTGTCTGGTGTACCTTTCCATACGCGACTGTGCCTGCATGACAGCCCGAAACATAGCTGAGGTTGACAGACCTCTTTGGGCACATCTGTCAGAGGCAGTACGCCCATGGATGCTCCCACGAGAACCCATGGGCAACTGTCTGTGTGGTACCATCGCAGGACCCTGCCCATGGCTGCTGTGTGGGGAAGCATGTGCCGCAGATACCACATTACCCTGGTCAATGCCCACTGTATCCTGTCCATCACCTAGGGACAATGGTGACAAAGGATGTACTGGCAGGATGACTGTGCGCAATGATGGGGTTGACAGCTGTGTACTGTCAATTGGCTGACCAATGGCGGACCCTGACACCTTCCTGTACCATTACACAGATATCATCATTACCAGTACCTGTGGCACCAGATTCAGGTTCCCTGCTGCAGGACACCAGAGCAGCACCAGAACCTGTGGGAGGAAGACAGGAAACACAGTTTACAGTGTCCACGCAATGTTACCAGTGATGCACTTATGCACACATGCACACATGCACACATGGACACAGGCACACATGCACACGTGGACACATGCACACATGCACACATGCACACATGGACACATGCAGACATGCACACATGCACACATGCACACAGGCACACATGCACACATGCACACATGCACACGTGGACACGTGGACACGTGTACACATGCACACATGCACACATGCACACATGCACACGTGGACACAGGCACACATGCACACATGGACACAGGCACACCTGCACACATGCAGACCCTGCAGTATACACACAGAGCACTACTGAGTTACACTAGTATTACTAGCACTATCAGGACTATTATAGGTATTGTTAAACACACTCACCAGCATGGATGGCCTGCCTTGCTGTAAACCCAGAGGGACCTGCAGAAATGAGGAGATTAATGTCAGTGGGCACAACTGTGCCATTGATACTGCATATGATACAGTGCAGTAGTACACCAGTTGCCTTTCACACGTCAGCTGCTGATATTGCCAATATCACACATGCACAATTACATACTATGTTGACAGCTACATACCATGGACACACCTTACACATGCATAAACTAACAGTGTACAGAACAGTCAAGTGTACATATGGCATATTACCTGCATGCTCCATGTCATGCTGCTGTGTGGATCCAGCCTCCATCATGATGCAGGTGTATTGCTGTTGCTGTTCCGGGGCTGGAGCCACAACACTTAGGAGTAGCCCCTCCAGTCTGGTGAGGGGGGGTGTGTGGCCACCCCACCTCCTGCGGCAACCTGTTGCCTGTGGATATCCGACGCACGCTGACAGACATTTCTGATTAAATCACTGCAGTGATGTCGTACCTGCTCATATGTCCTATTATGCGTGCCAATGTCATTTACCCTACGGACAAGGTCTTGCCACAGTGCAGCCCTCTCCTGCTGATTCTGGCTGGTGTGGGAAAGCAGTATGTCATACTCCCGCACCAGGCTCTGGTGTATCTCCTCATCTTCCACTGCAGAGTTGGTGGGATTACACTGATGCACCATCTCCCTGGAAGAGAACACAAACAGGATATCAGCAGACTATGTCAGCAATGTATGGCCCACATACTATACATGATACTCAAGTGTAGTGATATACTACTACTCCCATATGTTGCATGTGTGTGTCTCGTGGTGGATACACAAGTACATGGCCAGATATCAGTGCTCAGCCAACACCTGTGCAACAATACCTGCCACATTCCATACAACATAGTAGCATGCCCCATCGGTCAGCACAATGCGACAGGTCCAATGCACAACCTCACTCTGGGGGTTCATACCAAGGTACTATATGTGGAGCATGCATCCACTAGTGTGATGTGGACACAAGTTACTCGGCCTGGATATACATATCCCACCACCACCACCAGCACAGTAGACTACTTTGATATGTATGTGATTAGACAGTTATTCACTTGTTAGGACTGAGATGGTATCCATGCAGCCCACTGGGCCAGTGGAAGCCACAACCCACACTGCTCACCCCTTTGCGAATGCTTACCACGGACATCCCACAGATTGCATGGAACTTGCACACACATTTCTAACCCAGACCCTATGCACAAAGGTTAGGCATCCTGTCCGGTGGACCCCAGCCAGAGGCAGATTGTATAACAATAGCAGGAGGCTACTGCAGGACAGAGCAGATTCACATTAAGGGGGGCCTTGGTAATTTACCCCATAACACCCGGCCTACCTAGGGAAAGGCCAAAACATTGCCCCAAGCCTTTTCCGTTTTTTAAAATTACCTGCCCAGTTTTTTAACCACCCACTTCTTCCCCCCGAAGGCAAAATTCTTTCGACAGGTTTTCCCATTTTTCCCCCCCTGTCTTTTCCACGAATTAATCCCATTTTGTAGGGGAGGGTGCCCCCCGAAAAAAAGCCCCAAAATCATGTGCCTTGGATCCCCATTGTTATGCACCCAAAAGGGGCTAAACCCCCCCCAAAAAATGTATTTAACCTTGGGTATGGATAGTCCTAAAGGCAACAGCAACGTGGCCCCCCAATAAGGGGACCTCTCTGACCCGGGCTTAACATCCCCTTCTCTCTTGGGATTTTCAATGGGACACATATATTTATAAATTTTAATTTTTTTATGGGTATCCTCCTTTAATATGACCCTTTAAAAATACTACGCCAATAGGGGAAGCCGCCCGTCCAACATGGTAAACCACTGTGAATTAAGCATCCCCCTTTGGGGGAACTCCTTACCAAAAATACCTATAATACAGATATAAATTTGGGGGGTTCCGTATAGATATTAATGTATTTTCAACCCTTTTTTTGGGTGGTTGGTTTTTCCCCTTTTTTTCCTTTTTCCCCTTGACTGTCATCTGACAGTTTTAACCCGTTGTAGGGTTTTTTTTTTCCCCCCTGCCTGCTTGGTTTTTTTTCCCTTCTGCTTAGAATGCTAAATTTATTTGGGGGAGAAGGGCGAGGGTTTTAAGGCCCGGGGGTTGACCAAGAACCAGCTTTTTAATTGCAGAGAGTTGGTAGGCATTCTCCTTTTTCAGGACAGTGTTAAAAAGGGGATGTAATGGGTTGCCCTTCAAACGGGGTGCGGTATTGTGGGCACTTTTGGGTTTTTTTTTATTCCCATGATTGGCTTGTTGGTTAATTTTTTTTTTTTTCCGGTAAAGGGTATGCAAATGAACCCCCCAAAAAAAAATAATTTAATTTTAAAAAAAAAATAAAATTTTTTAAATTTGTTTTCAAATTTAAAGTTTAACGACAAAACCACAGTCCCAAAAGTGGGCCCGTTAACCCACAAAGGTCCACTGTTTTCATTTCAAAATGCTGCTTTGTGTACTCCCCCAAACCCTTTTTTCATTCCTCAACTGTTAAAGACAAGTTCTTTTAAAAAACGGTTAGGGTGGTTTTGGGGTTTTCCAAACCTTTGGGGAGGGGATTTTGCTTTTAATGCACAGGCCGAAAGGTCAAGGCACTTTTGCAGTTTTAAACCGGGAGCGTGGGGGGGGGGACGCCTCGTTTGTGCAAGCACCCCCCCTTTGTTTAAAATTTATCCCCACCCCTTTTTTTTAAAGAAAAGAAAAAGGGGGGGCAAAAAAAAAAGGGGTCACAAAATAAACAGAAAACAAGCTTATTTGAAGGGGGGTTTTAAAACCCAACTGCCCTTTTTCACAGCAAAAGTTGAAAGTATGAAGGTGTACATTTTAAATTACCCCAGAATGTCAGGTAATTTGTTGACACCAATTGAATTATAGTTTAGTAGAAATTTCGAATCATATTTTGGGGGGTAATTTTTTTGGGGGTTAAGGGGTCCCTTTTTTTTTTTTCAGGGGGGTTTATGTATAAAATGGTATAGGGGGGGGTGGGTTGGGGGGTCAAAACAAAAAAAGCCATACATTTTTGCTTTTTGGGGGACACAATTCGGGACGGGGGTTTATACCAAGCCCCCGGGATGGCAACATAACTGATATCCCCCCCCTGGGGATTCCATTTTTCACTCCCCGGAGGGGCTTGCGGGGGTGTTGGTGGGGCCCATCCCAATTTGACCCGTGCCTAAAGGGGGGGGGAAAAAAATTGGATCTCCCTCCCCACATCCCCTGGGGTATTTTTCCCTTTGGCCCAAATTTAAGGGGGGGGGGCCCCCTGGCCCCCAGGTCAACCCCAGGGTCCAACTGGGGGTGTCCCGGGGATCCCAGGATAATGGGTGCTAACCCGCCTTCCCTTTTGCCCTTGTTTTTATTTTTATACAGTTTTGGGATCTTAAAAATTTTAAATTATTTAACAATCATTTTTATTAACCAAACACCCTATTTAACCCTTAAAACACATAAAACTGTAATTTTCACAATACCAAATAACAAAATGCATTTTGTAACGGCCCTATTTATTTAAAAGGGCGAGATAAAGGGCTGCTTTTAAACCCCCAGGCAAAGCCAGGGGGGGGTTTTTTTTGCACTCCCTTTTATTAATGGATTATATTGGTTTTTTAAAAAAAAATTTAAACCCCTTCAAAACCAATACATATCTGTACTTTTTCCCCTTTAAAAAAATCATTTAAACCTACCCCTGAAAATATTTCCCCAAAGGACTGGGGGGAAGGGCAAACCATTTTTTTTTTTTTTCCCCAAAAAGGAATTTTTGGGAATACACCATTTCCCAAGGGGCTGCCAAAAAGCCAACACTTTTTGGGAAAAAGTTTTTTTTTTTTTTGGGGGGGTTTTTGTTTGGTTTTTTGGGCCTTCCCCTCAAAAATTTGAAAAATTTCCCCCAATTTTCATTCTGTACTGACTGCAGTATACTTTATTCAGGGGTTATTACTACTTTATTGGTGGATTCATAGCACTTTCTCACACTCTCTCGCTTGTTTTCATTTTACTATTCAGGATGGTACTTACTTCTAGGCTTTATTGACATGTTTTACCTGTAGTTATTACAATCCTTTCCAGAAGTCTCACTTCTGTCATGTTTCAGTATTTCAACAGGGGTATATTTCACACATGTGATTTGCTCATCTTCTGCAGCTGTACTTTTCAGCCTGCTGCTGGTTGTGTACTATAATATTACAGGTGGGGCATCTTTATTTCAGACTTTATTTCAGACATTTTCATTTTTCTGTTTGGATTACAGACTGCAACACACTTTTGTAATCAAGCAATACTTGCAAACACTCTTACACTTGTTACGTGCACATTCTATTACTTAGTGAGTACACTGCACTCTTTTGCTAACTGTCATACTTTTATATTTCTTTACAGTTACTGGGAGAGGATTACTGACCTGCCTGGTGGTGCAACTGCACCAGCCTATCGCCATAGGCTCTGCGGTTTGCAGAACGGACACCTGCAGCTGTAATATAAATGAAGTAATATTGGAATACACATCTCCATAATATCAGCTAGTTTAATTTCTTACATACATAATTACATGTAACTTACTCAGAAGTGGGGCATTGGGCATTTGCCAGGCCTCCTGGATCCAAAGGTTCAATTGGTCCTGCTTGCATCTCTTCAGGTCCGCATGGTGGTGACGAACCTGCTCAACAGTCCTTGGAATCCCTGTGGCACTGGTGAGATCATGAGCCAACCGGTCCCACGCCTCAGCCCTATATGCTCCCCACAGGGACCTGGCCCTGCATGAGTTGGGCCTCATGATTGTGGACTAGGAGCCAGACCATGTATCTGGACTCCTCAACGCCCCACCTCTGTGCTCGAAAGCAACTACCCTCACCTACTCCTGTCATTCTGGCTGCAAGTCAGTTCTACAATCGTTTATGCTGTGTATTCCCACCTATGGGGCTTATATATGTCGTTTTTCCCGCACATATCTGTGATTGGCCATTTTGGAATTGTATCAACTTCACAAAACCTGCTTTGTCATGCTCCACTTTGTATTCATTCCTATATATTTGCTATTACTGCATTTATAGGTACTGCTGTCATGGCTTAGTGGTTCAGTACCTTGACTATGGTGCATAGTATCCTGGGTTCGAACCTGGCCACTGCTTTTTATTTTTTATGACTGTCTAGACAGGCTGAGGGGTGTGTCTGTGTAAAGGCAGTTTTGATACGGCTTGCTCAACATTGTCCGTCGGTTAGCTTGTTGGCGCGGTGCGCAGCTCCGCGCAAACGGGGTGCGCTGGTTTACGCCTCATTTGGCTATCAGCATGCATATTACGCTCAGCTCAGCTAGGGGCACACAGTTTCAGCGTGTTAAACCACTGCTCACCTACAGGCAGATGCACTCACCTTGTTAAACTGTAGCTCAGCTATAGGCGCATCTGGCATTTTTTATTAATTATCTCACATTTCTTCAAAATAAATGGACTATTTCATTACATTTTACATGAACTATGATTTTATATGTGTACATGTTTGTCAGGGACTTGTTTCGTGCTTATTTTACTAAAAATAAAAGTTGGTGTTGTGAGGGCTCAAACCATGAATGCCTGCTCTTCAGCCGACGTCTCTACCGGTACGCTATTGCTTCTTGGCTTACTTTGCATATTTAGTTCTTATATCCTTTTCCACTGACTGCTAACTGTGGCTAAGCTACGGGCACGACCGCGCAAACGAGCGCACTCATGGTCAAACATCTTTACGTTTAAAAAAATATATATAAGATGTTCATTTATATATTTTATGTTCATAGTCTGTGGGGGCATGTGTTGTGTTGTGTTTATTCACATTTCCATGGCCTCTGTTGTGGGTGTTTACTTTGGGCAATTTTACTCTTCTGGGGGCGTGTCCGCTTGCAGGGCTCAGCCTACAGACACGCCCCCTACTTTCTTCCACGGACCGTGTTAGCCTTCGGTGTGATTCAGCATGCCCTCATGCATATGCATGACATGCTGATGTCACACCATTTAACTGCAGCCTCCGTGTAAGCCATGTATCTCTTACACGGAGGCTTCATGAATCCTGCCCAATATATTTATGCTTTATTCACAGGGTGGGTATTAGAGGTGCCATACTGAATAAATCATAATGAAAAGTAAAGTCAGTTTAAACTATACAAAGGGATATATGTTAATAAAAGGTTAAGCTATATGATCAGAGAAAGGGCAGTTGCATTTCCCTGATTTTTGTAATGTGTTTTTAGTTATGATCTGAAGCTGGGGTCAAAGGAAAGAATTGTTAAGAAAAAAACAGGAGATAGTCTCATAGTTTGGAACGAAGGACTGAAAAGGCATGGTGTGTTCTCAATCCTAGTTTTAGGAGTTTGAAGGACAGGACCCAACTAATTAAATATCAATAATTTGAGTTTCTTAAGTTTGTATAGCACAGCATTTAAAATGAAAAAAAATGCTCACATCACCATGAAGTTAAGATTAACTATGTATGTATAAAGTAGAGAATACAAAGACATTGAAAGTAAATAATATAAAATGGGTAAGTAGCACAGTGCAGAAAAAGTTGATTTCAAGCAGTCTCATGTGAACAATGTGGTCAAAACATTTGTCTGAATTTTATTTTTGTATAAGTATTTAATTAAATTATATGGTATTTGAAAAAATGCTGTTTTTCCAGTACCTGTACAAATAAATGACTTTAGAGTTAGGCAGTGGAGTGGATTACTTTTAACTCTGTCCCCCAAATACCCTACATCAAATGATCCTACCTAATACCACCTCTACCTGCACCCAATTGTCCCATGTATTTCTTTGGAGATGAGGGCCAAATAACTTTAGGCTAGTCAAAAGTCCTGTTTTTGTTTGTTTTTTGTTCTTGTTCAAGGAGCTCTGTCAACTCATTCCTTCTCTCCTCTGGTGAGACTCGGGTTGTACAGAATGGGCCATGTCTAGATGTATTTATAGGAAGTGTACAACAAGACAGTTATCTAGTAGGAAACTAATGGATTTTGGAGTATGTGGACCACAGAAGGTACTGTAGGTCCTTGTTTTGAGAAAAGAGGCAATGTTTTGTATAAAAATGTTGGGAACAAATTATATTATCTGTAATAAAATACAGTAAGGTATTTTAGGCTTTCACAGTGTACCGATTGGCTAGACAGAGGGACAGAGCTGGGAAAGATGTGCAGCAGGTAAGGGTGATAAAGGACAGTGAGGAAAATGTACTCACAAGTGAGGAGAATGTGTTGAGTAGATGGAAAGAGTACTTTGAAGGGCTGATGAATGAAGAGAATGAGAGAGAGAGAAAATTGGATGATGTGGGGATAGTGAATCAGGAAGTGAAACAGATTAGCAAGGAGGAAGTAAGGACAGCTATGAAGAGGATGAAGAATGGAAAGGCTGTTGGCCCAGATGACATACCAGTGGAAGCATGGAGGTGCTTAGGAGAAATGGCAGTGGAATTTTTAACCAGATTGTTTAATGAAATTTTGGAAAGTCAGAGGATGCCTGAGGAGTGGAGAAAAAGTGTTTTGGTACCTATCTTTAAGAATAAGGGTGATGTACAGAGCTGCAGTAACTACAGAGGGATAAAATTGATCAGTCACAGCTTGAAGTTATGGGAAAGAGTAGTGGAAGCTAAGTTAAGAAGGGAGGTGATGATTAGTGATCAGCAGTATGGTTTCATGCCAGGAAAGAGCACTACAGATGCAATATTTGCTCTGAGAGTGTTGTTGGAGAAATACAGAGAAGGTCAGAAGGAGTTGCATTGTGTCTTTGTAGACTTAGAGAAAGCATATGACAGGGTGCCTAGAGAGGAGTTGTGGTATTGTATGAGGAAGTCGGGAGTGGCAGAGAAGTATGTAAGAGTGGTACAGGATATGTACAAGTGTAGTGTGACATTGGTGAGGACTGCGGTGGGAGTGACAGATACGTTTAAGGTGGAGGTGGGATTACATCAAGGATTAGTATTTGCATTGGTGATGGACAGGTTGACAGATGAGATTAGACAGGAGGCCCCATGGACTATGATGTTTGCAGATGACATTATGATATGTAGTGAGAGTAGGGACCAAGTTGAGGAGATCCTGGAGAGGTGGAGATATGCTTTAGAGAGGAGAGGAATGAAGGTCAGCAGAGCTCAAACAGACTATATCTGTGTAAATGAGAGGGAGGGTAGAGGAATGGTGAGGATGCAGGGAGTAGAGTTGGTAAAGGTGGATGAGTTTAAGTAAAGTACTTGGGATCAACAGTTCAGAGTAATGGTGAGTTTGGAAGAGTGGTGAAGAAGAGAGTACAGGCAGGGTGGAATGGGTGGAGAAGAGTGTCAGGAGTGATTTGTGACAGACGGGTACCAATAAGAGTGAAAGGGAAGGTCTACAAGAGGGTAGTGAGACCAGCTATGTTATATGGGTTGGAGATGGTAGCATTGTCGAAAAGGCAGGAGTCAGAGCTGGATGTGGCAGAGTTAAAGATGTTAAGATTTGCACTGGGTGTGACTCAGATGGACAGGATTAGGAATCAGTATATTAGAGGGTCAGCTCAGGTTGGACAGTTTGGAGACAAAGCAAGAGAGGCGAGATTGCATTGGTTTGGACATGTGCTGAGGAGGGATGCTGGGTATATTGGGAAAAGGATGCTAAGGATGGAGCTGACAGGTAAGAGGAAAAGAGGAAGGCCTAAGATGAGGTTTATGGATGTGGTGAGAGAGGACACGCAGGCGGATGGTGTGAAAGAGCATGATGCAGAGGACAGGAAGAAATGGAAACAGATGATCCGCTGTGGTGACCCCTAACAGGAACAGCCGAAAGAAGATGATGATGATGACAGTGCAGTACGCAGGATGCTTCATCCAAGATGGTGACTGAATTTAGATGGTAATAAGTAACACACTAGTCTTAAGAACAAATTCTGTATTACATAGGGCACAGCTGAGAAAAATAAATTATTTTGAATGACAGATATAGGGAAAATGGAAAGGAGTCTTAGACCTTGAAAATTTCTCAGTAGGCCGTATAGGGGAATTTAAATATGGTAAACAGCAACAAAGCCCCATGTCTTGATGGCATGATGGCATGGTGGATGAGACTTGTATAAAATATGAGAGAAGATGTCTATGAGAATGAATATTTCCAGATTCATGGAATCTTAGGATCCCTGTCCCTATTTACAAATGGAGAGGTACTATTCCCCTTTACTTTTCTAGACATTTCTTTAACAGTTTTTCTGGTTTAATCTTAGACAAACAGAAGGTACATTTTAAAGATGTTATTGTAAAACCAAATTGCTTTTAGACATAGATAATGAATAACTGATGCATCTTTTATATGTAATGCAGGCCACAAAATGTCTGACTGATAAACATAGAATCCTGTTAAATTATTTATTGCAAGCAGTGTGAACAAAAAGCAAGCAAGACTGTTACACTGGTTTCGACGCTCAGCGCATCTTCTTCAGTAACTTAACAACTCCCAGGATTTGACACTATTTAAATATCAGAAATGACACCAAAATATAATGAAAAATAAAGCCTTCTTAAAGGCACACCACTTGTAATAAACATACTCTATGAAATCATACATATTTATTAAAACCAGGCTTAAAAAGTGCCCCAGAATTCACAAACCACATTTTTTTCTTTATCAAAACATTTCTCCAGTCTCTAGTTTTTGTTGCCACTTTGTCAATTCCAACAAGTAAAAACAGTGTTTAATTCCATTTTTATATTGGATCTATGTTCAATGAGGAGCAAGACTAGTACAGTTATGGCATGGATAAGAACCCTGTTTATTGCTTATCTCAAGATTGGGCTTTGTCTTAACAAAGTCCTTATATCCTAACAAGCTTTGGCCAGCCCAACCAGCATGTTTCTATAACTAAAGTAGGGTTTATCACCCACTATCAAACGAATATCATCCTGTGCTAGTAGTATCTTCCAGTACTTGCTTATTATTTTTTCTAATTATCAGATTGTTGTTTATGTAGTTAAAAAATCTTAAATTTTGCTCTTGTGATCTTAGGCATTATTATATCATCTTCTCCGAAGGACTTATTAAAAATGGTCACCCGGACTTTTTCCGTTAGTATAAAACACTGTCTTGCTATGTTAAAAGAGTTTAACATAGCGACACAGGTTTAAAAAGCAACGAGATCTCCGTTGCTTTTTAAAAGCTGTCTCGCTATGTTAAACTCCTTTAACATAGCGACACAGTAAAAAGCAACAGAGATCTTGCGATCTCCATTGCTTTTTAACCTGTCTCGCTATGTTAAATGGGTTTAACATAGCAAGACAGCTTTAAAATAAGCAACGGTGTTCTCTGTTACTTATTTTAAAGCTGTCTCGCTATGTTAAACCCATTTAACATAGCGAGATAAAAGCAACGGAGATCTTGCATTCTCCATTGCTTTTGCCCACAGCTCTGATGTACTGCGTAGGCATGAGCAGTACATCAGAACTGCCGCGGAACACCAGACAGCTGCGGAAGGGCAGCAAAGAGGCATTATACAATGCCATTATTTAAGAAAAGTAATTATTTCTTTTCTTAAATAATGTCATTGTATAATAGAAATAATCCACTTCTGGGTGTGGGTAATGCTGGTTTTACCCATGGTTGTCTTTGTTTACCGGTCCCCCGGACCAAAACCGGGACCAAACTGGGTCCAGCATTACCCACACCTCCAGCGGGTTATTGCTATAGTATTTTGATGTTCCAACTGGTGTTTCTAAGGGGCATAATGCTGTCTTTTACATTGGATGTCATTAAAATATTCAAGATTATACAATGTACAAACAATTTACTTAGTGGCAATAAAGAACTAAAGAAGAGAAGTGAAATTTGCGGAACGTGAAAAGGGCCCATACATGCACAAAACTTATAAGTAGACAAGGAAGGAGCAATCTATTTTATGCTGTAATGAATCTTAAGATATGTCTGCTTACAATAAAGAATTTAACAGGATTCTACATGTTTGCTAGTTGCTCTGGGCATTGGTTTCCTGTAAAAAATAAATGCCTTGTGCACATCACATTCTTTCTTCATCTGTGTGCTACCAGAATTTCTCATTAATTAATGTGTTTTTTCTCTTCAATGGACAGCTTAGATGTGTTACATACTCTAATCATCTCTTTTCTAGTTTAGTTGAAAAATGTTGCTACTTGTACATCTGCTGCCTTTCTCTATAACCAAGTACAGTGCTAAACAGCTCAGTCCTTTGCTCCCAAGACTAATTTTCTAGACGTTTGCAGTGCAGTATGAGCTGAGCTGTTAGACTCAGACCAAGTTCCAGTCAGTTTCTTTTTAATTTTTTCTCTTTGTTCAGTATTTCATTTGTTAGTCCAATGATTATATTGTGCCTTTTTCTCTTGTTATCTGCTATTTTGACAGTAGAAATTCATGGTTCACACACGTTTTGTTACCATCTGAAGTTAGCAACACTATGCAACAGAAACTATAGCTACAGCAATATACAGCTTGGAAGACACAGGAGATGCAACCTCAGTGTCTTTTATTCAACACAGCCCCACAAGACTGTAACAGAAACTTGCATACTCCTTAATCAATATCAATTATTATTAGTCATAAAGGCCTCGCTGCTATATATTGTAATATAAATATTCTAAAACACGTATATGTCTGCATATAATCATGCAGTTAAAAGAAACAAAGCATTAAATAGTCACAATAGTCACTATTGTTAAAATGTATAGGTTATTTCACAAAAGTATTTTTAAGGCATAAAGGCTGTATATTAAGTAATCTCTCTGAAATGTAATATTTCAGTGTACTCCTTCATGAAGCCTTAAACAATGTTAGATAACATTCATAACAGATCATGCAAATGGGTATAAATTCCATTTGTTGTACAATAACCCTCACAACATAACTTGATATAGCATGGATTTCTCATTTCAAGCATGCTTCTTTTTTAATTGATTAGTTTTTATTAATTTATAATACTATGCAACAAGAACTGAGCAATGGAAAGTTAAAAACCTTTTATATCCTGACAAGCTTAATTTCCTACGTAATGCTTTAAACTGTTGTTTACTACATTATTTAGTAGAGTCTTTAGGGAGTTTTTTTGCTTCTGATTTGTCATTGAATTATTCAAGATTCTGAGTAATGAAATATAGTGGAGTTTATCTGCAACGATTTTGCATAATAAAGGAAACATTCCGACTGATTTTTGCGAAAGAAAGAATCATAGGGAAGTATGTATATTTTCTGATCACGCTGAGAAAACATGAATTTCTTCAGTGGCACAGTTAACAACAGTGTCTGAGCTTTCTAAGAGGAGAAATAGTTCAATGTCATTTTGAAGTAGGTGGCAGCTAGCTTCACAGTCGGTATTCAGAGAAATGATTGGCAGTGTTCCTCCCATAATGTCCTCTTCACAGCATGTACTTTAAAAATGCAGTACATACGGGGCTTAGGCAGTTACTTTCACAATAAAAAGAAATAATCTTCAGAGCAGTGTAAATAAATTCAGAAGGAAAATATCAGATATAATTGCTTTCAGCAGAGATAACCTCAGATATATCTAATACATGCTCATCATCCAAATACCGATTAGTAATGTACCTACCATGACAAAAACCTGGGTCTCATAAATTCAGATGTTCAAGACTAGTAACACCATTCATTTTAGGACTTGGTATCATTAGCAGGAAATGAATGGTGTCATTAGATCAGGGAACTACTATAACTGATTATGCAGGAGATATCTATTCGTGGTTTTTCTTGTTATTTAAAAACATGGAAATGGGTCATTAGATGTTCTCTACTGCATTTAGGCACCTTTTAGCAGTGACAAGCAAAGCGCTGTCGTATGGAGAAATGCACTGCCTATTTATCCCATGGTACCTAGATCATGTTGTATGAATGTGTGCATATATGTGACAGAAAGGAGAGAGAGAGAAAAAGTAAGAATTTATTCAGTAATTATTGTAATACTTAAGCAGGAAAATATTTACATCTAGCACATACAAGCAATAATACTAGATAAACATCAAAAATAAAGAAAATCTTCTTTCAAGTCAAAGTTTAAAAAAAATTGCAATATAAAATGAAAATACAAGGTGTATAAGCCTGAAATGTTTGAACATTTTCATCAGTCTTATCAGTAATGATAGATTCTGTATTGTACAACATCAATGTAAATCTGTGATGGATGTCAGAAATGATATCCTGGCATAGTTCATCTTCATGTATACATATACAAAAAGAAAATGCTGTTAGAAATTGTTATTTGAAATGAAAATTAAACCGTGTTCTGCTGCTAACCATCTGTGATATATGATATATTTTCAGTTCTGTTATGTTGTTTTAGTTATTGACATAATGAAGTTTTGTGTTTTATTTTATGAAATATTATATACTTTATGCCAAACCTCTCTTCTGTTCAGCAGATTGAATTGTTATACTGTCAGTTCATCAAATGGCAAACTCTCGGTAGTTACTCATTCCTAATATAAGTATAAACAAGGCAATACTGCTATTATTTCTTCTTGAAAAAATAATAGCCACTTTTAATCATATCACATTCAGTGCTCAAATCAGGACTGAGTTTATGAAAATAAAAATATAAGCAGCTTACAAAAATGCTAACAGTTGAAAAGCAGCTGTAGATCCCTTATGCTTAATATGAATGATGTGATTTGCTTTGCTTTGGCTGAACCGTTATCTAGTATACGTTATCAGCAAAAAGTCAAGTTCAAAGTGGCAATGCAAAAGGATTACTGCATCCCTCTAATCTGTACATTGTCTTTATATTTTGTGAAAGACAGAAGTTTTACATTATCTCAGTCTTTATCTTCTCCTTCCAAATGTTGCAATTTATTATGCTTGTCGTGTGCATATTTTACAACTCTGTTATAATGCCTGACTAGATCATGTGATCATAGGAGGCTACTAGACTAACTGCCTTATTTCTAGTAGGCTTTGCCTAAAGCTGCATGATCTTTGGAGATCCCTCCTTATTCCCAACTTTCTTGTCTTCTAAGAGAAGTGATTTGCATCCAACATATAATAATATTATAATGTTTTATATGTGCCACCTCTACATTTCATGTATATGTATATATACATATATATATATATATATATATATATATATATATATATATATATATATATATTTATTTATTTATTTTTATTTGCAGTTGGTTTACCAGGATAGTCCATTGGGCCAAATGAACCCATTTTCAATGGAGTCCTGCGGAGAAAAGCTCCAAATAAGGTTACAGTAGGATTTACATCCATATTACAATAATTACAAGAATTTTACAAATAGAGCATACAATATGTGGTAGACAGAGTACTGTTCACATTACAGTTAGAGCAAACACTTTTAGGAAGAACAACTGGTGGTAAAACATTTTAGATGATACAGGCTAGAGAAGGTAAGCATTTCAATTTAGAAAGTAAGAAACAATTGCAACAGAGCAGACAATGTAGTGTACAAAATTTTTTTTTTTTTTTTTTTTTTTTTTTAGGAGGAAAGTGGAAAGTGTCAAGTCAGTATGGATCATGAAGGATGTGAGCATGAGCATTCCCACTGGGAAAGTAGATGAGAGTGAAGAGATTTTTTGAATGTAAGGTGGTTGAAAGTGGTGCGAATGGCAGGAGGTAGGGAGTTCCAGAGTCGTGCAAAGCTAAAGTTTAGGAGATTTTTACCAGGGGGACGATTTGGCTTATACAATTCGATTAGATTTTGGTTGTTAGATCTAAGTACCCTGCTGGGAAGGTGAAATTTAAATGCAGAAGAAAGAGATGGACAGAGGTCAGGTTTGAAAATGAGCTTATGAGCAAGAGTAAGTTGAGAATAGATAAGTTGGTTAGGAAGTTCAAGCCATTTTAATTTATGGAGTGAAGAGCAATGGTGGGTAGAAGATTTATGGCTGGTAGTGAATTTAGCAATTTTATTGTAACAGGTGGAAAGTTTTGTTTTAAGGGAAGATTGGATGTTGGTTAGGAGTGGGGCTCCATAGAGAAGAGAGGGGATGAGGAATGAGGTAGAGACAGTGATTTTAGTGGAGGGTGTAAGGTAGCGATTGTGTCGGTATAGCATGCCTAGTTTTTGATGTGTTTTTTTTATGTTGAGTTGAATGTGAGAGTTGAATTTAAGGTGACTGTCTATTTGAACACCAAGTAATTTAGCATTGGACACCAATTCCAGGGATGTGTTGTTGTGGCTGTTAATTAATAGAGAATTAGTATTGATAGAGATGTGTTTAGAGGGGGTAAATACCATTAGTTTGGATTTAGAGGCATTAAGAACAAGGTGGTTATCTTTCATCCAGAGTTCAGTGGAAGAGAAGGCATCTTGTGTAAGCTTTTGTAGTACTGGGAAGGATGTAGCAGTGCAGATGACAGTTGAATCATTTGCGTAATGGATAATGCTGGAGAATGGAATAGAGTTGTGGAAGTCGTTAATGAATATATTAAATAGCAGAGGACCCAGTATGGAGACCTGGGGAACTCCAGTTGGGGTGATTAGAAAAGAGGATGTGGCCTTTTTCCATTTAACTGCTTGATATCTATTTGATAAGTAATGACAGATTACACAATGATCTTCTCATGATGTCCATCAGCTCTGGCCAGCAGACATTTTTTTACTTATTTGTTATATATATATATATATATATATATATATATATATATATATATATATATATATGTGTGTGTGTGTGTGTGTGTGTGTGTGTATATATATATATATATATATATATATATACACACACACACAGACCAACCATATACACACAGACACACATAATCCCTTTCAGAAGATCAAAAGCTCAAAAGACTGAAAATCAAAATATCTAAAACTCAACATATCAAACATGGAATTTGCCATTTCTCCAATGTTGCACAAACTTGGAGGTCGTATTTATAATTAGCAAGGGACGTGGGGGGCTTGCCCCCTGCATTAACAATATTTTCGATATTTTGAGTTTTA
This sequence comes from Protopterus annectens, assembly GCF_019279795.1. NCBI lineage: Eukaryota > Metazoa > Chordata > Ceratodontiformes > Protopteridae > Protopterus > Protopterus annectens. Next base: position 139,777,645 of record NC_056727.1, on the reverse strand, counting down.
GATATTTTGATTTTCAGTCTTTTGAATTTTCGATCTTCTGACAGATCCATATGTATAATTATATATATGAGCAATATATAATATTATAATATATATATATATGTATATATATATATATATATATATATATATATATATATATATATATATATATATATATATATATATATATGTGTGTGTGTGTGTGTGTATATACACATATATATATATATATATATATATATATATATATACATACATACATACACATGTACATATATACATATATATATATATATATATATATATATATATATATATATATATGTGTGTGTGTGTGTGTATATATATATATATATATATATATATATATATATATATATATATATATATATATAAATATATATATATATATATATATATATATATATATATACATATATACATATATATATATATATATATATATATATATATATCTTAGGATCCCAAATTTGTAATCCTATGGATTTAGTCTAAGGCCATGCTCTGCTTTATTCTGTCTTCTTGTTGCACCATTCTTTCATGAGCTTAAGTGAAATAAAGTAATCAGAAATACCCATGTAACTTCAGCAAGACATTGTTCATGACCTCTTAAGTGTTCAGTCTAAATTTATTAGGCTGCTACTGATCGTATATCCTGAAGAATTTAGTATTCCAGTGGAGCAGTCTAGATTTGGCAAATTGTGCCCACACATTTAGTATCTAATACAATAAGTATTATCTTTGTTTTTTTTTTTGGTTTTGTGATCATTGCCTTAGTTACTTGGGTATTTGCACCATAGTAATATTTTGTTTCATTCATTAATTGTGGGTACTGACTATGATTGTGTTGATTAGCCTGGCAGCTATCACAAAAGATTAAATCTCTGAGCTATTAATGAATGTTTCCTGTGCCCAGGGAACAGTGTTTGATTCCTTCCGACTTCATTTAGCTGATGTGTGACTCTTAGCAAGTCATATAAGCAGACAATGGTTTTGGGTTGCCCTTCAAAATAAACAGTTGTATCCATTGCACTTATCCCCTTAACAAATAAGTAAAAAAATGTCTGCTGGTCAGAGCTGATGGACATCATTAGAAGATCATTGTGTAATCTGTGCTAAGACATTACAAACTTTAAGATGCTCTGCAAATGTGAGAAATGTGTTTATATTCCTTATTAGAAAATACCTGTTTTATTTCATGTGCAGTAAAATAATTTAGTTTACACACAATAAGTTATGCATACTTTTGGGGAGAGAGAGGTATGATGACTTTTTTTTTAATGCTGGCCGATCAAAAATGCCACACCTGTGGAATGGAAGGGAAATTAAATGTGAGATGTCCAGTATAAATATGCATTGTGAAGGCTGTGAACATTTAATATAAGGGCTGTATATGACATTGCACAAGACATTAGATGGTATAGCCAGAAATTTTAAATGTGTACACAAAGCTCTTATATTGGCCCTTTATTCCAAAACAACTCCCATTAGATTCACATCATAACACATACAAATGAATGTATAGAAATTGCTGATATGCTACAATTTCTTATAGTTGAATTATTTTATAATGATTGGCTAATGATATAACAATCATATACCTTTACAGATATATCTGCCTTCTTTTCTGGCTACCTTAGTTTTTGGTTTCATTTTTGGTGTTAACATTGCACAGCCTTGATGCTCTATGTTGGATGTTACATTTCTTTTGGGGGAATTGTGGTGCATTTAAGTAACACAAAGCTCCAACTTACTTTACACAGTTGTTTTATAAGTAAGTTTCCAAGTTCTTCCCTTGTTCTCATTCTTAACAAAAGAAATAGACATTTAAATAACTAAGTCACTCTAATGGAACACCCCATGAAATAAAACTTGTATGGACAGAAAACAACACTTTATATATTGCTAATTGTCAGAATTAAACAGATATTCCTCTTCCAATTGACCATAAAGCAGTTTGCATCACTAGGACGCTGTCTGTGTCTCTCACAGCTACACCCAAATAATGGAATATCTTATCATGGAACAAGAAGACATTATTTGCCAAGTTAAGTGTATGAAAATGGAAATGTTGTTAATATATGCACAGGTAATTTTATCAGTAATACTATTATTACCATTTCATCTGACTACAAACCATCTGGTGTGCCATAACAGCTTCTACACTCACAGTACCAAAAAACCATTTATTAACGTCCTTGTCCTGGGTATGTTATTTAATTTTATAAAATCTCAAGTACAAAACTGCACATACCTTTTTAAAACTTGTTTTTATAAAAGATGACAAGTTGCTCTGTTATAGACCCTTTGCAAGAAGGATGCATGGAATCAATATCATCATGATTGCAAAGGACTGTGTAGTGTAAATCATCTTACCCTCAGGGACCAGCAAGTGACATGTTATGCATATTGCATATATCAGACTTGTGTATTCTACACCAGTTACTCACCATCATGATTTAACATTCTGATTTGCACATCAGTTCCCCAAAGACTGCAGAGGAATGGATCACCACTATGTGGACATTGTAAAGCATAGCTCATTTCACTGACACTCTGGGAATGATTGATTGCATACACATTGCCATCAAGGTCCACCGTGGACCATAGTGACTGAAATTCACCAATAGGAAAGGATTCCACTCCCTGAATTTAACAGGAGGTGTTTAATGTCCAGGACATTACATACAATATGTCCCTGCACCTATCTTGTAGTTTCCATGACTCACATATATGGCACATTTCTATCCCCTGAGCTATACTACCAGTTCATGCTGGAGGATTTCCCATAAAGCCCTCTAGTCTGTAGCAACATGCATGGATTAGTTACATATGGCAATATATACATGTGCCATGCAAGCAGATAGTAGGCTGCATATAATAACGAGACTATTGTGTGTAGCAGGTAATGCTGAATATACCTTGGAACCATGGATAATGAACCCAATTTGCAAAAACCATGGAGGAAAATCCATACAACACTGCCCATGCTGAAATGTATAATTTCATTGAGCATGTATTTGGACAACTCAAGGGATACTTCTGTTGCTTGGGTACTTCGACCTGGGTGATATAATGAAAATGTGCCTGCAACTAGGGTGAATTTAGACTTTCATGTCATGATTAAGGTGACTTGCAGTCTCTTGGTTCAAAGCAATCTGTGTCAGTGAAGGTGTAAAACTACTGGATAAAGTGTATCCAGCCTTATTGGGTGTACTATGATGGGATCCTACAGAGTTTCTTCATGCATGACCTGCATGATGCACAACGGGCTAAAGCAGGTGTGGTAATCCTTGTGCTCACAGGTGACAACCAAAGTGTAGAACTATGAGCAGTCTGGTGATTTGTCCCAGATGATGGCCTTGAGGAATGTCACAACCTAAGACTGTGCAACTGCTATCATTTTGATATGGCAGACAGTCAAAAGCAGTTTTTTCAGTGTGTGAGGGTGTTACATGTACCTGGACTAACAGATCTTAGAGTAGTTGTCATGTGTCTCATCAGAGCACCCAGTGAGGCTATATTTGTCACCACTGACCTAAGTAGCAACAGCAAGTCCATCTCCCTATACTCCATGCTACTGTGCAGGTGTGGCACATCATCATGAAAGCCACAGAGCATATTCACATTCTCCACAATGCTGTAGATAGCTACTGTCTGTACCCTGATAGCTGACATGCACATCTGAGGATTTATGTCAAATGTTGTACCAATATGATGGAAATAGAATGATCTGCATTCATGGAAGTACTTTAAACCCCTGCTCCTATCTTCTGCAGTGGGTATATGCATGTTATAGGCAGTGTGAATGTTAGAGGGGTCATGGGAATCCTGATTAGGACTCATAGCTACAGGCGGGGCTAGCCTGCACAGTTATGTTAAGCCTTCCATGTGTACCTCCACAGTGGCATGTAATGCTTGTGATTTGAGTGAGTTGTCTCCAGGGTTTCTAGATTTCTAAAGGGACAGGTAGGGGCACGCTAAGTAAAGACCAAAAAAAAAAGAAAAGAAAATGGTCTTTCATGTGGAACAACAGGCAGTTCTGAATTAAACATAAGTAGCTCCGCTTTGCGATTTTTGATTGGCTCGTATGCTGGTTTATGAACCAATAAAACATCCCACAGCAGAGCCTCTTTTATTTAATGTGGAACAACTCACTGTTTTGCATTGAACAGAAGTGGGTCTGCTTTGCAATTTATGATTGGTCCATATGCTGGTATACGAGCCAATCTAAAATCACAAAGCGGAGGCTGTTTCACTGGGATTTTAAGTGGCAGTGTGGGACTCGGGATTATGCTGCTGATTTCAGGACAGTCTCACTCAAACAGGGACATCTGGCAACCCTGGTTGTCTCCCACAGTAGTGTTTTACTAGTGTGCCACTCTGTCATCTGACTATAGCATGTGCACATTGCCATCATTATCAACCACAAGAGGCTAACTGGTATCCTCATTGTGCTTGTCCCTGAACCAGTAGAATCTGTGAAAGCATGACCATGTGACACCACTGGAAATACTCAGACATATGGGTATAATGCCTCTTCCATGACAAGCACTGGTCATAGATAATGCAGCATGTGTGTAGGATACAGAGACATACTTTGGCATGTGGGTCATTGCAGTTGTAGCTCAGACATACCTAAAAGGACATATTTGTAGGTCCTTGGTGAATCAGTATGATCACACATGCAATGCACTGTGTACCACACAGACTTTTTTGAGTAATGATAACTTTGTGCATCTCCTACTGATACCAGGCCACCACTTGGTATGAATGTAGACTTCGCATCTCCAGGCAAGTATAGCATCCCATCTCTCTGAGCCATTTATTTGTTGGTGAGCTACTCAGTGTGTCATGTGGTCAGGTCTTTGGAAAACGCCCCCTGTCTTATTCTTGGCAGAGAGTATCATATAAGGTACCCATTTCTGCACCTGTTGCAGAGACCTATATGGCAACCCATAACATTCATGTTCTGGACTACTCCCTACCTTGCCTGTTCCTGATATATATATCGCTTATGGCAACTTTCACCAAGATGTGTCTACTGTGCATAAAGGTGACCTCCAGTAACACCTCATTCTCCTGGTTTGAGAACTTTTTCAAGCACTGCCCCTATTAAAGGCCTATAGCAAGTCCTGCATATCTGTGGGGTACACATGCCAGTCTACTGAAGAGTCTGGCAGCCTGTGGAAGTGATTGACCTATGGTCACTGGCTCCCTTACCCTTATTCTGCAGGTGGTTAACAGGCCCATATGCTTCTGCGCATAAAACATTCCATGCATCCTCTGCTGCTAGGATCATAGTTTTCCCTACACCCCTTTCTGCATTTGTGTATTCACCCCATATAGTGGTATAAACACCCTGTTCTCTAATTCTGCTTAGAGGGTATTTCCATACCAAGCACTACATACAGGGATAACCATGTACCTTCTGTCCTATCCTTCACTGTCCGCCCAATGCCGACAGTCTGCATCACCAAACAGCTGAGCATGATAGCACCATGCCATTGTACTGTGTTCCCCACCACAAATACAACTGCTGTTGATTATATTGCTGAGCCATATATTACCTGGCGGATTTTCTGCCTTCAGTATTTGCATATCTACTTTAAGAGAGTTATAATATAAAGTCCTACATTTCACCTATTTTAATCTGCAACCATTCTCATGAAAAAAATGTCAGTCACACATCATACTGTGCTAATAAGGGCTTTGTAGTATGGAAGTTATTTTAATGAGTTAATTTAGAACCCCTGTCTCTAAACCATATCTGGTATGCAATATACTACCAAGCCCAGCTGGACTAGCTGTACTCTGGTATGCAATGTACTACCAAGCCTAGCTGGGACTAGCCATACTCAGTACAGCTCTACAAGAGCATGTGGGTGTGCTGTGAAGGCATCAGACATTTGCAGAAGAAAGGTTAGCTAAGTTAAAAAAAATGAGAAAAAGAAACTACTGGTTATTATGAGTATAAGGAGGAAAATGCACTTGATCATTACTGAAGGGTCATATTTAAAGTATACATGTTTATATCTTGGATAAAAGCAGTGCCTTGTTTATAGGTTCATAGGTAGGTACTAGGCTATCTGGCCGAAGGCATTTATAAGCCTAGCCAGAATGTGTTGGCTTTCGCTGCCCCCTTAGATTAGTTCCCTGTGCCTCTGTCCAGCAGAGCCATTGAAGTGATCCCTGGGGTAAACTTTCTGTTTCCCATCCACTTGTCAAGGTTTCTCTTGAAGAGGGTTAGCGAGGAGCTCTGCCTAATG
>NC_056727.1:139556373-139766373 GCF_019279795.1 Protopterus annectens | reverse complement strand
TATTTATAGCATATTTAGCAATTATTTTGTTTTATGTTGTGACATTTCCATACGTTCAAACAGTGGTGGTGCACTTAATGTTAAGAAGTGGAACACTGAAGCAATGGTAGATGAAAAAAGTGCAGCAAATGGGAAACTGGGAGAATAGGGGATGGGCCAATGATGTTAAAAAGAGTTTGGTAGTAGAAGTTTAAATTAAATGTTAAAATAGTGGTTTAATATAGTGTGGTCCAGTCAGAGTATACATGTATAGGATATGCATGTGTATACATGCCTTCCTAGCCTGGGTACACCTTTGGCAAACTGAGTAGCAGCAAACATCCTGAAACCTTTAAACAGGCAACTGCTGTGGTTATTCTTATTAAATTGTTAATGGCTACCCAGGAAAAAACATTCTGGTGAGGAATATGAACAATGTGTACCTGTGAATATTGTTAGTACAAAGCAGAAAAGTCAGATGACAACAAAAGGAAAATGAAAAGGAAGTATAAAATAAGTCATTTTGTCAGAGGACATCAGTATTTTACTGAGTAGTGAAGCCTGGCTTGAAACTATTCATTAGGATTACACAAAATTCTAAACAGTGTTTGAATAATAAATCATTTTGGGATACCATTGGGAAACTAGTTTATGGAAAACAGTTTCAATTCACAAACAACTTATTTTCAAGTAGTATAAATGTTTTATAAGAAGGTTCTTACTGATGGAAGATATTATTGGACATGCAAGCTCATAGGGTCAGAGCTTCATAGGTAAGTCTTGGTTAGCTGCCTTTGTGGACCATTTTAACCCTAGCTAATGTTCCTTTTTGTTCTTGTAATAAACTATCCCATTTGGTTATAGATTAGCTTTCCTCATCCCATGGTCTATAATTATATATGACCCCTAATGAGAATAACTGGGATCATACCATAGATAATTTGAAGGGGTCCACAAATGGGATAAAGTATTTAAGAGCTGCCTGTGTCCATTAGCAGTACAGTGGAGGAGCCCTGGGGTAAATTTTTTGTTTCTCATCCATAAATCTAAGTTGTACTTCAATATGGACAGGGATGAAATGTATTATATGTGCTTGGGCAGTCTGTTCCACAGCAGCAATGAAAGATATGTATTCAACTAACATAGAAAATAACAGCTTAAATTGCAGTTGGTGGTATTAGGAACACACACACACGCACACACACAAGCACAAACACATGTATACACACACAACACACTCACACACACACACACACAAACACACACACACACACACACACACACACACACACACACACACACACACACACACACACACACACACACACACACACATTCACCTATTTCCCCAACGACACTGCTCAGCATTTCAAAAGGCATCATAAATTAATTCATACATTTACTGGAGGGAAGTACCTAAGCTTGAAAAATTGTTCAACTCGTCAAGGAAAATATTTGCAACTGATTAATGAATGTTATATACATTCTCAGAAGCAATTAGGTAAACCAATTGAGAACCATCTAAAGAAGGAGAGATCATACCTGAATGGAAGTAGATAAGTTCATAACCCCAAAAAGAAAAAAATGCACATAATATATTGTTAACCAGTATTTCTGGACATGTTTACCACACAGATAAGTGAACATGGCAGCTGCACCATGTTGCAATACAAATTCAGTAGTGTCAGTTCACCATATGTAATTCATCCCGTCAAATTGTGATTCATTGCATATGTTGCATCTTTGTGTCAGCTAGACAAATACATAGGATCTATCCTGTATGGCACTGGTATGATGGGGACATGAGTATGAAGTGGGGTACAGCATGTATGGTATTAAGGGTATCACTGTTTCTAAAAGTATCTATGACATTCCTATATATGAACTTGTTCACTGGTTACAATCTTCAGTGCCAAATCAAGACCAGTGGCATCTTACAAGGGTACAGTGTATGCTAGCAGAACCAGAAAAGTATGCAATTGCAAAAGCAATGATATGCCCACTACAGACTGGAAGGTTTACTGTTTATTTGGGTCTATATTAAATTCTCAGAAGCCGACAATGTTGAATCTGACATTGTCGACACGAGAATAGCGAAACTGCACAACATCGAACAAGTAAACGGAAATCTCCATAAGGGGAGATTTCCATTTACTTCAATGTAGTGCGGTCTCAGAGTTGCTATATTTAAGCAGCGGGAGGTGTGGGGGGTGCAGGGGGGCTTTTTTTGTTGCTGTTTTTATTTTTATTTTTTGTGAAAATTCAATGTTTTAACAGTTCGATCACTAAAGGTCGACCTTTTATTCATCAATTGGCTGTGTATGGTGTACTTATATTCAGATGTACGTTTTTATTTATCCTTTTCATAGGTGGTGCATTTAACCTGGGTAGCATAGAGACCATCCTATAGTGTGATATGGAAAATGTGATTCTGAGCCTTTCAAAATTGTAGGAGAGACATCCATGTCAGTGAAGCATGCATCTGCTGGGGCATAAGGTAAACCAGGATGTATGACTGGTACTGGAACCAGCTGGTAACAATGACTGTGCTAACATTTTACCTGCTTTGTACACAAAGTCTGGTATGATGTCACACAGATGTCCATTTACTAACAGGCGACCATGACAAACTTAGCAGTAAGGGTGGAAACACTGAGATGGTTGCACTGCTGAACTCAACTGTGTCATTCTCAGTGTTGTTTTTCAGTGCACAAACAAGCACTCAACACCATTAGTCCCATTTGAAACAGGCAGTGTTTTGTCTGCTTAAAAAAAGAGAAGTTATGGCCCAAAGTACAGTAGAATGTAACAATGTAAAGTTCAAATGTATGGCAGCTGTACCAGCTGTGTTTGACTTAGATGTAACACAATACATCAGACTGCTATAGTAGATAATTTATGCAAGATTCACCTTGACATGATTATGTCTGATAGAGAATGGTCACATGGCATGAAGTATGTTACACAAAGGTGTGATTAGACAACTGCACATCATTGCTGGAGCTCTAATGCAGGCTGTGACGAGCAACATGCTGCTGAGTAACACCAAACAAAGCCCCTCATTGGCCCTATTTAAGTGTAATTTGGACGATTGGATGGCTAACCAGAAATTCATCCCAGGGCTTCCACCTGTATCCTTCTTGGACAGGGGCAATAGGTGCTGATTTTAGTGATGGCTTGAACCAGACACCCTTTGGAGCACAGTTTGAACTTGACTAGGCTTGTAAGGGCCTGAGGGCCATTAGCCTAGTAACCTCCTATGATCCTATGAACCAAAGTGACTGTAGTAAGCACACCTAGATTACAGAAGAGCAGGCTATGAGGGGACAGACATAAGTTATATCTGAATTATATACTTTTGCTAATACCAAACACAAGATCATTACGTGTCATGCAAAAGCCATTATGGAATCCATGGCTTCAGTGAATACTCTTCATTGGCATCTGCCTAGGTGATTGGTACTAGAGCCAACAATTTTGGCATAAGCCCACCGCTAGAACCACTGCATTAGCTGGTATATAGTAGCAATGGGAGGTCTGCAAGCATCCACAATTGTGGCAACAGTAGGCACACTGGCTACTGATTTGTGCTATGAGATCATTTGGCATGTCATGAGTTGAGTCTGTGATATGCAGTGCGAATAGCATATTCTACAAAGATCAGGTTATTTCTGTGCAGAGGTTCATAGGTTAGTATTAGGCTAACTGCCACCGTGGGCAATTTTCAGCCTAGCCAATTTCCATTGGTAAGAATCAAACCCTCTATCTCTTCCCTGTGAAGTAACCACCTTAATCATTATGCCAACCCACCCACTATGTGTATCTCACACTTGTTATAAAGGATGTGCTGTCTGATACTGAGTTATACTAATATATGCACTTATGAGTCTATCACCTTATCACCATGGTCATTGTAATGATGCCAAATGTATATCTCATTTTAAAGTCTGCAGAGTGTTTTGGACATATCAGGTAGTGTGACATACATTTCAGCAGAAGTTAGCCACATCTTATACTGTGTAAAAGCCCATAACAAACTGATGATATGCTGTTGCTGCTGTGCTGATATCATGTTCCTGTTATATGCTTTTGTATTCTATGGCACATTCAGGAACATCTGTGCTTTCTTATCATAACAGTGCTGGACCATGCCACTTGAGGTATCCCAGTGCAGTAACTCTACCTTCTCTCTGCAATGGACTGATATCTTATACATACAAGTGGTGCTGCTTTCATTGTTTTGCTCGTCTAAGTTAGTCTACATTGGCCCCATGAATTGAGTGACTATCAACTACCTCATTGTTAAATATAGTGCTTTATGGTATTTGCAATAAAATCTGATCTGCACTGCGTTTTTAGGATAGTACAGGACCAGACTTCTCAACCGTACCAAATTCCTCGGTATTTACTGGTTTTGATGGCAAAATATTGGGGTGCCTAGAATTCCTGAGTGGCCCTTTTAATTTCTGAATTTCCCAGGCTTTTTTTTTTTTAACCACTTTAAATGTTTGGCTGATGTCACCACACATCACCAGCCTACAGGGGCATGCGTGATGACATCAGCTACTGCATGTTGGACTCAGAAGGAAAGAGGGCATGTAACAGTGATGGTAGGAGGCGTAATTTAAGTTTTGCAGAGTCCGACCCACGTCCCAGCTTCCAAGTAAGAAAACACCTGTTATCTATCGGCCTGTAATTGTGCATTATTCTGACCAAGAAAGAACTGTTTAACTGTGCAAAAGTCCATAGTTCATAAGTCTTATGCATAATTTGTTTATCAGCTGCCTATAATTGTGCATTAAAAACTGTTTAACTATGTGCAAAAGTCTTATCTACTGCCCAAAATTATGCATTAAAAACTGTTTAACTGTGTGCAAAAGTCTTATCTTTTGCCTGTAATTGTGCATTAATAACTGTGTGCAAAAGGTTTATCTGCTGGATATAATCGTGCATTAAAAACTGTTTAAGTGTGTGCAAAGTTGTATCTGTTGTCCTTAAGTGCGCATTGATAACTGTGTAACAGTATACAAATGTCAAGTTCATAAGTCTTTTGTGGATGTTCTGCATTATTTGTCTGCCTAAGTCTTTTGTGGAAATTCTGCATTACCTGTGTACCACTCTAATGTTTATCTGCTGGCCGACCTATAACCATTGCGCATTTATTGGCTGCTATCTGGACATTCAACCATTGTAGTAGGTATCTCCTTGGCCACGCTAATGAATCAGCAAGTTATTCAATTTTTGTTTTCTAGCCAATTAACCACTGTTCTGCATTTATTAGCTGTGGCCATTCTAATGAATCAGACTGCCTTGTTGTGCATTTATTAGCTGCTGTCTGGACGTTCAGCCATTGTAGTTTGCATTTAATCAACCATTGTATTGGCTGTGGCTATTCCATGTGTGTATCACATTAATGTTTATCTGGCTGCTCTGTGTGTGTGTGTGTGTGCGTGTGTGTGTGTGTGTGTGTGTGTGTGTGTGTGTGTGTGTGTGTGTGTGTGTGTGTGTGTGTGTGTGTGTGTGTGTGTGTGTGTGTGTGTGTGTGTGTGTGTGTGAGTGTGTGTGTGTGTATATATACCTGGTTGTCAGTGTTACTCAGGCTTGAATCCTGCACCTTAAGTACATGGAGCAAGAGCCTGAATTCCCTACCCACACTACCACTCGTTCAACCCTTTGGTCTGTTTCTCTTAATATTTGTTTTCTAGCAAATTACTGAGAACTGAATTCACTAAATAATGACAGCCTTTTAAGTTTCAGTCTTCCTATCTTTCAGGAAACGCATGGTAATACAAATCATTTTATTCTAGCAACTTTTCTCAGAGTATGAAAGCAATGCTTAAACTGTTTCCCTGGTTTTTGAGCCTCCCCCCAATAAATGTTGGCTTTTTCCAGATTTCTTGTGCTGCATAGTTATTCAGGGGGAGAGAAGTAGTGCTGCTTATGCCAAGTCTGTTTGTGTTAGTAGCACAACAGGTAGAATTCTGACTTTTGAAGCAAAAGGCTGTGGCTTCTACTCCCACAGTATGTAGATGGATTGCTGATACTGTACTGTGTTGTACTTTTAAAGGGGGTGGGTGCTGCAATCCTGAAAAAGTCCTCTTTGGAGGAGATATCTAGTAGCTATGAGCCTGGTAAGAGTTTGTCATCCGTTCCTATTGCAATATTACTAGCTTATCATTTTTAATGTAACAGGCAATTTATTCCTCAAGGGCAACAGGGACTTAATTTGTAGATGAAACAATACAATTTAAAGTTGCTTGCTAGCAGCAACCTCTTCATTAGTTATAGATCTTTTCACTGTGGAATTATTTAGATGACTTTTACTTCTGCAGAGATTGTGCATATTTACTGATACTGGTGGATTGCAGAAGTTTGAATAGACTTTTATGATGGTGGTATACAGTTAATATACTACATTTTGCACTGTTATAAAGCTTTTTTTTTACTGTTTCACTGCATTTATGTATTGTTCTGTACTGTTTTAATGGTATTTTGTCATTGCTAGATACTGTTTCATTACTCTAATTCCATGTTTACTGAATTACTTAACTGTAAACTGCTTTTTCATACTGAGAGTTGTATTTCCTAATTTGTGAGTGTTTTATCCATGCTTTTCTGTGCATTTTTGATTTTTTGAGGTTTTTGTGTTCTAGCTAGGTATCATAGAACTGATTTGTTTGCAGTTAAAACATTCTCTAGTCTCCTTGTTCCTTAATCTGTTTAAAACTTTAATGGCTGCAGCTGGTAGCTGTAATAGTGTGCATTACTATAATTGCATTTTTATTTAATTACTAAACTGCTTTTTCATACTGAGACTTGTATTTTCTCTTTGTGAGTGCTCTTTCTATGCATTTATTGTGAGGTTTCTCTGTTCTGCTCATGTGGCATAATCTTGATAGAGGCCTGCTGTTGTCCAGGCCTAGTAGTTTTGTTTGTTGAGTTTCCTGTGTTTCTGGCAGCCATTTTCTGCTGATAGTCTGTTGTCTTCATTATTATTGAGAGTAACAGGGTTTCCTGACCTTCTGTAGTATGAATGACTGGATAATAGCAGGGGCTAGTAGGACTGAATAGTAATTCAATCTTCTTGATTCTTCCATCCTGTCTGGTATATAAACCCTGTGCCTGTAAAAGGCTGTGCTTCTATTTACCAGGCTGTGGATTGGGATTGATTACTGAGACTAAGCAGAAATTCCTTAAGATTCCAAGAGCAGGATAAGTTATTTCTTACACTTATTTCATTGAATTGCAGATCTGTAATACTTATAATTGTGCTATACAGTTAATCTACTACATTTTCACTGTTATAAAGCTTTTTTTACTGTTTCACTGCATTTATGTACTGTTTTATACTGATTCAGCTGTATTTTTCATTGCTAGATACTGTTTCAGTACTCTAATTGCATGTTTACTGAATTACTTAACTGTAAACTGCTTTTTCATACTGAGAGTTGTATTTTCTGTTTGTCAGTGCTCTATCCATATTTGTCTATACATTTTAGATTTTTTGAGGTTTCTGTGTTCTAGTCAGGTATCATATAACTCATTTGTTTGCAGTTAAAGCATTCTCTAGAGTCTCCTTGCTCCTTTATCTGTTTAAATTTTCATTTAGTGGCTACAGCTAGTAGCTGTATTAGTTTCCCACCCCCTTCATATTGTTGTCTTGTTCTTATACTTGGTGGCTTTGCAGTTGCCTGCCCATACTGTATATTTGATCTGGGACACTCCTCCCAGTCTAGTGTCATTAGTTCATTCTACCTAACAGAGAGAGAACATTTGTGAAGGCCAACCCCCTTAGATTCATAGCCTTGAATTAACTTCTGTTCCAGCTTTCTCCTTTTCCACTTTACTAAAAAAGAAAAAAAATCTAAGCTTGATTCTCCCCTTTCCTGTAACAAGTCTAGTCCAGATGCAGATTTTCTGTATCCAGGACTGTTTGTACACTCCTGAGCCCCCAAGCCTTTCTGTGTTGGATGGAAGCCTTCTAGCTTATCAGTGGGAGTGGTAAGCACTAGGTAACTTATCTACCACACAAGCAGAGGTTTCTGGCACAGAAATTGTAGTTATTGGCCGTTTGGGCAGTTTTTTCATCTCTCTCAACTTTCTGATTTAAAAGCCCACATTTGCACTTGTTTCTCCCCTTTCCTGTAACTATAGTCCAGATACAGATTTGCTGTATCCAGGACAGTTTGTAAGCTCCTGAGCCCCCCCCCCACAAGCCTTTCTGTGTTGGATGGAAGCCTTCTAGCTTATCAGTGGGAGTGGTAAGCACTAGGTAGCCTATCTACCAGAAGAGGAGTGGTTTCTGACCCGGATTTGTGGTTTATTGGCCTTTTGGGCAGTTTCTTCCATCTCTTTCAACTTTCTGGCTTAAAGGCATGTGTTTGCTCTTGTTTTCTACCTTTCCTGTAACTAGCCTAGCCCAGATACAGACTTGCTATATCCAGGACTGTTTGAAAGCTTCTGAGCGGTGCCAGAGCATGCTCTTCAATTTTTCCCTTAGATCTACTAGTTCTCTCCTCTCCTGCAATTATACTGGCTTATTAGTCTAGCACTTTACCAGACTTCTTGTAGCAATTATTGTATCACACAGGTGCTACCAGCAGTAAATGTTCTACAAGGAAACAGATCTAGTACTTATTATCAATGCCCACCCTGCCTGGCATGTCTAAAGGTCAGTTCCCTGCGTGTATTAACTTGGTAAACTTGGGCATTCTGAGGCAATGTAGCAACTGCCTCATGTACACCAACAACCATCTTCTCTTACCTTCTAACATTCAGACTTGCAAGAGATGTACTTATATATCCCACTTGCTAGCTACGCACTCTCCAGCCAAGACAGGAATAGCTGGTCAAGAGAAGGTCAACACTTGCACCACACCACATTGAACACATAGCCCTCCGGAAAACACACCAGCACTGCCTTCACATAAAAACACAAACCACACACCCACATTTGCTGAGATTCTCAATAAAAATATACCCAAGCAGCAGAGCCCTCCAAGGCAGAAATTCACTCGACCATGACAACACGACACTAATCACGAGACACATAACTCTCCTAAACAGTGTGCCACTAAACCAAAGCCCCAAAAGCAAAACAGCATGCCCAACTCACTAGTCATAGGTGACTCGATAGTGAGGCACACTGATGTCCCACACACTAGCTTGAATAAGGAGAAAGCAACAGTCAGCTGCCTGTCAGGTGCCAGGATCTAACACATAATGCATGCACTCAGGTCACTCAACAACAGGTACAAATATGACTCTGTCATTGTACATGTGGGTGTGAATGACCTGAGACGTACCTCCTTGGAATACATGAAAAGAGACATGGAGGAGCTTTCGGATTATGTTGCCCAGGTGGGTATGACCCTAGCCCTGAGCAGCATCCTACCATCACCCAGAATGATACCACAGTACAAGCAAAAAATTATTGATTTCAACAATTGGCTAAGTTTCTGGTGTCATTCTAAGGGGAACCAATATTTGTCTGCCTTGGATGACTTGATTGACAGACCTTGATGCTTTGGCAGAGATGGCCTGCATCTGTCACCCCTGGGCTTCTGGATATTGGCCAAGGCTCTTGCCACCGCTATAGTGCCTTTTTAGGTGGTGTTCCAAAGACCAAATTACCGCCATAACAGCTACAAAAAATGCAATCTGAGGGTCATGTTGCTCAATGCTAGAAGTCTAAATTTCAAAATGCACTCGCTCAAGGCACTCCTTAAAATGGAGAACATCAACATTTGTGCTGTAACAGAGACCTGGTTCAAGGCAGCAGAAAGCACCCTGCACTACAGGCTATAACTAATTCCACACCTTTCGGCCCCAGAACTTAGACCGAAGCCCCAAAGGCGGTGGTGTCTCCATATTCATAAAGGATGCTCACACCTCCAGACTGGTAGCTCAACATAATGCATCAGAGATATTCCAGGTAGAGCTAACATTGAGTAAGACAGTGATTCAGGTTGTAGCCTGCTATAGGTCCCCAGCCATGTCCCAAGACATGCACTACACATTCCTACGCAGCCTGGAGAGTATTCGGGTCCAACCTAACACTCTCTTATTAGGCGACTTCAACTACCCCTCCATTAACTGGGTAAACTACTCATGTACCAATACACTTGCCCAATGTTTCCTGGAGTTCATTAATTCCAATGCCCTGGACCAGCTAGTTCTTACCCCCACTAGAGGTAGCGACATCCTTGACCTGGTCATTACTAACATGGGCGACCGTTGCTCTGCATCAATAGTCAGCTCCTCCCTGGTTAGGTCCGACCACAACCTAATCACCTTGGAAATCCACATCCCTCCCACTGCCCCAGCAATGGTAACCACCATGAAAAACTTCTCCAAAGTTAACTTTGGGATCCTGAAAACACAGGTGGCTAACTTCACTGCACCCATGCAAATGAATAATAGTTACATGACTGCAGAATCATACACCAATGCACTGTACGAACATGTATACAAATTTACACAATGCATGGATCTCACCATACCCAATAGAAGCAAGATACTCTCCTCCAAAAAAAAAAGAAGCCAATCTGGTGGTCCCCTACCATAAACAAACACTACAACAGAAGGTGGAAACGGATGCGGAATAAGGTGAAGTCCCAAGACTAGAAAACCTCTCTTATCTGCTTCAAGAAAAAGTTGAGATCCCTCATCAAATTCTCTAAAGCTAGGTATGAAAACAGCATTGCAGTAGATAGTAAAATCAACCACAAGGCCTTCTATAGTTTTGTAAAGAATATCAACAGCAATACCCAGATTTGCTCTGAGCTACTGCACAATACAACCTCCTATACTGAGCCAACAGATATTGCCAGTATACTAGCCGACAGATTCAGTGCAAACTTTACCCCTCCCCCCCAAAGAATCAATCATAGTACCAGTAGAATGCTAGGCATGCAGTATTACTGCTGCACAGGTTAAAACAGCACTGTCCAAGGCCATGAATACAGCTTCTGTGGGACCTGACAATATCCCTGGTTGTATTCTACATGAACTACAGAGTGAACTGGCACCTCACCTGTGTGCCCTGTTCAGTCACAGCCTCACCTCAGACTTTGTCCCTGCTGAATGGTGCACTGCTACAGTCATCCCTCTCCATGAAGGAGGAGTGACTACAGACCCTGGGAACTATCGCCCCATTAGCCTGACGAGTCTGATATGCAAAGCTATGGAATCACCATGGACCTAATAAACAAGAATATAGGGAATCTCCAAACTCTGGATCCCACACAATTTGGTTTTATGAAGGGTAGATCATGCCTGCTCAACTTGGTTGACTTATTTAAGTCAGTCACCAGAGCTGTGGATGAAGGTAAGGTGGTTCATACAGCCTACCTTAATCTGGCCAAGGCTTTTGATACCATTCCCTGCTCAGAAATCATGGAAAACTCACTAAGCTTGGCATCAACCCCTGTATCACTAGGTAGGTTGCAAACTGGCTCACAGATAGAACACACAGTGTGAAAGTAGCTGACTCCAAGTCAGACTGTCAATTAGTCATGAGTAGAGTCCCACAGGGTTCAGTCCGGGGTCCTCTCCTGTTTGGTATCTACTTCTCTGAAGTTCAGACCAACATGAAGGGACTCTGGCTGACAATGTTCGCAGACAATTGCATGTTGGGAGCTATTATTAACTCCCCAAGTGATGTTAACATCCTACAGAATGGCCTCACTGTGACCAACAACTGGTGTCAGAACCATGGCCTTAAGCTCAATGCCAAAAAATGTGTCATCATCCCCTTTGGGAAAAACCCAGTTCCCATGAATTAACACATTGATGTTAGTCCACTGAACACAGAAGACGTTATAAGAGATCTGAGAATACAGGTCAACAGCAACCTCTCTTTTGATCACCACATTGCCACTGTGGTCAGAAAGTTTTTCTATGTGGCACATCTCATTACTAAAGGTTTTGCATCCAAGAAGAAAACGGTCATTGTCTCCCTTTACTCTTCCCTCATTAGGCCAGTCATCAAGTGCAATGCCTCATTTTGCATGTATCTCACTAGACACCTGCAACAACTGCAGAGGCCACAAAAGTACCTCACAAAGAGGATCCTAGACCTTAAACACTTGTCCTATATGGACAGACTCAAAAAACTCCAACCATTCTCAGTCTCATGTCGCCTACTTAGAGGTGAGCTCTGCTTGACTTACAAAGCCATGTCTGACCCAGCTCTGTTAGAAATGCTACATCTAAAGAAATCCTAATCCCTCCACACCACACACTCCAGAGGCCTCAACCTCATTACCACAATTAACAGAACATGCTGGAGGGACAGGTTCATAACCCAGAGACTGCCCATGCTATGGAACAGACTTCCCATACATGTCAAGCAGAGCACCTTGCTGACCCTCTTTAAGAGAAATCTTGATGAGTGGATGGAAAACAGAAAATTCACCCCGGGGATAACACCAGTGGCTCTACTCGACAGAGGCACTGGGAACTAAGATTGGGTGGCACTATGCCAGGGTAATCTTATGGCTAGGCTTGTAATGGCCCCAGGGCCATTAGCCTAGTACACACCTATGAATCTATGACATTTTCTGAACTGGGCAGTTTTGTCATTATTGGTTCATGCATTTTGTTTCATTGGTTAGTGGAAAAATGTTCAAAATAATAAATGTAAAACATGCTCCAAACAAGTGCTCTGTATTAGACAAGGAATATAATTTAATACAGTCAGGAAGATGTATCAAAGAACACATATATGTTTCGTGTGCAAGGGGCCTATGATTTGAAAACAGCCCACAGGTAATCTTTATCCACCACTGGCCAGATGCATTTTCTTTGAATGTGGGTTTCAATGCTGTTGCAATGAATGTGAGTTTACTTTCAGGGCAGTTTTAATGCTTATTCTATTTTCATTGTGAGACTATTGCTTTGTTTAGCAGATGTCTATTAGTGTTTGTGCTATAAAATGTAAAATAAAAGTTTTAAATGAATTCCAAAGAATCACTGTAGAAGTAAAGCAGCATGCATATTATAGTGTTTATGGTAAAATTGGTGAAATAGCCAAGTAATGGGACATTTGAATGACTGCAGGAGGTGAGAGCTGTGTATGGGGGGCCCCATTCGACCATGATTTTGTGAGGGGGAAAGGATGGCAAACTCAAAGACAGCCCCAGATGGCACAAACTGTAGCTATGCCACTGATCAGTAGGCCACGGAGAATGACTTTTGAAGGTCCTAGCAAACTATAATATTATTTTGTTAAGATTAGAATATTGCCTGCCATTAAATACCATACCTCTACCACAAAACTCACAAAATTCACATACTGCAAGTCACCAAAAACAAAATCCTAAGGTTCATCATTTTCTCACTTCCCAATGAACATAATTGCTACACATTTAAAAAAAATGATTACCATTTACTACAGAGTCTGTGGCCATATTTTGGTCATATGTTCTTTAGTTTACATTTGAAAGTTGGTATCCCGCAATTCCATTGGAGTGGGTGGGGTTAATTAATTATTTATGAAAATTTTATGTTAATCAGTGTACAGATTTTTACCTATTTTTCATGGGCCTTTGTTCAGATTTTTGATGTTTCCAGGTTGAAAGGTATGTACAGGACAATGCCAGTTGAGCTACTGAGGCAATGGAAACCACCTTTCAAATTGACAACATAGCACACAGAGTTGTATGTTTATTTATTTGCAGAGTTTAATCTCTAAGTATCATATTTATGTTTTGATGCCAGACAGGGTATCTTACCTATAGCGGCTTTTCTTGAGCAGATTGTCTGTTGCCTTTCCCTGTTAAATTGTTAACATTCTGCTTTGTCACACACATCCATATCTACAAAGGAGTGTATAGTATATATTCTTAGTTGGATGTCTACAATAACCCACTCATTTGAGTTACATTATTTATGGACACTGTCCCTTTACCTGTAAAACATATTATTAATGATTCTTTTTAGATTATATGCTACCTGTCAGTTAAGACTTTGTCATGTTCTTAGTTTGAGCAGTTGAAGAACAGAATGTGGCTACGTTTATGGCATTTATTATTGTTTAATCTTTAGACAGAGGGCAAAACCACACACACACACACACACACACACACACACACACACACACACACATATATATATGTGTGTGTGTGTGTGTGTGTGTGTGTGTGTGTGTGTGTATTTATATTTATATCATATATGCCTGATCTAAACGTAAGACACAGCAGCAGACTTCTATAATAAGAAATGAGTGCCAGGGTCACCTTGCAGTAATCATTTCTGATAAGAACAGGACACTACTGTGTAGTAACAACAATAGGGACTGTGCATACATATGCTTAATGAATTTGATAACCTTTATAGGTTGCAATATAAAATAAGCAAAATGATAGTGTACTGAAATGCACTCTCATTGTTGTTATTGGCTAATGCATACATTCCAAATGAAGAAGGCAATCTACAAGACATAATGCACTCCACCTTAATCATCATCAGTGTGGTTTTACATGATACAACAACCAAATATGGGAAGTAGGACAAGCAGGAAAAAAAACTTGGCATAATAAAACATATGTCACTTCCATAATCTCAGGAGCTGCAGGAGAAACAGACAACTGCAGTTCAACACACCACACGTATAAAGGTATTTTGTTCCATTGCTATAAAAACAGTGATTTGGAAAAGGGATTTTGGGATTTTGGCATAACTGCTGTCTGAGATATTCATGAGCCAAAGACTGTTAATTCATGCAGCAGGGAGCAGATAAGTTATTTCATAATTAAGCTAAACTTGCAACCGAGTGTGTGCACAAAATTACACCCATGAAATGAAATAACAAATACCCCAGGCACCTGATTTTAAGTCACCTGGACCTAAAATGCCTATGCTATGATTCTTAGTAAAGTAAGGGAAATTAGTGGTGCACTGCAATTTGCTAGAACTGTATTCCTGAATGCATCTGATTATAGGAATGCCTTGTTTAATAAGGAAAAGGCATATGTGCCTGTAAACGGGTACTTCAGAGATGTAGGCTACATTACCTGCTTAAGATATATAGGCTACAGGGCCAAATCCTGAATCCTAGTGCAACTCCATTGTCTAAGCTGATGAACAGTAACTGTTTTAGATAATCACCTAGAGGCAGCAGTCAACTTGGATAATTGTGGTGCAAGAATGGATCCCCCTATGACACACATGAACTCCTCCATCCAAAAATCTGTATCAACTCCTTGTGAATCAAAATGAAAGTGATAGACTGAGGTCTACAACTCTCTTGAAGCAGCCAGATGGATAAGACAGGGCTAAATCTACTCCACTCTAAAAACCTGCCACATAATCACCTCCTAAACATTAATGTATGTGGATGAAACTTGTTTTTATTTATTATTATTTATTTTATTTTACATTTGTTAACCGGGCTAGTCCAACTGGATGAATATCCATTTTCAGTAGAGGCCTGGGGAGATAAGCTCCAATTTGTACAATTTGTTAATACTAACTTAAACATCTAAGCAAACATTGACAAAAAATAAGAGAAATCTTTTTTAACATTTTTCAAAACTTGAATAGGTAGAAAGCAAGGAAAAGAAAAAGAAAGAAAGAGAAAAAAAGCAGAACTAGGAGTAATACAATTATAAAAAAGACCCTTATTCATATATTGTGAGGAAAAAATATCAGCAAGAGTAGACTTTGAGAAATCTAATTATCTAATAAAATTCAAAAGACTGAGTTTATTAAGGATTTCACTGACATAGAAGTCTGAAGTTGAAGGATAAAAGAAAAAAAAGTGGGTATAACATAAATTGCTTAAGGCAGAAGTTTTAGTTCTCAGTTTTAGTTCTCGGTAGCAATGTCTAGTAACTTTATACTGCCGCAGGAGGCCAAACAAGAAGAAGAAGAAGAGGAACCTATGGAAAAATTCATTTTAAATGCCAGATCCAGTAGTACAAGAACATGGGCAAATTGAGTGATCCATCAGTGGAAATGATTGAGTCACCTTCAACTGTTTCCACTATTACAAATAAGAGAATGAGCAAAGTTCAGTTTAGATAGTCTTGACTGTAGTCTATACTCTTACAGCATCCAAGTTAGCCAGCTGTAAACACCTCTGTTACCATCCCCTAGCAGATCAAGTAATAAAGACCTGCAACTACAGGTATGTACTTTCTTACTCTCTCTGTAGCCAGTTTGGGGGGTATGGGTGCCCTTTGACAATGTAGCAGTTACATTATGTTTACTGACAACTATCTAATTCTTAAACTACCTGATACAGTATGTGAGAAGTGTAGTTTCACAATGTCACTGCAGGTTAATGTTAAGGGTCAAATAATAGTATTTAATAAAAGTCCTAAATTCTGCTGAAACCCTCCAATACTGGATATTACAAGTCTGCCAGGTGGATTACTTAAGGCTTTATGTATTTTGGGAAGGCAATAAAAGATAGAGTACTTAGGTTGAACTATAAAGAAAGAATTCACATTATTTGATACAAAATCGCCAGTTGTTTGCCTGTAATTAATAACTCAATTTAATTTTACATTTGTTTACTGGGAAAGTCTGACTTGGAACAAAGCCAATTTTCACCGGAGGCTCGGGGAGAAACCCTCCAGATGCATGTTTTTGCAATGTGCGAGGAAACCGGAGCACCCAGTGGAAACCCTCACGAACACAGGGAGGACATGCAGACTCCACACAGAAGGCATCCCGTCCAGGAATTGAACTGGAAAACCTCTTTCTGTGAGGTGACAATGCTGCCACTACACCACTGCACTGTCCACAGCACCACTGCCCCATCCATTGCACCACTGCACCATAAATCCTTATTGCACTGATCGAAACAAGTAAAACTAACCTGCTCATAATCATTCTCATTATTAAGTACAGCATTACACATATTTACATATTGTGCTCTATCCATTATGATCACATTTTTTTAAAGATTCTAAGCATGTTTCAACTTTAAATGTTTCGTATAGTAATACCCTTGTCCTGTTCCTTACAAATGTTGCAGAAAGTTTCAACTTCCCTAGTGTAATGTCTTCGCTAATCTGGTCAGAACATAAAGCTGTTAACTTTGAAATAAAGGTAAAACTAGGGACACCAGCTGACCGTGGAACATTTAGGAATCATTCTAGGGCAGACTTTCTACTATTAAGTGACACCCTGGCAAAATGTCATGCCTTCCAGCCCTGAGAACACAGTTGCCTATGGAGATTCATTCACAGAAACCTGTATAATCATATCAACAGTTGCACAGAGACAGCTGTACCTGCCAAGATTAAGCACAGGATCAACTCAAAAAACAAGCCGACCTGGTAGCAGCCCAACATCAATAGGCTGTATAGCAAAAGGAGGAAATTCATGGCAAAAATTAGGAGGTGCAATGCCTAGCAAGTTAAAATCCCTCATCTACCAAAACAAGTAACTCAGGGGAATAATAAAATCCACTTAACAAATCTGAGGTAAAATAAGCCTCCCATGCCAAGGACAATCACAGAGCTTTCTTCAGTTATGCCCATACAGTGGATATAAAAAGTTTACACACCCTTGTTAAAATGCCAGGTTTTTGTGATATAAAAAAATGAGACCACAATAAATAATTTCAAAACTTTTCTCACCTTTAATCTGACCTATAACCTGTACAATTCAATTGAAAAACAAACAAATATGTTAGGGGAAACATATAAAAAAATAAAAAGCGTGCAATGCACTGGTTGCATAAGTGTGCACATCCTTAAACTAATACTCTGTTGTGTGTGCACACCCTTAAACTAATAATTTGTTGAAGCACCTTTTGATTTAATTAAGTTAGAACAGGGGAGTCTTCCTCCAAAAAAAGGCTAGATACTAGTGGGTTGCATCAGGGCTCAGTGCTGGGTCCTCCCCTGTCTGACATCTGCTTCCCTGAGGTCAAGGCTAACATCAAGGGCCTCTGGTAGACAAAGTTTGCAAATGATCACAAACTGGGTGCAGTCATTGAGTCTTTCCCAAGACACAAATAATCTTCAAGAAGACATGACACAGACTAATAACTGGCACCTTAGTCATGGCCAAAAACCCAGTGCCAAAAAGTGCATTATAGTTTCTGTAGGAAAGATGTCCACCTAAGCAAACTACTGCATTGACAATATATACTTATGAGTAGACCCTGTAGTCAACAATTTGGGAAGGCATGTAGACAGTGATTGGGCATTTGACCATCATGTATCTACTGTAATGAGGAAATTATTCAATGTTGCAAAACATATAAGAAGGGTTATGGCATCTACATTCAAACATGTTATCATTCCATTATACTCTGATATCATAAGACCAATCATTGACTACAATGACCCCTTCATTATGTACCTAGCCAGGCATATGCTCCAACTGTTGCATCCTCAGAAATTTCTCACAAAAATTATAAGTGGAGTAGAAAACTAAGTCTATGCAGACCACCTCAAAGCCTTGTGCTTATATTTAGTCCCCTACAAGCAGCTGAGAGGCATCCTATGCCTGGCTTTCAAGGCATCCTCTGATCCACTTCTAATGGACCTGTCTCACATCTGTACAACACATAGCATCTTCACTTCACTTATAGATTCATAGCTACATTGGTGAGTACTAGGCTAGTTGCCTTTGTGGGTGATTTTAAGCCTAGCCATTTTCCCTTTTTATGCTTGAAATAACCTATCCCATAGGTTCATAGGTTCATAGGTTCATAGGTTGGTACTAGGCTATCGGCCCTAAGGCCTATACAAGCCTAGCCATAACAATTCCTTGGATATTTCTTCCCACATTATTTACTTCCCTGGACCCCTGTCTAGCAGGGTGACTGACGTGATCCCTGGGGTGAATTTCCTATCTCCCATCAAATCATCAAGGTTCCTTTTGAAGAGGGACAATGAGGCACTCTGCTTGACATGTATGGGCAGTCTATTCCAGAGTATGGAGAGTCTCTGGGTCAGGAACCTATCATGTTTTGTTTATTGTGATGACAAGGTTTAGATTGTGTGGTTCTGAGGGATTGGGGTTTCTTTAAGTGGAGCATGTCTAACAGCTCAGGGTTTGATGTGGCCTTGTATGTTAAGCAGAGATTGCCTCTGAGTAGATGATATGCCACAGAGTATAGCTGGAGTTTTTTTAGACGGTCAGCATAGGGCATCTGCTTTAGGCCTGTGATTCTTTTAGTGAGGTATTTCTGCGGCCTTTCCAGCTGTTGCAGATGTCTTGCGAGGTACATACCAAATGGGGTGTTGTACTCTATAATGGGACTAATGAGGGATGAGTACAGTGGGACAATGACCTCCTTTTTTCTGGATGTAAAGCCCTTAGTGATGAGGTGTGCCACATGGAAGAATTTCCTGACTGTTGTGGCGATGTGGTTCTCAAAGGTGAGACCACTGTCCACCTGTGTCCCTAAGTCTCTCATCACGCTTTCAGTGTTTAGTGTACTGCCACCTCTGTGGTAATTCATGAGTACATGTTTTTTCCCAAAGGGGATAACTATACATTTCTTGGCATTAAGCTTGAGCCCATGACTCTGGCACCAAGCATCTGTTTCTGTAAACCCCTTTTTGTAGATTATCAACATCATTTGGGGATTCAATAATGGCTCCCAGTTTGCAGTCATATGTGAACTTTGTTAGTCAGAGTCCCTTAGAATTGGCCTGTACTTCAGAGAAGTAGATGCCAAACAAGAGCAGTCCCAGGACTGAACCCTGAGGTACTCCACTTGTCACTTGTCTGGAGCTGGATTTGGAGTCGGCTACTTTTACAGTCTGGGTTCTGTCAGTAAGCCAGTTGGCAACCCATCGAGTGACGTAGCGATTTCTGCCCAGCTTAGTAAGTTTATTAATGATTCCAGAGAGGGGGATGGTGTCAAAGGTCTTGGCAAGGTCCAGATAGGCTGTGTGGAATGCCTTATCCTCGTTCATAGCTCTGGAGACTGATTCAAAGACGTCAATCAGGTTCAGGAGACAAGATTGGCCCTTCACGAACCCAAACTGGGTGCAGTCCAGTGTTTGAAGGTTGGCAGTGTCTTCATTTATAAGTTCCATGATAATGCATTCCATGCCCTTGCAGAGCAGGCTCGTCAGACTGATGAGATGGTAGTTTCTGGGATCCAAGGTGGATCCCCCCTTGTGGAGTGGGATAACTGTAGCTGTGCACCACTCAGTGGGCAAAGAGCCTGAGGTGAGGCTATGATTAAGTATGACACTTTGGTGAGGTGCCAGTTCATTTTGTAGTTCATGTAGGGATGTCGTCTGGTCCCAAGGATACTGTATTCTTAGCTTTGGAGAGTGCAGTTTCTACCTGTGTGGCCGTGATTACTGGAATTTGGCAATCCTTTGGTATTGAGTTGGCCCTTTAGGGGGTGAGAGGGGTGTGAAGTTGGCACTGAATTGATCTGCCAGGATATTGGCAATATCCTTGGGATCAGTATATTTAATGCCATTCTGTTGTAGCTCAGAGCAGATCTGAGCATTGCCATTTAGATTCTTGACATAACTATAGAATGCCTTGTGGTTGTCTTTGGAATCTTTGGCAATTTTATTTTTATAACTAGCTTTGGAGGATTTTATGAGGGATCTCAGCTTCTTACTGAGGCTGGTAAGGGAGTTTTTTGCATCCTTGGATTTTCCTCTTTTCTGTAACAGTTTCTTCCTTCTGTTGTATAGTTTGTTTATGGCAGGGGACCACCAGATTGGCTTCCTTTTTTTGGAGGAGAGTGTCTTGGTTTTATTTGGGATATTACAATTCATGCACAAGTGTATGTGCTCGTACAGTGCCTTAGTGTAGGATTCAGCAGTCGAACTTTCAGCTCCCTTCTGCATGGGTGTCATGAAGTTTGTCACTTCTGACTTGAGTAGCATGAAGTTGGCTTTGGAGAAGTTTTTTTACGGACGTTTCTTTACTGGGGGGGGGGGGATGTGGATGTCAAGGGTGATTTGCTTATGGTCAGACCTGACCAATGAGGTGGTGACCACTGGTGTGGAGCATCTATCTCCCATGTTGGTAATGACCAGGTCTAGTTTATTGGAGCCCCTGGTGGGACTATGGATTAGTTGATCCAGGGCGTTGGAATTCATGAATTCAAGAACCATTGGGAAAAGGTGTTGGTACCTGACTAGTTTTCCCAGTTAATGGCAGGGTAGTTGAAATCTCCCGGTATTAGGGTGTTTGGTTGTATCTTAATATTTTCCAGACTGTTTAGAAAGATGTAATGAGAATCATGGGGCATGGTGGGGATCTGTAGTAAGCTACAATTTGGATTGCAGTCTTACCTAGTGTTAGTTGCATCTGGAGAATTTCAGATGCATTGTGTTGGGCAACTAGCCTGGAAGTGTGAATATCCTTGGTGATTATGCACACTCTTCCACCTCTAGTGTTTCAGTCTTGGTTTGGTGGCTGAAAAGTATGGTAAGAGTTGTCTGTATTGCAGGGATGCTCTCTGGAGCCTTGAACCAGGTATCAGTTACTGCACAGATATTGATGTTCTCCATTTTTAGGAGTGCCTCGAGAGAGTGCATTTTGAGGTTTAGACTTCTAGCATTGAGTAGCATTACCTTCAGATTTTTCATGCTTGTATCTGTTACAGTGGGGGTTTTGTCCTTTGAACCTTGCCTAAAAAAGGCACTATAGGGCTCGCAAGAGCTTTAGCCAGTAACCTGAATCCCAGGGGCAACAAGTGCTGACCTTCTCTGGCTGGTTTGTCGATCATGTCATCCCAGGCAGACAGATGCTGAATCCCCTTTGAGTGACACCAGAAGCTTAGCCAATTGTTGAAGTCAATCATTTTGTCCTTATACTATGGTATCACTCTGGGTGAAGGCAGGATGCTACTCAGGGCTAGGGTCATACCTGCCTGGGCCACATGATCCAAGAGCTCTTCCATGTCTCTTTTCATGTAGTCCAGGGAGGTACGTCTCCAGTCATTTACTCCAACATGGACAATGACAGAGTTGTATTTGTACTTGTTGTGGAGTGACTTGAGTGCATGTGTTATGTGGCAGATCCTGGCACCCGACAAGCAGCTGAATGTAATTTTTGCCTTGCTCAGCCTGGTGAGTGGGACATCAATGTGCCTGACTATAGAGTCACCTATGACTAAAGTGTTGGGTACGTTGTCTTGCCTTAGGGGCTGCTGTTAGGTGGCACACTGGTGTTGTGAGCTATATGTCACTTTGGCTGTGATTGGTGTTGTTTGCGTTTCAGCTTCAGAGGTCCTTGTTGCTTGGGCAGGTTAATGTTAAGGGCCTCCACATATGTGAATTTAGTGTTGCTATGTGTGGGTGTTGATGGTGTGGGTTTTGAAGGGCTATGTGTTGCGTGAGGTGTAGTGCAGGTGTTAACCTTCTCCTCTTGACTGTCTAGCACAATCTTGGCTGGAGAGAGCTTTGCTTCCAGTTTGGCTATGTAAGTGCATCTCTCACAGGTTGTAGTGTTGGGTGGTAGGAGGAGAGGGTTATCTGTGTACATGAGGAAGTTGCTGCATTGCCCCAGTATGCCCAGATTTACCAGGTGGACAGGAGAAATCACAGGAAGCTGACTCTTGGACATGCCTGTTTTGGTGCTTTTTTTGTAAAGTACAAGAGCTGTTTTCCCTTATCTTTGCAATTATAGGCTGTTTAGTGCCTACGATGGTTATAGCTCGATCTTCCTTTCCCCTGGTTGATAATTATACATTACACCTAGTGCAAATGACTGGGATAATTCCTCAGATAACTTGAGAGGACACATGCATGGGATAAATCACTTAGGAGCTGCATCTGCCCATTTGTATTACAGGGGTAGTCCTAGGGTAAATGTTCCTGTTTCCCATCCATATATCTAAGTTGTACTTGAAAATGGACAGGGATGAATTATGTTTTATGTGGATGGGAGTCTGTTCAAAAGCATCTGCAAAATATACCTGTCCCTCCAAACAATTCTGTTGATGTTGGAGAAGAAGATTAATCTCTAGAATGAGTATTTCTGATGCAATTTGACTTGCTGATGTGCAGTAAATCCATTAATAATGCATCAGAGGATGCCTTGTATGCCAGATACAGGTCACCTCTTAGCAGTCTGTAAGGTACCAAGTATAATGAGCAGGCTTTGAGTTGGTCTTTGTAGGACATGTTGTTTAGGCCTTGTATCCTATTAGTAAGGTATCTCTGTGCTTGTTCCAGTTGTTGCATGTGTCTGGACAGATACATGCCCAAGTGGACATTATATTCAATGACTGGCCGAGTGAGGGCTGAGCAAAGGGGGGCAGTGACATCCCTATATCTAGACACAATCCCTTTGTTTATAAACTGTGTAATATAGAAGGACTTTCTTACAACAATAGGCATATTTTGATCAAAAGTTAGGTCACTGTCCATATAAGCTCCCAAACCCCCGAACAACTGGGTCAACTCTTAGGAGTATGTTGTCACTATGGTAGTTCCCTGGGGAAGATGACTTTCTAATGGATACACTAAAGCTTTTTTTGGCATTCAGTTTCAGACTATGATTTTGATATCAGTTATTTATTTGAAACTTGGATCAGTGAATGGGGAACTGTAAGCATATTGCTGCGCTGGGATCTATGTCTCTATTAGAGAGAGGAATCTTGTAAGTGCTTGGTCACCCATGCCCAAGTATATATACTTGACAAAATCCTTGGGAAGCAAAACCTATCAGATTTTACTGAAAAACATGGCTAGGCTTAACAAGGCCCCCTTGGGTTGATTGCCTAGTATTCTACTATAACACTATGATGCAATGAAGTATATGAACCACCACAAATGTCGCTTGTTCTCATGGAATATCAAGGGCTTGGGTTCAGCCTTGAAATATATTATTGATACAGTAAAAAGGAAAATGAATTTAAATTTTTTATGCAAGAAACAAAGCTAAAGATATGATAGTCTCAGATTCTTCTTTAATAGGGGAAGGCTAAAGTCTGTTTATTTTAGTTATTTTGACCAAGAAAGGGGTTGGCATTTGAATCAACTATTCCTTACATTGGGACCATGTCCAGACTAGAACAGATGTAGAAGTGCCAAGGATTGTGATTAAAATCAAAACAATCGAAAGTAATTTACTTTTAGCCAACATTTATGTGTCTAACCTACAGTAGATTAAATAATATACAAGTATATTTGTTACCTTTTCCTTCTTTAGAAATGACTATTGCCAGAAACAATTATTTTAACATGGTAACCAAGCCTCATATGAATAGGATACCAACAGGAAGAATACGATCTCCAGGGTGACTGCATAACTTAAAACCTTTTTCAAGACCTTTCATTTTTGGATTTATGGGCAGCATTACATCCAGTGCAATGAAACACCTGTACTCGTGTAAGGGGGGTGTAATTGCAAGCAGGTTACATTATTGGAAAACTGTCCTAGAATTCATATCTGGGATAGTACCAGCTGAACTCATCCCAAATTCACTTTCGTGTCATAACAAAGCCATGTTAGCACTTAAAGAGTTTGAATGTCACCCTGGCCTCTCTGGAGTTTGATCCATTAATGTTAATACTAAGAAGATAAGCTTTATCTGGAGGACATGATAAAAGAATGCAGGTCTCAAACTAATTTGGATGAGATGCCCATAGGAACTCATTAGAGGTGGTTTATATGCAAATTAGAAATACAACATTTGACTTTTATCACTTAAGGATATTATACAGGGCCTTTCACTGTTAGCAAATAAAGATGGAAATCACCATAAAGGAAAGAGAATTTAAAAGTAGTAAATGTAAAAATAAAATAGTAGGATGGCATCTCAGATCACTTAAGTAGAAATTGAATGCAATTACGTTTACCAAACCCAAGGTGAATGGAAAAGGAATCAGGCCTTCTACTGGGTCACAAAACTATTGGCTTCCTACTATTATGACATGTATAATTACAGGGCTAAGCAGTGTATAGTGGGACTGCAAGAAGGTAATGGCAGAGTGCTCTATGACCCAATCACACCATGATCCCATTGTACTTAATCACGATTAGGACAGATTATTGTTTTCCTTTATATAAATAAAGTCTCTCCCCATCAAAAGAGAAGAATACTTTCCTGAAATTAGTAGCACTCACTCACAATTCTGAGGGCAGTTTTGTAAGACTAAGCAGTAGCCTAATCTATTCTGAGCTTAAAAGGTTGATTCAAGCTTTCTAAACAAAGAATGTTCCTGGCCTGATGGTCTGAAACCTGATGTTTTGAAAGTATAAATGTTTGATTTTATCCCCTAGACTACTTCAGCTATATCAGCTGACACAAGTAGCTCACATACACACAGACACACACACACAGACACACACACACACACACACACACACACACACACACACACACACACACACACACACACACACACACACACACACACACACACACACACACACACACACACACACACACACACACACACACACTTTGAGATTTCAGTTATATACAAACACACAGACACTCCTGGGGATGGTTGGTATAGGTTCTCCAGTTATGCCCTCTTCTGCCCAGAATACATGGTAGTCCTGACTGCCACCAACCACTACTATCAGCTACTATAAAGGCCCTTATGAAAGGGTGTCCAATTCTACTGTGGAATGTTATTATTATCCAATTGGTAAGTGTGACTGAAACTTGAAGGCTATTTAGGAGTGGCTTATACAGTATCAAAAATACATGCAAGTACTCTCAGAGCTTAAATTATCTCTACACAAAACAGCTACAGTTGAAAGGTTTAAAAATGTTTAATAATAAATAATAAAAACACAAGACAATACATATTAACTCAACACAATGGCAATAGAGAGCTCAGAAATCACAGGAAATACTTTAAAACAACATTGTAGGACAGTCTCCCATAAATATAAAAAACTGCTAGACTAATCTTACTATTTCTGTCTATCTCAAAGAGAAATCATTGTTCTAAATATCTTACTTACAGAGCAAGGCACAGTGCTGATGAGTTGTTGTCAGCTTCAGAACAAAATACAAAAATGATATCCTTTCTTTCTGAGATAGTGCTTAAATTGATAATACACATTACTGCTGAGTCATTTCAGATTACATTATTCTTGTCACTTCTGTTGAAGTTTCCCAGGCTCACGGACCTCAACATTTTAACATTTCTTTGTGATCTGCACCTGCCAAGAAGTCAAAGCAATAAAAAACACTTTACATGTGAAACCTAGTAATTATCTCTGTCTTAGAACAATAGAAATAATTTCCTAGCCCAGACATCCTGTCTCCAAGCTTGAGATCACCCACAGTCATAAATTCTTTACTTATCAGCTTTCTTCCAGCAGGGTGCACTGTAGTTACATTTCTGAAGCTTAGCATTTAACACAGTTTTCCTAAAGTTGTGAAACCAGCCTGTAGATCATATTAATATTTACAATGGCATAGAATTATTTACAAAATGTTATCTGGCAGCCCCTCAGTTTTTCATACTGGGTATTCTTATTGTGATTGTTTTTTACTTCAGTTCTGAGTTTTTAGCAAAAATATCACCATAAGGCTTGAGGAGCACCTCCTTACCTTGTTCCATGCTATCCAGTAAAGTTTCATTAAGGGAAGACATGGTGGCTCTGACCTAGTATGACTATAGTTAAACATCATCCAACTGAGCCAGATACACAGTTCAAAAGCAATAGCCATTCTTCTCAACTTCTGCAAGGTCATTGACTCTGCAAGGTGTCTGTTACTGTGGGATGCTTTGAAGAAGCTTGGGAGGGGATTTTGTTAAATGATGACATCTCAGACAACTCTCAATCTTCCCTTTTTTGGAGAAACATGCCTGTTTTCATACCTGATTTACTGCCACACGATGCACCTATCTTTTGAGGCATGCCCCTGTTTTCAGGCCTGATTTACTTCTTATCAAAATTTATTGACTCTCCCTCATCACATGTAATTTTTGAAGCTGTCTAGTATACAGAAAACCACACTGCATGACCAACATAGTAGTAACCAATAATTTAAAGAAAAAGGACACACATGTTAGATCACCCTTTTCCAGAGGCAAAAATAAATGACCTTGTATTATAGACTTTTGCAATATAGTTCATTGATCTTACACTGTCTCTTTAAAAATGGGCTTGTATTTTTCTATCACTTTCGTTACTCTTGCTTTTTGAATGTGTTTCTGAGTAGTATCCCACATTCCTAGTAGAAGCAAGAAGAGTTATGTGCTATTTGGTATTTGCATTTTATGCCAATTAGTTGTCCAAATTTTTGGCAGGGTATACTTACTTTTTAGGGGCCTTTGTACTTATTTTCAAAGTCATCAGGTTGAGAGATATGCTTACATAACAGACTTTTAATCCAAAGATCATCAAGGGAATGATACTGTCACCATTTATACTTGCTGCACAGACGTACTCCTTATCTTCCATTTCTCTCTCTTAAGGTGGTAAAGAACCCTGGTACTTATTTCAGGTAGTAGATCCCATAAATTGGCTTTACCTTAGGAATGAGAGAACCTTGTAAGTCTAGTTTGTTTGCCAGTGATTGTGTGATTTGGCTAACCTATCCTAATTAAATTATTACAGGGTTGAGAAACATTTTACAAGATTTTGGCAAACTATCTAGTCTTAATGTAAATTATTCCAAGTCCCATGTCTTATTGTTAAATGCAGCAGATATCATGCAGTGTGAGACCTGGTGGCTCTCCTGTTGTTAACTGCATTTGATTATTTACAGATATCACATAGCAATAGAAAATAACTAATTCTATTTATGGCAGGAATAAAAAGGACATACACTAGATGGGAAAATCTGAAGAATGAATTCCTTTGCTGGTAAAAATCCAAGTTATACAAGCAATGATCATTCAAGCCTTCATAGGTTCAAATGTGTGTCCTGGGCTAATGAGCACTATGGCCTTTTTAAGCCTAGACATACATCTCAAACCTCCAACAAGCTCTGGTTAAGTGTACATAGGGGATTGGGAGCAAATGAAGGTGGAAAGATTCAAGCTTTGCACCCTTGCCACAGGAAGCAGATCATTAACAAGCCAGAGCTTTAGTCCTCTGTGCTAACTAAGAAATATCATTACACACAGGAAATATTATGGGTTCTTTCTGGAAAACCAAGTTTGCATTTGCCTCACAGAAAATATATAATCCCATTATCAAGATGAGGACTATACCTCTCTTGTAGGACTACATCTCCCTTGCTTTGTGTGTCCTCTTTCCTATGTACTCTTCTACATGCCTGAAAATGGCAAAGTCTCATTTGCCTCGAACCCAGGCTCCATGCAGTTAGAATCAAGAAACACTCAATGACACAGGGAGGACTGAAATGAATAGCAAAAAATGTCTTAATAAAATAGTGAGTAGTAAGTGTGAGCCTATTCTTTGGAATATGTGACCTCTCCCTGGTATTAGTGGCATTATTTATGATTAGCTTGAATGAATGGCTAAAAAAAGCATTATCTTTTGAGTAAATTTGAGCAGTAACCATGCAAGAGTATTGCAATCTTTTGAAGACCTACAGGAAACAAATCATAGAGTTGTTTCAAGGTGGCAATAGCTACAATTAAGATATATATTTTTTCTCTGTCCGCTAGCCATATTCTTGCCAAAGAGAATAAACAATCAAAATAACCTCACTATTTTGTATGCAGGATATATAAGTTCAATTGATCCCCAAACAAACTTAGACACCATTTAAAGGGCTCTCTAAAACAGACAAAAATATTTTCTACAGGCTGTCCAACATGGATGGGTTGTAGGACTTTACCTTCCAGTCTCGTACTCACAGTGAGAGTTTCTGTTTACATCCTAGGTTAAGACGTCTTCATTACCTTCTCATGCATTTATAACATTTACGACCGTATGCAACTGGCAACCTTTTACAGTAAGACTCAAAAGACTAGTGTTGAGATGAATGAACTCAAATTAAATGCAAAGAAATGCAATATTATCATATTTGCAAAAGGGGAGTGCTCATGGACTTGCAAGAGGTAGGATGTAAGTAGAGAACTGTATGAGCATGAGGGCAGTTATACTTTAAAAAAATCTATTTTATTCCTTAACTAGCCCTGCTTAGAAACACTTGAACAAAGCATGCAAATAATATATATGCACTAGACTAGACAAACTGTGTGCTCAAAAACAAAGTGTATAAATGATATCTCTGTCTGGTTACAGACCCACAGGACAACCTCATGGATTATATAACTGTTAACATGTCTGTAAAGCCAAAAAATAAAATGACATCATGAAGCAGAGCATTGGATATACTCTCCTCAACAATTCCTGTATATCCATCACCTCATTGTTACAGGAGCTATAAACCAATTTGCTCTTCCTGTCCTAACTTACAGTTTTGGAGTAATTGACTGGCCCCAAAACATGTTGGAAAGATTATATAGGAAAACAAGGATGATTCATGCTCACCAAATGATTTATAAAAATCAGTGCATACCAAGATTATATATTCCCCATTCCAAAGGAGGGATGGGCCTCCTTGAAATTGATTACATGTATAGATCAGCAACTGTGGGACTCCACACATATCTGCTGACCTCACAAGACCCAAATGTAGTGAAAGTTTTGAAACATGAGGAGAATACATCTAATATGACTTCTCTGCTTAATCTAGCAGAAGCATATCGATGCCAAGCAGGAATGGAAATCAAACCAGAAGTAGATATAAATCAGGTAGAAATTGAATTTGCCATAAAAAAAAAAAAAAAAAAGAATATAAGTTGAAAGACCAAATGAAAAGGCAAGAAATGTGGAAAATGCATACATATAGTTGCAAGTGTAGAAAACTTCTGGAAGAACCTCATGTTGATCAGGAATGAATGCAGGATTGGTTATGGAGAGGCGAATTCAAACCAAGAGATGAAAGGTTAATATTGGCAGCCCAAGACAGTGCGCTGTGTACACATTGGTTTACAAAGTCCATTGAACATGTGGGAGAAACAAATGTAAGTTTTTGTAAAACTGAATTGGAAAGAGTCACATATCTCGTTGCTGGTTGTGACATACTAATGGCAGAAGGACTGTATACTGAAAGGCATAATAATGTGGCAAGATTATTACATTGGGGATTGTACAAAACTTATGTGATTGAAATGGCTGAAAAATACTGCAAACATGAGCCACAAAGGATAATTAAAAATGATGAAGTTTACATCGCATGGGATCATCCATTACCAACAGTTCAAAAGATAGATGCTAGAAACCCGGATATAGTGGTCCATGAAAAGAAGACAAAAGTAAAATTGATCCTTGAAATCGTCACACCCAGTGACTACAGTGTCTTGCATACAGAAAGAGACACAAAGTCATAAAATATCAAGATTTGCAAGCAGAAATGAGAGCAATGTGGAAGAAAGATACCCAGGTAGTCTCAATAGCACTAGAAGCAATGGGTCTTATAAAAAAGAATCTACAGTCATATTTAGATATGTTACCAATGCCGCGGTGGTGCAGCTGTTAGCATTGTCACCTCACAGCAAGAGGTTCTCCCATTTGATTCTCATCTAGAGCGCCTTCTGTGTGGAGTCTGCATGTCCTCCCCATGGTCAAGTGACGTTTAAAGACATGCAGGTAGGTGTGTGTGTGAATTGGCGTGCCTTCCTTGAAGGTTGGGCGTCAGGCTGGCAACTCGGCACCGTAAAAGAAATCCACTGCCAATCATTAGCGGACCGGAGTTTCGCTGTGGTGACCCCCTAACCAGGAAAAGACAAAATACATTACTTTTACCAATGCATGTTAATTCCATACAAATTGCAGAAGGAGTCATTACTGGGAACATTGAGGGTACCGTGAAGAGCACTTCTGGCTGACATCAAAGATTGAAACAATTCTAATTTCATGAATTTTAATTGTACTTTGACTTAGTAATGGACTCCTTTCCTGTCATGGTATTAGAAAACCAAAAGATTCAGAGAAATTAAAAAAGAGTTTTAAAAGGAAATACAACAACTCAAAACAACCAGAAAGGAGGTGAAAAAAGATGTCAAGGCCATTGACCAGTTGCTAGAGGAACAGTATCAACATCTTATGGAGCAGAGTGACTGCCTTGATACCTATATACAAGAGACAGACAAACAAGTCAGCCCTGAAGTAACAATAGATGACTCGGAAAACCATAATCACTAAAATAACTTAAGATTTATTGGTCTACCCAACTGAATGGAAGGAGACAATTCAGTACATTTTATCAGCAGGGAACTTCATGCACTTTGGCAACAACTTCCCATTACAATCAAACATGTTCAGCCTGTTCAATCATGAACTTGGAGCAATTTCCCAAGGCACTTTATTTTAAATAGCCTGAAAAACCAGGACTGAGAGGAGATACTGATAAAAGCCTGGGGATCTAGGTGCTGACTGTCAACTGAAGAAAGCTGCACTGCACCTCACACTAGATTACAGCACCTTACTCTTTCAGAAAAAGAAAGCTCATTTGCCTGCACTCAAAAGGAGTAAAGATTATGGGGTTATGGCCCAGCTAAAGTTTATTGCCATACCACACATACAGATAGGGGGAATGAAAATGTATTTCATGATGCCAGGTGAGAGAGAATTCTTCCTTAATTACTGGCGGTGACAACACCTAAAGAAAACCAATGTCCACTTTGTCTTCCATTCCCAAGGACAGCAGTTGAAACTTCTCCTGGAAAGAAATTCAACAGGAATACTAATATGGGCATTCCCAACAAGGACATTATTAAATTTAGCAGATTCATCCCACTGGCAGACCTCTTGGAAGGGGAAGAAAACCCCTCTCAGAAGGACCAAGAATGGCTGGAACAATCGTGTGATAGGGAAACTTTAATATAGTTGATGGCAGAAACAATTAGAACATGAATATACATCATTATCACCTCTGAGGTGTTAACATTTAGACTTAGAGGATGTCTATAACTACTCTAGGAAGGTACTGGTTTGATTTTCTCCTATCCTAATAGCAAGAGACATGTCGTGCATTTTTGCAGAACCTCAAATACATAGCCAAATGGCAGCCTACCTTTAAGGGCCTGCATGTGCATGTGCATCTACATGGCCAACATCGCAGCCCTTCCTTTATTGGAATTGCTCCCCTCAAGCTCCACTCTTCTGATAGCCTAAGAGCATAAAAGTAATATATCATAGATGAAGGGAGTGTTTTGTACTGATAAGGTGGTTGCTGTAAGCTTGTCAGCTCCATGCAACTGGAGATTATTGCTCTTCCTCTCCCACTGTCTGCAGATAGCAATGAGCCAGACATTAACTCATTACATCTGTGTGATGTTTCCAGGTGTATTTGCAGTTGACTCCTTCTGATGCCTCTAGGTGTCAAATATTGCTTGCTCATATTTGCATCAGTAATTCCTAAATTTTGCTATGTACAAAGTTTTAAAATATTTCATATTAAAGCTTACACAACAGCAAACTCAACTGAACTAATATCTGACCTCTGTCTAGTGCAGGTAAATCGATATTAACTATTTTTATGATATTAATTTATATAGGTGTAATTTTCACATTTTTCTAAATATCTCAACAATCAAGTAACACAGACAGAACCCTTTAGCCTCATATGAAAGTTCTCAGCTAGATGAATAAAATGTTGCTTGACAGTATGTGTGTAATCTGAATAGTTGCTAAGAAATTGTTTGTTGTTCACAAAATATTACAAATGTAATAGTTACTCCCCTGGATTTACTATTCCTCTGTGTAGGACTAGCTTAGTTCTGCATGGAGGCAGCCATTTAGGAGCAGGATGTCAGTGCACCATACATAGTAATGAGGCACAGTGCCTGCGCTCCTAGGCTTACACGGAGTGTGTATGAGTGCAGGGGGCATGTCTGAGAGCAGAGCTCTCAGAATATACATGCCCCCCACAATGAAGAACAAGAGAAAGGGGTATGAATTGAGTGGGACCGCTCATAGGTGACCCCATCTCCCCACCAACAGTCCCCATCATGTACAACAGCAACAGTATACATAAATAAAATGAAGAAACACTTTTTTTTAATTAAAATTCTGATTAAAGCTAACCGTAGGTGCATGGGTGTGCCCATCGCTTAGCTATGGTTAATGTAGCTTAAATGACTGAAGAAGATAACAAGGAAGATATATGCAAATGAAGCAGCATAGCAATAGTGTAGTGGGCAGAGCATTCGCCTTATGAGCAGGCATCCTCGGTTCGTGCCCCAATGCAGCAGATTCCATTTACCATGAAAGCACATTATGAGTAGTATTTATGTTGCATAACCCACTAAATAACATATTTTCATGAACTGGAGTACTGCAGTAAATGCACATGTGAGGTGTCAGTGTCATAATGAATAAGGTACTAGTAAGCAGGTTTAAGCACAAATAAGCAGTAGTAAGCATATTTAAGCACTAGTAAGTGGGCTTAAGCATGTTTGTGCAGTAATAAGCAATGCCTACACTGGTTAAGCAATTCTAAAGCTAACTCTCTGTAAGCAGATGTAATGGCAGGTTAGCAGTGCTTACCATCATGCAAACCCACTTACAACTGCTCAAAAGTGCCTTAATAACTCTGTATCCAATGGCTCTTGTTCTGCCGATCAACAAAATCGACAGCCATGCAGGCATCAAACCCAGGACCCTATACACCATAGTCACAGCTGTTAACCACCAAGCCATCACAGAATTGCAGAAGAATAAGGTATTGCCAAACAAGTCCCCACCATAGTAAAACCAAACTGAACCTGTGAAAGGAATCAGTATGCGGTCATATGTTCCATAACCCACTAAATAACATAAATATGTGAACTAGAGTACAGCAGTAAGCCCAGAAGTGAGGTGTAACTGTAATAGGGTGTTGAAGTCCCCTATAAAATACAAGGACACCATAGAGTGTACGTACACATTAATCATGGATACCAGGCAGATATATAAGATGTAATGAATAAGAAATCAATGCCAAAAAGGAAATATAATGCAAAGTATAATGTAAGCAACAGTAAGCATTGCACAGGCCAGCATAGGAGGTGTAAGCAATGTGTAGACCAGCTAACCAATTGTGCCAAGTGATATACCCCTTTAAACAATGCCAACCTTAATTAAGCAGGTTTGCCCATATCTTAGCCTTTCTAAAACTGGCCAATCATGGAAAAGTGCCCTACTTAAACCCAACAGATGGAAATGCATCTCATAACTGGTTGTAGCTTCCTCTTGCAGGCACTATGGCAGTAAGGGGAGAAGGTGTGCACTTTTGGGTGCAGCGCTGGTGTATCCAGGAGTCCAAGGTCATGGCAGGACTCCTTGTCAAAGACCATGATCAGAGACTGCTGCAGGGCCAGTACCAGGGCTCCCAATATAAGGCGGAGGCCTGGGACCATCTTGCCTGTGACCTCACCAGTGCCACTGGCATACCCCAAACTGATGAGCAGGTCAGGCACCACTATGCTGACCTGAAGTGGCGTAAGGGGGACCTGTTGGAGGAGTGGGTCCAAGAGACTATAGCGGCAGGGGATGTTTCAGCCATGTGTAAGTATCACCCCAGTATGTGTGTAATAATTGCCAGCTCAGGTATATCATTGATAGGTATGGCTAAATATTTCTCTTATGTCCCC
The DNA here is from genome assembly GCF_019279795.1 of Protopterus annectens. Taxonomy (NCBI): domain Eukaryota; kingdom Metazoa; phylum Chordata; order Ceratodontiformes; family Protopteridae; genus Protopterus; species Protopterus annectens. The sequence goes on along the minus strand of NC_056727.1, from coordinate 139,731,910 downwards.
CACAGCTGCAATGGAGCAGGCTGCAAACCAGGAGGCCCACATCAGTCGCCTGGTGAGGTTGCAATGTGAGGCAGGTCAGTAATACTCATGCATTTATTGTCATAGGAAATAAAAATAAAAGTAGTAGTAAATTAATTGCCTGTATAAAACCTGTATTGTTCAAGGCAAGTATTGCATACACTAGAAAATGTGGCAGAAAGAGTCTCATATTATTTGTATGTCAATAAAAGTGTAAAAGTCTAACAAAACAGATCTAACTGCTGGACTGCATGTGTATATCCTGGTATCATACGGTAATGTAGATTTGCAATCATGTAATAGTACTGTTGTATTAAGCACTGTTACCCACACCGTGCACTAAAAATTAAATTGTAGGAATGTCTGTATATGACAGGTGTAATCCACAGAGGCCATTTAGTACAACTGAGAGACACATAGACAGTAAACAGGGAAAATGTAGACAACAAAATCAAAATAGCACATGCAACTGAGATGTGAACTGTAGTTTTTTTTAGCATACACAGCCACAGTACAAATCCTGCCAGTGGTAGTAGTCTGCATAGAGAATCATACCCCACAACTGTGCAGATATGTCCAGAATGTCTATTAAAGTGGCCCATATCTGTTGCCTATCAACGCGTCCCCCTGGGAAATCAGTGGGATGATGCCAGACATATAGGCAGCAAACAGGAAATACAACTGATTGACACACAGCTGGCACACTAGCAACTCCCCAATACCTTATGTGACTAACAAGCCACGTATGTCCCATTTACATCCCAACTTGTCAGGCTGTGGTCAGAGTGTGTACAGTAACAGAGTGAGATGTATGTGCATAATAGTAATGTGGAATCTGGTACTGTGTGTGGGAACATTCATGTAGTGCTAATAAGCATTCCTCCCACAGGTCTGTCAGATATCAACACTGTGCCCAGAAATACAAGAATGATATGCAGTTGCTCTGAATAATGAGGTATTACACATCACTGTCGCCCACACTGTCCTACAACATATAACTTTCTAGGAAATCTATATAACAGTGTTGTAATACAAGGTCAGAATGCAAAAACACAGGGGATTAATAAGACAGAAAGCAGATAGGAGCTATACAGCAATATCTATATAGCAAGACACAGCTGTGACGGACAGTGTTTAAGTTATAACAGACATAGCCATGGTCTGAATCCTGGGAGTGGAATAAGGCTGCATACAGAATCATACCCCACAACTGTACAGATGAGGCCAGAATGTCCAGTATATGGGCCCATGTCTGCTGACTGGCCCCCTGGCAAGTCTGTGAGATGATCCCAGATGTTTAGCCAGCAAACAGGGAATACAAGTGATTGTTGAACATCTATGTGAACACACCTGTCACTGTAGCAACCCCTGAAACTGTTAGGAGAGTAATATTTCAAGTATGTCCTATCTACACTCCCATGTTGTCAAGCTGTGACCAGAGTGTGTACAGCAATAGAGTGAGATGTATGCGCATAACACTAATGTGCAGTCTAGAGCCTTGTGTGGCAACAGTCAGGTAGTGCTAACAAACATTGCTCCCATAGGTACGTCGGATATGAACACTGTGCTGAGAAATACAGACCATCATAACCTGTACAGGTACTGTTCACACTGGTATTGTAGGGAATCGTGAGTGTTGCAGTTTCTCTGAATAATAAAGTATCACTGGTCACTGTCACCCACACTGTGCTACATAATATAACTGTGTAGGAAAGCATGTGTATGCCTGTGTCAGGTCACTGAAGGTGGAAGAGGAGGGCAATATTCTAGATATGTCCCGGCACACCAGCATGTGGTCAACACATGCCAGAATCTGTGTAAAAAGAGGTGGATAACTATGTGCACAACATTAACCTGGAATTTGGGAATATGTGTAAAAACAGTTAGTTATTGTTAACAAACATTCCCTCCACAGGTATACCAGGTAAGAGGTGTATACTGCAGCTAAAAATGGTTCATGTGTAACAATGACTACAGCCATATCACTTTCCAAACTAAGGCTATAGGGTAATGTAGTAAGACTTGTAAGGTACAGATAACAGCACTGACTAGGAAAGTAATGTGGACTACAGGAATATAGTAGTTGTTAATTGACATCTCCCCCCCCCACCATATTTCCAACAATAATCAACATACCCACCCCAACTGGTATGTACTGACACCTATGTCCTGATGGCTTCCAATTGTTTGATAAATATTTTAATGGTTCCATGCATGTGCTATATTGAATTATTCCAACATTGGTGGCATTGTGCTATCAATGTACCTGCATGTTTTTCTTATTACCACTGTGGTCCCATATATGCATTTGTTTTGTTTGCAATGCAACTGTTCCGTATCTGGTGTTTGGGTTAATCAGAATATCTATGCATGCTGTTATACCTAACCCTGTAATGTGTTGACTATTACTAACCCACATATGATGCTGAACTCTAAGCACTATAGCACGCTTGGGAAGGCCGGTCCCAGCGGACCCACCTGTCCCACATCAGCTGGCCGTGGCACCCCGGGACCTCTCTGTCTGTTGGTCCTGCACCACCTTCAAGTGGAATCGCCTCAGGGGATAGGGCTCGCCCCCCTGGGAGTGGGCGCAGACAGGCACCTGTCACCTGTCGCCCGGTCGAGGTTGTGCTGCGTAGAGTGATCAAACAGCAGTTTGGTGATAATCTACGCCAACTCGAGGGCCGTGTGTCAAGATTAGAGAGTCAGCCAGGCTCTGTGACTCAGCCTCCAGCACAGCCACCTTCGGGACTGTGAAGGTGCAGTGGTGACTGCCCATGGGTGGGGAACTCAGTCCCACTGTTTCCACTAGGGGGCTTGTGGGCTTCTGATTTCCATTACCCCTCCCCATCAAAGTGTTTACCCCCCACATGTGTCATATACTACCCCTGTATGTGTCTTGTTTGTCTTGTCTGTTAACCTACCCAAACTACCTCCCCAAATATACCTACTACCCCTCCCCAACATCCCACTCTCACCTGAAAAAAAAGAAGAATCTGTTTTCACAAAAAAAATCTCACCCCATACATAGCTGTCCATTTCGCACACATTTCCACTGGACACATGTAATCTGGTCTAATTGGCATCACAAGATATTATTGTTGTCCTCACCCCCTCCCAGGGGTTTGAGTGTTCAAATCAACCTCCAAATTCAGTGTATATGCACAGCTGTTGCTGTAGAAGAAATGGGCAACTATGAAACTTCCCTACACCCTTCCTGCACATCCTTGTCTATTTTCCTTACTGTCTTTCCATCTTTGTGCCCCTTTTTTCACCAATTTCCTATCAACCCCTTTTTCTTTTTTTTAAAGAAATTAGTGTGAGGGTAAGCGGGAGTAAACACTTTTAAGCAGCAGTAAGTGGGTGTAACCCTGTTTGCATGGGGGTAAGCTATGCCTTCACAGGTTAAGCAATTTAGTAGCTAAATTAGTATGAGAAACTGTAACCGGAAGTTAGCAGTGCTTACCTCCGTGCAAACCCATGCAAACCCACTTACAACTGCTTTAAAGAGCCTTAATCACTCTGTATCCAATGGCCTTTGTTCTGCCCAGCAACAAAATAACCAGCCTCTGCAAGTCTTGAACCCAGGACCCTGCATTCCATAGCCACAGTGACGTACCTCTAAACCATGTCAGATATACATAACCCTGATGTTTTCAAAAACATATCATCCAGCACTGTCATTCAACAGTACAGATAATGTATTCCAACATTTAGATGTATGTATGTGTGTGTAAATATATTAATATCTCAACAGATACAACATATATATATATATATATATATATATATATATATATATATATATATATATATATATATATATAAATATATATGAACATATATACATGCAAATGCCTACATCTATATATATATCTACATCTATATGTCTAAATATACACAGCAAGTTACATATACGTAAGCAGAAATATATCTGTGTAGGTATATATGGACATAGCTATATATATGTAAGCAGATATATATATATCTATATAGGTATATATGGACATACATCTGTAGATAATGGGAACATAACTAATACATATATGTCCACATGCACCATTAATGGGGTTGAGAGGCCTCAAACAATATACGTCTTGTACGAATAGGTATACCCCCCACAGCCAAGCACGTCCGCCCTGCAATACACTACCAAGTGCAGCAGATCCCATAACCAGGACCTGACATGACATGGGCATCCCTAGGATACATATACACAGACACATATATGCAGATTCAGATATGTATATATATATATATATATATATATATATATATATATATATATATATATAGACAGATATATATGTAACTACACATACACACCCAGAGATATGCACTGTAAGTTACATATGTAGTACGTGCACACAATATGGAAAAGCCACTATTCCTACATTTACCACCTTACCAACTGGAGACTGTATGAACCACCCATAGAAATGACATTCATTGCCTGCGACATATACCCACAGAGATATCAAAGTATATAACACCACACACAGGTGTGCATAAATGGGAAAGCTTTATTTGTGTACTATTACAGTTGTATATGCCATGTCATATAGCTGTTTAGACATGGACATCCATATAACCTGAGGAATGCTACTGTGAAACAGTAATACTAATACAGTAGTCTGGAAAGGTTAACAAATGTTGCTGTCCAGGCCAAGGCCATCAAGTAATACAATAGTAAAGACAGACTAGCCCACAGGATAACAAACACTCAACGGTAAGTAATGCAAGTGTATAGTTCAGCAGCCTCTATCTACACTCTGTAGACATTCCCTAGGGGGTAAAGACCTCAGATGACACACTGGGATGTAACTGCTACATAACAAGGCAAAACTGACATCATAACAAGCACACTGACAAACAGAACAGTCTGAATGGCAGGTGGCAGTGGGCCTGCATTTAACCAAGGTGGATTGTATGGTAATGTACATCCATATACCTTAAAGCAGCTCATCCCTGATGGTCTTCAGGACTTTGGGCTTTCAGGATTCTATAGTGCTGCCATACACATATGTGCATATATAGATTTATGTATACATAGATATACGTATATGTATATATAGATATATGTATATATAGCTATATATGTATGCACATCCTATGTGTACAGATATGCCTATTTATGTTGGTATATGTAGATATGTAGATATCAATAACTATATGTGCATACATATCTATTCTGATATACCTACTACTGTTAAAATACATGTGGATATCCATACATATATGGGCATATGTATCTCTATCTGTATATGTGTAGACCTATATAGCTCTGTATATGTATATATTTGGATGTTTATTTGTATATCTGTGTACATATACATATCCAACTATGTATGCTGATATGTGTATCTGTATGTCTATATAGATATCTGAATAAGTATATGTACATATATCATCACCATATGTCCTGAACATGGAGTGTGGTCCTACCTCAGCCCCTGTAGACCCAACTTCATAGTGCAAGGGGATGTCAGGTATGTATAGCAGGTATACTTGTAGAGTATTGCTACTGTCATAGGGACTGCCTTCACAGACATGATGTGTGTGGGAGGTCACATCTGCTTATAACATGTGTACCATTGGCGACTGACAGAAATCCTAAGGACATCATAGTACAGTACCACTGCTAGCACGTAATGCTCCTGTGGACTACAGCAGAGATAATGGCCAATATATGTGGACAGTCTGACACACTCTGGACAGTCCAGTGGTATACACATAACCCCTTAGTGCAAGACATGTGGACCAATCCTGACAATGTGGATGTTAACAGCCATGTAGATGGGTATAACACGTAACTGCTAGTATACATTTGCCCCCATAGGTTATGCATTCACACATACCTGTCTGTCCTGCCACATAATGACCACTGGTAAGGGGGTTCCAGGGCCACATACCACCCACTAGATATTGACATACATCTGTACAGCATCCCACTGCTCTAGCTGACATACATGACTGTTATGATGGCCCAGCAACAGTACATCTGGCAAGTAACTGGACATTACATCTCACTGGGTAAGTACACTAAGCTGCTAGGCATGTAACATAGCACTGTTCAGGCTACAGGCAGACTGGCTCAACACTGGCCTACATTTCCTATGGGGGAATGCACATGTACCTGCACATAAATAGCAGCCTCTACAGGCATGTCACAGCACAGAGTAACATACACCTGTGTGTAAGTGCGTCACCACAACCAATGTGAACACAGCCACAGCTACATATGGCATACTAGCGCATTATTACAGTATATGGACTATGTGTTCAACACCAACCTTGTATGTGCCACACACACACTCACTCTACATATACTGGGCTAGTACACAGTGTGGTCTGCTGCCTGTCTATGGTATGGGACATGTACATGTATGGCCCTACAAACATGTAAGCTGATAGGGTAACATATTGTGGAGCAGCATGTAACATCAGATAGAACAGGACCAAGAACAATGACATCTACCACAGTCTGTGCACAGGCCAAGGTACATATTAACATTACACACACTGCCGACAATCACCATAAGTACACAGACCTCAGTACTATACACGCAACCACAGAATGTCCAGGTTATGTCATCAAATATAACCCCTACTATATATTACATGTGTAGCAGTCTGATATCTCACTGGCTTGTTATCAGATATGATGTCAGTAATTATGGTGTACAGTATGTATGCACCCCTTACTGCATGACATATGTACAAATATTTTCAGGGTTGTGGCTGGAGGCACATACACAGGGCCAATATTGACATGTTGCTGTGGTAACCTCATACATTTACTGTTGTAACAGAGTTTGTTGCACCATATGTCCTATGAGGGATATGAAGTCAGTAACTCTCATAGCTGTCACCATCTACAGACTGCAATCCTCATACTACCTTCTGCAGTTCACAGATACGTGCTCTGTGGGTAACACCTGAAACAAAAGGCACCACACACTGGCCAGTCTGCAGATGTTCCTACAGATGGGTGTTCCCTCATAAACGTAGCACTGACATGGCAGGTATGTAAACATGCAGGACAGTCATAAAGCACACAAACCCTGTTAAACCAACATTACTCCAAATGCAGTATAGCAGAACTTATAGTCTGTAGTCAGGTCAGGCACATCCCCCTCCTGTGTGTTTCCTTGTTTCACAGTGCATGTTGTTAGAGGTAAACCCCAATCCATCTGAGATGCTGTTTGCCAAACAACAGATCGAGTTCCTGCTCACAGTGAATGAAAGGCCCGACACCAACATGATGCTCCTAGATATTGCTGTGTGTTTCCATGCAATTGGCTATGGGAATGTTACCACAGCTGTTCTGCATGGAATCAGCTAGAGGAGGGCTGCAAATTGTGCAGAGACTATAAGCTGATCCAGAGCATCACTTAAAATACACATGCTGCTGCCTAAGCAAAGCAGGTGTAAGTCTCCACATCCACCAGAGAGGGAGTAAGAGAGGCAGACAGAGGCACAGAAAAGCCAGGGAGGTGTGGGAGAATAAAACTTATGCATGTTTGTGTCACACACCTACCAGTATATGGTATCAAACCCTCAACAACTATGTAGTGCTATCACATGTCCATGCAGTTATTGGATGTACGACATAGCATACATGTTGGGGAGTCCTCAGAATGTATATGTGATGGTGAGTGACATCTGTACCAAGGATATGGTAGCTATGTGGTAGGTGTACTACATGTGCCTGCCCGCATGTCAGCATCAACACAGCCACATTCTCACAGGGACACACACACTTTGCCACACTTGGCAGTGCCAGGAATACAACTCATCACTAGTGGAATTGCCACAACACAGTTCTGTGCAGGTATCACATTCACCACAGGGGTCATACTGAGGTTATATGTGCAAAGGGTATGTGGAGGTGTCTGACATCAGACAGCATGCTTCAGTATGCCAATGGGGTTGTAGTAAGTGTGAATGTGGTTATACACATCATACACCACATACACAGACTCCGGTGCCAGTACTGACATGCATGTGTACACTGCTTCACGGGTGTGTTGTGGTTGATGGTGACAGATGGCTATACAAGGCTAGGTGATGGGTATACCTTGGCATCAGGCCACATGACAATGGTCCGCATTGTGGCTCAGGGGTGCAGTGTCTGGAGTTGCCCACACAGGTGGGTATTGTATTCACCATCCAGTCATCTGGGTGGCTATTGCATGTGGCCAATGCTTTGCATTGCTTGCATGTATGTGTTCCTTCATCCATGATATGGACAGTGTCTGGAATGTGCACACCTCCCACATGCATGTACAGTGACACGTGGAACTGTACCTGGGGTGTCTGGCCCATGTTGTGTACACAGATCATGGTCATCAGATGTGCCAGTCCTGGCCTCATGTGGCGGGAACTGTTCATAGGTTCATAGGTTCATAGGTTTATACTAGGCTATTTGCCCCAAGGCATTTATAAGCCTAGCCTGAATTTTTGTGGCTTACGCCACCCCTTATATGAAAAAATACTGTACCCATTAGTTTGTTGTGCCTCTGTCCAGCAGTGACACAGAGATGATTCCCGGGGTAAACCTACAATCTCCCATCCACAGGTCAAGATTTCTCTTGAAAAGAGCCAGCGAGGTGCTCTGCCTCACATGGACCGGGACTCTATTCCACAGCATAGGGAGTCTCTGAGTGATAAATCTATCCCTCCAGCACGTCCTATTTATATCCGTGCTAAGGTTTAAGTCACTTGCTCTAGTGGTTTTGGTGGATTTGGATTTTTTGAGGTGGAGCATGTCCATTAATTCTGGGTTGGACATGGCCTTGTATGTCAGGCACGTCACCTCTGAGCAGACGGTATGCGACTGAATAGAGCTGGAGTTTCTTCAATCTGGCAGCATATGACAGATTTTGGAGTCCCTTTATCCTTTTGGTGAGAAACTTTTGGGGTCTCTCCAATTGCTGCAGATGTCAGGTGAGATACATCCCGAATGGGGCATTGTACTCAATCATTGGTCTGATAAGTGAAGAGTACAGGGGAACAATGACCTCACTAGATCTGGATGTGAATCCCTTCATGATCAGGTGGGCAATGTAGAAGGTCTTTCTAACCACTTTAGCAACGTGAGTGTCAAAAGAAAGGCCACTGTCAACCTGGGTCCCCAGGTCCCTGATAACCTCTTCTGTGCTTAGTGGATTGCCACCTATATGGTAGCTTGGGGTTACCTTGTTTTTCCCAAAGGGTATGACTATACATTTTTTGGCGTTTAACTTCAGGCCATGGCTCTGGCACCAGCTATCTGTTTCCGTGAGTCCCTTCTGAAGGATATCCATGTCCGATGCACTTTCCACTATGGCGCCCAGTTTGCAGTCATCTGCAAACTTTGTCAGCCAAAGTCCTCCCATGTTGGCCTGTACTTCTGAGAAGTAGATGCTGAACAATAGGGGGCCAAGGACCGAGCCCTGTGGGACACCACTTGTGACCGGCTTGGAGTCTGACATAGCGCCAGCAACTCTAACTCTGTGGGTTCTGTCCTTAAGCCAGTTTGCAACCCATCTTGTGACATATGGGTTTACATTTAATCTGGTAAGTTTTTCTACAATACCCGAGTGGGGTATTATGTCGAAAGCCTTTGCAAGGTCAAGGTAGGCTGTATGGACTGCCTTTCCCTCATCAATGGCCTTGGTGACTGTTTCGAAGAAGTCGACCAAGTTCAAAAGGCATGATCTTCCCTTGACGAAGCCAAACTGGGTCGGGTCCAATGTCTGCAAGTCCCCTATATCTTTGTTTATGAGCTCCATTATGATCCTCTCCATAGCTTTGCAGACTAGACTTGTTAAGCTTATGGGGCGGTAATTACCAGGGTCCGTAGAGGCACCACCTTTGTGGAGTAGGACCACAGTTGCCGTACGCCACTCCTTGGACACATATCCTGTGGTAAGGCTGAGATTAAACAGCTGCCTTATGTGTGGGTTTAATTCCTCATTTAGCTCGTGTAGCACACAGCCGGGGACACCATCCGGTCCCATTGATGCTGTGTTTTTAGCTTTAGAGAGAGCAGCTTTCACCTGCGCATTTGAGATGTCTGGGTGGCTACACTCCGCTGGGATAGTTATCTCTCCTTTAGGGGGGGAGAGGGGGGGTGAAGTTTGCACTGAACCTGTCTGCCATTATGTTGGCAATGTCTGTGGGTTCAGTGATTTTTGTATCATTTTGGACTAATTCTGAGCATATCTGGGAGTTTCCACCCAGGTTCCTAACATAGCTGAAAAAGGCCTTATGATTGTCTTTTGAATCCATGGCAATTTTTCTCTCAAAATTAGCCTTAGTTGATTTTATGAGTGCTCGTATTTTTTTACTAATAATGATCAGGGGTGACTTCCCTTTTATGGATTTTGTTCTATCATGTAATAGCTTTCTCCTCTTATTGTAAAGTTTGTTAATGGCTGGGGTCCACCAGACTGGACATTTGCCCTTTGTGGAAAGAGTCTTGGTTTTATTTGGGCTTGCCTGATACAGGCAGTCCTGGAGGTGTTCATAGAAGGCATTTGTAAGGGCTTCCGCAGCTTGGGTTGTGGTTTCCACTGTCTCAGGGGCCTTGAAGGATACCACACCAGTCTTGAGTAGTGTGAAGTTTGCTTTAGAGAAGTTCTTCACTGTGGTCTTTTTTGTTTGGGGTGGGGGCGGGATGTGGATTTCCAGTGAGATTAGTTTATGATCAGATCTCACCAATGAGGGATATACTTCCGGTGTGGAGCATTTTGTCCCCATGTTTGTGATAATGAGATCTAGTATATTTTCTCCTCTCGTGGGAACAGTGACTAGCTGTTCCATGGCATTTGAATTTATGAACTCCAGGAACCGTTGGGCTAGAAAGTTAGGGCTTGAGTAATGTTCCCAGTCTATATCGGGTAGTTGAAGTCACCCAATATGATGGTGTTTGGAAATACATTTATACCCTCCAGTGTCTTCAGGAAGGCTGTGTGGGGTTCCTGAGTTTGAGAGGGTGGCTTGTAGCATGCTACAATTTGTAGAGCAGTTTTGCCTATGGTTAGTTGCACCTGGATGGTTTCCAAAGCTTCGTGCGTTGCCACCAACCTGGAGGTGTGGGTATCCTTTATGAATATGGATACACCCCCTCCTTTTGTGGTGTGGTCCGAGATTTGGGGCCGGAACGCATGATATGAGGTAAAACCTAATAGTACCGGGGTGCTCTCAGGAGCCTTAAACCAGGTTTCAGTTACAGCACAGACATCGATGTTCTCCATACTGAGAAGGGCCTCAAGTGCGTGCATTTTGAGATTTAGACTTCTGGCATTGAGCAGCATTACTCTCAGTTTCTTTCCATTTTTGTTTTCTAGGGTGGTAGGTTTAGAATTTGAGCCTTGCCTAAAAAAGGCACTATGGGGGTGGCAAGAGCCTTAGCCAATATCCGGAATCCCAGGGGTGACAGGTGCAAGCCGTCCCTTGCGAAGCAGCGTGGCTTGTCAAGCACGTCATCCCAGGCAGACAGACACTGGATCCCCTTTGAATGACACCAGACATTAAGCCAATTGTTAAAGCTGATCATCTTGTCTCTATATTGTGGCATCATTCTTGGTGAAGGAAGGATACTGCTCAGGGTTAGGGTCATACCTGCCTGGGCTACATAATCAGAGAGCTCCTCTATGTCTCTTTTCATGTAGTCCAGGGAGGTACGTCTCAGGTCGTTCACACCAGCATGGACAATGACTGTGTCATATTTGTACTTGCCGTGGAGTGACCCGAGTGCTTGTGTTATGTGGCAGATCCTAGCACCCGATAGGCAGCTTACTGTGACCCTCTCCTTGTTCAGCCTGGTGAGTGGGACGTCAGTGTGTCTGACTATGGAGTCACCTATGACAAGTATGTTTGGTGTTGTATTTGGCCTTAAGGGCTGTGACTGCTTTGCACACTGCTTTTGTGGTTTATGTGTTGCTTGTGGGGTGTCTTGAGGTAGCAGTTGTTTGGGTGTCTGCTTTGGAGGCCTCTGCTGTTTAGGTAAATTTTACTCAGAGCCTCCAGTATGTCTTTGTGTGTTTATGTGTTTGATTCAGTGGTGTGGTAGCATTATGTGAGGCTGGTTTTGTGGTGTGTGTAGTTGCCTTCTCCTCCTGTCTGGTCTTGCCAGTCCTGAGTTGAGAGAGCTCAGCCTCCAGTTTGGCTAAATAGCTGCATCTCTCGCAAGTATTTGTGTTATGTGGGAGGAGGAGAGGGTTGTCTGTGTACATGAGGCAGTTATAACATTGCCTCAAGATTCCCAGATTCACCAGCTAGACTCGAGAGGAGATTGACAACTGACCTTTGGACATGCTAGAATAATATTGGGAATTCCTTAATAATTGAAAACAAGGGCCAGTGGGGAGTGAGGGTGTAGTGATTTTAATTTTTAGTGCTGACTTATATAATTGCTTTAGTGAGCAAGTGCCAGGTAACTTGAGTGCAATGTGTTACAAGTAACTAAATGCAAAAACGACAAACAGTAACTTTCTTTCAAGTGAAACAAGGAAATAAGTACAGTAAGCAATGCAGATATCACTAGTGATCAACAGAAGCACTGAGAAGCTGCGTATTATGTGGAATTAGCTTCCATGGAAATAAGCAAACAAATAACAAGCATATAAACAAAGCTAGATTCAGCAGGCCTGGATCTAGTCTATGCTAGAGCAAACAAGGTGTACCAATTTCAGTAAGATACAGTTCAAATATTCAGGCACTATAAACCTTTAACCAGAAATTCCCAGCTCAGAAGGGCAGAGTCCAGCCTCTTCTCCCACAAGAGTGCAGACCACGAACCTTCTTAATGTAAAATAACTGGCCTGAAGCCCAAGTGCCTAAACCAGAACTAATACACTTGGACACTGGGCTCTCAATCAGCAGTTCCCAACTTAGAAGGATGAAAGCTACCTGTCCTGCCACCACAGTGCTTGCCACAAACCTTCCTAATGTAAAACAACTGGTCTGAAGCCCAATTGCTTAATCCAAAAGACTTAGAATGATAGCTACACTTTAATCAAGTTACAACCAAGCAGTAATAAATACAATTGAATACTTTAGAGAATGTCTGGATTAGTGCTCAAGTTACACAAACAACGCTAGATCCAGCAGGCCCGAATCCAGTCTATGCCACAGCAAACAAGGCGCACCAACTTCAGTAAGAAGCAGTTCAGATATGCATGCACTATAAGCCTTTAACCAGAAATTCCCAGCTCAGAAGGGCAGAGTCCAGCCTCTCCTTCCACAAAAGTGCAGACCACGAACCCTCTTAATGTAAAATAACTGGCCTGAAAGCCCAAGTGCTTAAACCAGAATTAATACACTTTTAGAATAACAGACAATGAGCTCTCAATCAGCAGTTCCCAACCTAGAAGGATGTAAGCTACCTGTTCTGCCACAACAGTGCAGACCACAAACCCTCTCAGTGCAAAACAACTGGTCCGAAGCCCAATTGTTTAAACCAAAAGGCTTAGAATGAGTTACACCAAGCAGTAATAAATACAACTGAGTATTTTTAAGATGATGCAAAAGTAAAATGAAGTAGGTAGAAACACAAGTACAGTAAAAGCAGATGAAAATTCTTTTTTTTTTTTTATCTGAACAAGTGCTGAGATCAAAGAAACAGATTTGAGAGCTGAAACTAGAAAACTGGCTAGTTATAAGAAAAAAAAAAACAAGCTAGAAGGCTTCCCTCAAACACAGAAAGGCTTGGGGGCTCAGAAGCCTACAAATAGTCTATACCACTTAAAAGGAAAGGCAGGAAATGAGCTTAATTTTTTTTGTCTGTTTCCCAGATGCTCTATTTGAACACAGTAGGAGTGCCTGAAATCAGAATATGATCTCACTGCACTCAGTTGAGTGAGCAAATGAGATGAGCCCAGAGGCAGGCTGAGGGGCGGGCAGTTTCAAGGCCACTAAGATTAACACCAAGAGCAGAAGAGCAGAAAAACTGCCAGTTCAGTTAAAATTCCTTCAACACAGTTTAAATCAAATTAAATACTGTATATATATATTTTTTTTTAAAGTGCAGATAAAGGTACTTAAATTATCTTATACGTCCAGTTGAATATAACCAAGTTGTTAGCCGGCCAAGGCTGAGGTTTTTAAGCAGAAAATACTTCACAATGCACTACTTAACTAGGCAAGGACAGGAAATCAAAGAATGTGGCTACCCTCACACCTGTAATTACTAGCAAATAACAAAATTCAGCAAACACTAGCTTCTGTTCAAGTTACTAAAGAGCAGAAGAGCAGAAAAACTGCCAGTTCAGTTAAAATTCCTTCAACACAGTTTAAATCAAATTAAATACCGTATATATATATATATATATATATATATATATATATTTTTTTTTAAAGTGCAGATAAAGGTACTTAAATTATCTTATACGTCCAGTTGAATATAACCAAGTTGTTAGCCGGCCAAAGCTGAGGTTTTTAAGCAGAAAATACTTCACAATGCACTACTTAACTAGGCAAGGACAGGAAATCAAAGAATGTGGCTACCCCCACACCTGTAATTACTAGCAAATAACAAAATTCAGCAAACACTAGCTTCTGTTCAAGTTACTAAAGAGCAGAAGAGCAGAAAAACTGCCAGTCCAGTTAAAATTCCTTCAACACAGTTTAAATCAAATTAAATACCGTATTTTTTTTTAAAAAAGTGCAGATAAAGGTACTTAAATTCTCTTATACGTCCAGTTGAATATAACCAAGTTGTTAGCCGGCCAAAGCTGAGGTTTTTAAGCAGAAAATACTTCACAATGCACCACTTAACTAGGCAAGGACAGGAAATCAAAGAATGTGGCTACCGCCACACCTGTAATTACTAGCAAATAACAAAATTCAGCAAACACTAGCTTCTGTTCAAGTTACTAAAGAGCAGAAGAGCAGAAAAACTGCCAGTTCAGTTAAAATTCCTTCAACACAGTTTAAATCAAATTAAATACTGTATATATATATATATATATATATATATATATATATATATATATTTTTTAAAAGTGCAGATAAAGGTACTTAAATTCTCTTATACGTCCAGTTGAATATAACCAAGTTGTTAGTCGGCCAAAGCTGAGGTTTTTAAGCAGAAAATACTTCACAATGCACCACTTAACTAGGCAAGGACAGGAAATCAAAGAATGTGGCTACCCCCACACCTGTAATTACTAGCAAATAACAAAATTCAGCAAACACTAGCTTCTGTTCAAGTTACTAAAGAGGAGAAGAGCAGAAAAACTGCCAGTTCAGTTAAAATTCCTTCAGCACAGTTTAAATCAAATTAAATACTGTATATATATATATTTTTTTTTTAAAGTGCAGATAAAGGTACTTAAATTATGTTATATGTCCAGTTGAATATAACCAAGTTGTTAGCCGGCCAAAGCTGAGGTTTTTAAGCAGAAAATACTTCACAATGCACTACTTAACTAGGCAAGGACAGGAAATCAAAGAATGTGGCTACCCTCACACCTGTAATTACTAGCAAATAACAAAATTCAGCAAACACTAGCTTCTGTTCAAGTTACTAAAGAGCAGAAGAGCAGAAAAACTGCCAGTTCAGTTAAAATTCCTTCAACACAGTTTAAATCAAATTAAATACCGTATATATATATATATATATATATATATATTTTTTTTTAAAAGTGCAGATAAAGGTACTTAAATTCTCTTATACGTCCAGTTGAATATAACCAAGTTGTTAGCCGGCCAAAGCTGAGGTTTTTAAGCAGAAAATACTTCACAATGCACCACTTAACTAGGCAAGGACAGGAAATCAAAGAATGTGGCTACCCCCACACCTGTAATTACTAGCAAATAACAAAATTCAGCAAACACTAGCTTCTGTTCAAGTTACTAAAGAGCAGAAGAGCAGAAAAACTGCCAGTTCAGTTAAAATTCCTTCAACACAGTTTAAATCAAATTAAATACCGTATTTTTTTTTTTTTAAAGTGCAGATAAAGGTACTTAAATTCTCTTATACGTCCAGTTGAATATAACCAAATTGTTAGCCGGCCAAAGCTGAGGTTTTTAAGCAGAAAATACTTCACAATGCACCACTTAACTAGGCAAGGACAGGAAATCAAAGAATGTGGCTACCCCCACACCTGTAATTACTAGCAAATAACAAAATTCAGCAAACACTAGCTTCTGTTCAAGTTACTAAAGAGCAGAAGAGCAGAAAAACTGCCAGTTCAGTTAAAATTCCTTCAACACAGTTTAAATCAAATTAAATACCGTATATATATATATATATATATATATATATATATATATATATTTTTTTTTTAAAAAGTGCAGATAAAGGTACTTAAATTCTCTTATACGTCCAGTTGAATATAACCAAGTTGTTAGTCGGCCAAAGCTGAGGTTTTTAAGCAGAAAATACTTCACAATGCACCACTTAACTAGGCAAGGACAGGAAATCAAAGAATGTGGCTACCCCCACACCTGTAATTACTAGCAAATAACAAAATTCAGCAAACACTAGCTTCTGTTCAAGTTACTAAAGAGCAGAAGAGCAGAAAAACTGCCAGTTCAGTTAAAATTCCTTCAACACAGTTTAAATCAAATTAAATACCGTATATTTTTTTTTTAAAAAGTGCAGATAAAGGTACTTAAATTCTCTTATACGTCCAGTTGAATATAACCAAGTTGTTAGCCGGCCAAAGCTGAGGTTTTAAGCAGAAAATAGTTCACAATGCACCACTTAACTAGGCAAGGACAGGAAATCAAAGAATGTGGCTACCCCCACACCTGTAATTACTAGCAAATAACAAAATTCAGCAAACACTAGCTTCTGTTCAAGTTACTAAAGAGCAGAAGAGCAGAAAAACTGCCAGTTCAGTTAAAATTCCTTCAACACAGTTTAAATCAAATTAAATACCGTATATATATATTTTTTTTTAAAAAGTGCAGATAAAGGTACTTAAATTCTCTTATACGTCCAGTTGAATATAACCAAGTTGTTAGCCGGCCAAAGCTGAGGTTTTTAAGCAGAAAATACTTCACAATGCACCACTTAACTAGGCAAGGACAGGAAATCAAAGAATGTGGCTACCCCCACACCTGTAATTACTAGCAAATAACAAAATTCAGCAAACACTAGCTTCTGTTCAAGTTACTAAAGAGCAGAAGAGCAGAAAAACTGCCAGTTCAGTTAAAATTCCTTCAACACAGTTTAAATCAAATTAAATACCGTATATATATATATATATATATATATATATATATATATATATATATTTTTTTTAAAAGTGCAGATAAAGGTACTTAAATTCTCTTATACGTCCAGTTGAATATAACCAAGTTGTTAGCCGGCCAAAGCTGAGGTTTTTAAGCAGAAAATACTTCACAATGCACCACTTAACTAGGCAAGGACAGGAAATCAAAGAATGTGGCTACCCCCACACCTGTAATTACTAGCAAATAACAAAATTCAGCAAACACTAGCTTCTGTTCAAGTTACTAAAGAGCAGAAGAGCAGAAAAACTGCCAGTTCAGTTAAAATTCCTTCAACACAGTTTAAATCAAATTAAATACCGTATATATATATATATATTTTTTTTTTAAAAGTGCAGATAAAGGTACTTAAATTCTCTTATACGTCCAGTTGAATATAACCAAGTTGTTAGCCGGCCAAAGCTGAGGTTTTAAGCAGAAAATACTTCACAATGCACCACTTAACTAGGCAAGGACAGGAAATCAAAGAATGTGGCTACCCCCACACCTGTAATTACTAGCAAATAACAAAATTCAGCAAACACTAGCTTCTGTTCAAGTTACTAAAGAGCAGAAGAGCAGAAAAACTGCCAGTTCAGTTAAAATTCCTTCAACACAGTTTAAATCAAATTAAATACCGTATATATATATATATATATATATATATATATATATATTTTTTAAAAGTGCAGATAAAGGTACTTAAATTCTCTTATACGTCCAGTTGAATATAACCAAGTTGTTAGCCGGCCAAAGCTGAGGTTTTTAAGCAGAAAATACTTCACAATGCACCACTTAACTAGGCAAGGACAGGAAATCAAAGAATGTGGCTACCCCCACACCTGTAATTACTAGCAAATAACAAAATTCAGCAAACACTAGCTTCTGTTCAAGTTACTAAAGAGCAGAAGAGCAGAAAAACTGCCAGTTCAGTTAAAATTCCTTCAACACAGTTTAAATCAAATTAAATACCGTATTTTTTTTTTTTAAAAGTGCAGATAAAGGTACTTAAATTCTCTTATACGTCCAGTTGAATATAACCAAGTTGTTAGCCAGCCAAAGCTGAGGTTTTAAGCAGAAAATACTTCACAATGCACCACTTAACTAGGCAAGGACAGGAAATCAAAGAATGTGGCTACCCCCACACCTGTAATTACTAGCAAATAACAAAATTCAGCAAACACTAGCTTCTGTTCAAGTTACTAAAGAGCAGAAGAGCAGAAAAACTGCCAGTTCAGTTAAAATTCCTTCAACACATGTTTAAATCAAATTAAATACCGTATATATGTATATATATATTTTTTTAAAGTGCCGATAAAGGTACTTAAATTCTCTTATACGTCCAGTTGAATATAACCAAGTTGTTAGCCGGCCAAAGCTGAGGTTTTTAAGCAGAAAATACTTTACAATGCACCACTTAACTAGGCAAGGACATAAATCAAAGAATGTTGCTACCCCCAGACCTGTAATTACTAGCAAATAAAATTCAGCAAACACTAGCTTCTGTTCAAGTTACTAAAGAGCAGAAGAGCAGACAAACTGCCAGTTCAGTTAAAATTCCTTCAACACAGTTTAAATCAAATTAAATACCGTATTTTTTTTTTAAAACGTGCAGATAAAGGTACTTAAATTCTCTTATACGTCCAGTTGAATATAACCAAGTTGTTAGCCGGCCAAAGCTGAGGTTTTTAAGCAGAAAATACTTCACAATGCACCACTTAACTAGGCAAGGACAGGAAATCAAAGAATGTGGCTACCCCCACACCTGTAATTACTAGCAAATAACAAAATTCAGCAAACACTAGCTTCTGTTCAAGTTACTAAAGAGCAGAAGAGCAGAAAAACTGCCAGTTCAGTTAAAATTCCTTCAACACAGTTTAAATCAAATTAAATACCGTATTTTTTTTTTTTAAAAGTGCAGATAAAGGTACTTAAATTCTCTTATACGTCCAGTTGAATATAACCAAGTTGTTAGCCGGCCAAAGCTGAGGTTTTTAAGCAGAAAATACTTCACAATGCACCACTTAACTAGGCAAGGACAGGAAATCAAAGAATGTGGCTACCCCCACACCTGTAATTACTAGCAAATAACAAAATTCAGCAAACACTAGCTTCTGTTCAAGTTACTAAAGAGCAGAAGAGCAGAAAAACTGCCAGTTCAGTTAAAATTCCTTCAACACAGTTTAAATCAAATTAAATACCGTATTTTTTTTTTTTTTAAAAAGTGCAGATAAAGGTACTTAAATTCTCTTATACGTCCAGTTGAATATAACCAAGTTGTTAGCCGGCCAAAGCTGAGGTTTTAAGCAGAAAATACTTCACAATGCACCACTTAACTAGGCAAGGACAGGAAATCAAAGAATGTGGCTACCCCCACACCTGTAATTACTAGCAAATAACAAAATTCAGCAAACACTAGCTTCTGTTCAAGTTACTAAAGAGCAGAAGAGCAGAAAAACTGCCAGTTCAGTTAAAATTCCTTCAACACAGTTTAAATCAAATTAAATACCGTATATATATTTTTTTTTTTGAAAAGTGCAGATAAAGGTACTTAAATTCTCTTATACGTCCAGTTGAATATAACCAAGTTGTTAGCCGGCCAAAGCTGAGGTTTTTAAGCAGAAAATACTTCACAATGCACCACTTAACTAGGCAAGGACAGGAAATCAAAGAATGTGGCTACCCCCACACCTGTAATTACTAGCAAATAACAAAATTCAGCAAACACTAGCTTCTGTTCAAGTTACTAAAGAGCAGAAGAGCAGAAAAACTGCCAGTTCAGTTAAAATTCCTTCAACACAGTTTAAATCAAATTAAATACCGTATATATTTTTTTTTTTTTTTTAAAAAGTGCAGATAAAGGTACTTAAATTCTCTTATACGTCCAGTTGAATATAACCAAGTTGTTAGCCGGCCAAAGCTGAGGTTTTTAAGCAGAAAATACTTCACAATGCACCACTTAACTAGGCAAGGACAGGAAATCAAAGAATGTGGCTACCCCACACCTGTAATTACTAGCAAATAACAAAATTCAGCAAACACTAGCTTCTGTTCAAGTTACTAAAGAGCAGAAGAGCAGAAAAACTGCCAGTTCAGTTAAAATTCCTTCAACACAGTTTAAATCAAATTAAATACCGTATATATATATATATATATATATATATTTTTTAAAAAGTGCAGATAAAGGTACTTAAATTCTCTTATACGTCCAGTTGAATATAACCAAGTTGTTAGCCGGCCAAAGCTGAGGTTTTAAGCAGAAAATACTTCACAATGCACCACTTAACTAGGCAAGGACAGGAAATCAAAGAATGTGGCTACCCCCACACCTGTAATTACTAGCAAATAACAAAATTCAGCAAACACTAGCTTCTGTTCAAGTTACTAAAGAGCAGAAGAGCAGAAAAACTGCCAGTTCAGTTAAAATTCCTTCAACACAGTTTAAATCAAATTAAATATATATATATATTTTTTTTTTTAAAAGTGCAGATAAAGGTACTTAAATTCTCTTATACGTCCAGTTGAATATAACCAAGTTGTTAGCCGGCCAAAGCTGAGGTTTTTAAGCAGAAAATACTTCACAATGCACCACTTAACTAGGCAAGGACAGGAAATCAAAGAATGTGGCTACCCCCACACCTGTAATTACTAGCAAATAACAAAATTCAGCAAACACTAGCTTCTGTTCAAGTTACTAAAGAGCAGAAGAGCAGAAAAACTGCCAGTTCAGTTAAAATTCCTTCAACACAGTTTAAATCAAATTAAATACCGTATATATATATATATTTTTTTTTAAAAGTGCAGATAAAGGTACTTAAATTCTCTTATACGTCCAGTTGAATATAACCAAGTTGTTAGCCGGCCAAAGCTGAGGTTTTAAGCAGAAAATACTTCACAATGCACCACTTAACTAGGCAAGGACAGGAAATCAAAGAATGTGGCTACCCCCACACCTGTAATTACTAGCAAATAACAAAATTCAGCAAACACTAGCTTCTGTTCAAGTTACTAAAGAGCAGAAGAGCAGAAAAACTGCCAGTTCAGTTAAAATTCCTTCAACACAGTTTAAATCAAATTAAATACCGTATATATATATATATATATTTTTTTTTAAAGTGCAGATAAAGGTACTTAAATTCTCTTATAGGTCCAGTTGAATATAACCAAGTTGTTAGCCGGCCAAAGCTGAGGTTTTTAAGCAGAAAATACTTCACAATGCACCACTTAACTAGGCAAGGACAGGAAAGCAAAGAATGTGGCTACCGCCACACCTGTAATTACTAGCAAATAACAAAATTCAGCAAACACTAGCTTCTGTTCAAGTTACTAAAGAGCAGAAGAGCAGAAAAACTGCCAGTTCAGTTAAAATTCCTTCAACACAGTTTAAATCAAATTAAATACCGTATATATATTTTTTTTTTTAAAGTGCAGATAAAGGTACTTAAATTCTCTTATACGTCCAGTTGAATATAACCAAGTTGTTAG
Source organism: Protopterus annectens (assembly GCF_019279795.1). Lineage (NCBI taxonomy): Eukaryota > Metazoa > Chordata > Ceratodontiformes > Protopteridae > Protopterus > Protopterus annectens. The sequence continues at coordinate 139,710,196 of NC_056727.1, read as the reverse complement.
CCGGCCAAAGCTGAGGTTTTTAAGCAGAAAATACTTCACAATGCACCACTTAACTAGGCAAGGACAGGAAATCAAAGAATGTGGCTACCCCCACACCTGTAATTACTAGCAAATAACAAAATTCAGCAAACACTAGCTTCTGTTCAAGTTACTAAAGAGCAGAAGAGCAGAAAAACTGCCAGTTCAGTTAAAATTCCTTCAACACAGTTTAAATCAAATTAAATATCGTATATATTTTTTTTTAAAAAGTGCAGATAAAGGTACTTAAATTCTCTTATACGTCCAGTTGAATATAACCAAGTTGTTAGCCGGCCAAAGCTGAGGTTTTTAAGCAGAAAATACTTCACAATGCACCACTTAACTAGGCAAGGACAGGAAATCAAAGAATGTGGCTACCCCCACACCTGTAATTACTAGCAAATAACAAAATTCAGCAAACACTAGCTTCTGTTCAAGTTACTAAAGAGCAGAAGAGCAGAAAAACTGCCAGTTCAGTTAAAATTCCTTCAACACAGTTTAAATCAAATTAAATACCGTATTTTTTTTTTTTTAAAAGTGCAGATAAAGGTACTTAAATTCTCTTATACGTCCAGTTGAATATAACCAAGTTGTTAGCCGGCCAAAGCTGAGGTTTTTAAGCAGAAAATACTTCACAATGCACCACTTAACTAGGCAAGGACAGGAAATCAAAGAATGTGGCTACCCCACACCTGTAATTACTAGCAAATAACAAAATTCAGCAAACACTAGCTTCTGTTCAAGTTACTAAAGAGCAGAAGAGCAGAAAAACTGCCAGTTCAGTTAAAATTCCTTCAACACAGTTTAAATCAAATTAAATACCGTATTTTTTTTTTTTAAAAAGTGCAGATAAAGGTACTTAAATTCTCTTATACGTCCAGTTGAATATAACCAAGTTGTTAGCCGGCCAAAGCTGAGGTTTTTAAGCAGAAAATACTTCACAATGCACCACTTAACTAGGCAAGGACAGGAAATCAAAGAATGTGGCTACCCCACACCTGTAATTACTAGCAAATAACAAAATTCAGCAAACACTAGCTTCTGTTCAAGTTACTAAAGAGCAGAAGAGCAGAAAAACTGCCAGTTCAGTTAAAATTCCTTCAACACAGTTTAAATCAAATTAAATACCGTATATATATTTTTTTTTAAAAAGTGCAGATAAAGGTACTTAAATTCTCTTATACGTCCAGTTGAATATAACCAAGTTGTTAGCCGGCCAAAGCTGAGGTTTTTAAGCAGAAAATACTTCACAATGCACCACTTAACTAGGCAAGGACAGGAAATCAAAGAATGTGGCTACCCCACACCTGTAATTACTAGCAAATAACAAAATTCAGCAAACACTAGCTTCTGTTCAAGTTACTAAAGAGCAGAAGAGCAGAAAAACTGCCAGTTCAGTTAAAATTCCTTCAACACAGTTTAAATCAAATTAAATAACGTATATATATATATATATATATATATATATATATATATTTTTTTTTTAAAGTGCAGATAAAGGTACTTAAATTCTCTTATACGTCCAGTTGAATATAACCAAGTTGTTAGCCGGCCAAAGCTGAGGTTTTTAAGCAGAAAATACTTCACAATGCACCACTTAACTAGGCAAGGACAGGAAATCAAAGAATGTGGCTACCCCACACCTGTAATTACTAGCAAATAACAAAATTCAGCAAACACTAGCTTCTGTTCAAGTTACTAAAGAGCAGAAGAGCAGAAAAACTGCCAGTTCAGTTAAAATTCCTTCAACACAGTTTAAATCAAATTAAATACCGTATATATTTTTTTTTTTTAAAAGTGCAGATAAAGGTACTTAAATTCTCTTATACGTCCAGTTGAATATAACCAAGTTGTTAGCCGGCCAAAGCTGAGGTTTTTAAGCAGAAAATACTTCACAATGCACCACTTAACTAGGCAAGGACAGGAAATCAAAGAATGTGGCTACCCCCACACCTGTAATTACTAGCAAATAACAAAATTCAGCAAACACTAGCTTCTGTTCAAGTTACTAAAGAGCAGAAGAGCAGAAAAACTGCCAGTTCAGTTAAAATTCCTTCAACACAGTTTAAATCAAATTAAATACCGTATATATTTTTTTTTTTTTAAAAAGTGCAGATAAAGGTACTTAAATTCTCTTATACGTCCAGTTGAATATAACCAAGTTGTTAGCCGGCCAAAGCTGAGGTTTTTAAGCAGAAAATACTTCACAATGCACCACTTAACTAGGCAAGGACAGGAAATCAAAGAATGTGGCTACCCCCACACCTGTAATTACTAGCAAATAACAAAATTCAGCAAACACTAGCTTCTGTTCAAGTTACTAAAGAGCAGAAGAGCAGAAAAACTGCCAGTTCAGTTAAAATTCCTTCAACACAGTTTAAATCAAATTAAATACCGTATTTTTTTTTTTTTTTAAAGTGCAGATAAAGGTACTTAAATTCTCTTATACGTCCAGTTGAATATAACCAAGTTGTTAGCCGGCCAAAGCTGAGGTTTTAAGCAGAAAATACTTCACAATGCACCACTTAACTAGGCAAGGACAGGAAATCAAAGAATGTGGCTACCCCCACACCTGTAATTACTAGCAAATAACAAAATTCAGCAAACACTAGCTTCTGTTCAAGTTACTAAAGAGCAGAAGAGCAGAAAAACTGCCAGTTCAGTTAAAATTCCTTCAACACAGTTTAAATCAAATTAAATACCGTATTTTTTTTTTTAAAAGTGCAGATAAAGGTACTTAAATTCTCTTATACGTCCAGTTGAATATAACCAAGTTGTTAGCCGGCCAAAGCTGAGGTTTTTAAGCAGAAAATACTTCACAATGCACCACTTAACTAGGCAAGGACAGGAAATCAAAGAATGTGGCTACCCCACACCTGTAATTACTAGCAAATAACAAAATTCAGCAAACACTAGCTTCTGTTCAAGTTACTAAAGAGCAGAAGAGCAGAAAAACTGCCAGTTCAGTTAAAATTCCTTCAACACAGTTTAAATCAAATTAAATACAGTATATATATATATTTTTTTTTTAAAAAGTGCAGATAAAGGTACTTAAATTCTCTTATACGTCCAGTTGAATATAACCAAGTTGTTAGCCGGCCAAAGCTGAGGTTTTTAAGCAGAAAATACTTCACAATGCACCACTTAACTAGGCAAGGACAGGAAATCAAAGAATGTGGCTACCCCCACTCCTGTAATTACTAGCAAATAACAAAAAAGAAGCTATTTAGCGAAAGCGCTACCCTGTTCCACAATAAAAACTTGTTTTTACGCTGAACTACGTTGGAATACATTGCTTGTCTGCAGGATTGTTGCCATCTATTTTATGGGACTTTGCTTGAGCGTATTGAGCTCCTTCATTGTTTTGCTCTGTGGTTTGATTTTAAGTTTAAATACCGTATATATATATATTTTTTTAAAAAAAAAAGTGCAGATAAAGGTACTTAAATTCTCTTATACGTCCAGGTGAATATAACCAAGTTGTTAGCCGGCCAAAGCTGAGGTTTTTAAGCAGAAAATACTTCACAATGCACCACTTAACTAGGCAAGGACAGGAAATCAAAGAATGTGGCTACCCCCACACCTGTAATTACTTTCAAATAACACAATTCAGCAAACACTAGCTTCTGTTCAAGTTACTAAAGAGCAGAAGAGCAGAAAAACTGCCAGTTCAGTTAAAATTCCTTCAACACTGTTTAAATCAAATTAAATACCATATATACATATATATTTTTTTTTTTAAAAAGTGCCGATAAAGGTACTTAAATTCTTTTATACGTCCAGTTGAATATAACCAACAGCAGGTTGGCCCTGCACCTACATTGATAGCATAATACTGGTATTCCCTGGTGTCAGTTTCATATGCCCATACAGGGCTTGTGTTTCAGACATGTTATGTCCTTTGTGGGTCACATTTGATGGCACCACAGGTGTTGTAGGTGTCCAGTGGGGAACATGGCGAAGGTGCACTTTCGGAATGTACATGCCTATTGGACTGATGGAGAGGGTGCCATACCCTCTGTAGCCCACTGCAATCACACCATGGTTACTATCAGTGGGCAATATGCAGGGTACTACCAACATAGTGGTTGTTTGGCTGTTGCCTAGGCAAGTGTATGTGTATGAGACATGGGTTGAGTGTGTACCCTGGTTAATACAAGGGTTGCTAACGATGTTCAGCTAGCATTGATGTCACATTTAGGGATATGGATTTGCACCCCAGCCTCTTGGCTATTTCACATCTGTTAACCCTGTACAGTGGACATTGTGATATACACGTGGCCCACCATATAAGAAGTTTGCAAAACCCGCTACACATTAAGTCCAGTGGTTACACACTTACAGCCACCACCACACAGGATACGATTGACGAACACAGACACATACACACATGTTATGTCTGGGATTAGTACTCCTACCTAACTAGTATATTACACTATAGCACTATGCTGTTATAGGATGCACCACGAAGACTACTAGAGTGCTTCTTCCCCAAAGGTGTATTTCACAGTGAATGAAATCAGCAGGGATGCCAAAGTAGGGCATTTGAATTGTAGTGAGTGTGACTAGCCTAAAATGCATTGCTCCCTACACAAACATAGAAACACACACAAAACATCCACAATTGCCATGTGTGGGGATAAAACCCCTACCAGAGGTCTATATCACATTACAGCATGATGCTGTTATAGGATGCACAACAGGGATTACTGGAGTCCACATTCCCCAAAGGTGTATTTCACAGTGAATGACATCAGCAGGACTGCCGAAGTAGTGCATTTGACTTGTAGTGAGTGTGACTAGCCTAAAACGCATTGCTCCCTACACAAACATAGAAACAGACACAAAGCATTCCCAACTGCCATGTGTGAGGATAGAACTCCTACCAGAGGTCTATATCACACTACAGCATGATGCTGTTATAGAATGCACCACAGGGATTACTGAAGTGCCTCTTCCCCAAAGGTGTATTTCAGAGTGAATGACATCAGCAGGATTGCCAAAGTAGGACATCTGAATTGTAGTGAGTGTGACTAGCCTAAAATGCTTTGTGCCCTACACAAACATAGAAACACACACACACACACAATTGCCAAGTCTGGGAATAGAACTCCTACCAAACTATTCTATCACACTATAGTGGTACACAGTTATAGGACACGCTACAGCGATTACTGGGCTACAACCTTCCCATAGGTGTATTTCTAGGTGGATGATATCAGCAGCCTTGCCAAAGTAGAGCATTCAAATTGTAGGGAATGTGACTACCCTAAAAAGCATTACTCTCAACACAGACAGACAAACACACACTTGCCAAGTCTGGGATTAGAATTTCTACCTGACTAATTTATCACACTACAGCAGTGCACAGTTACAGGACATGCTATAGTGATTACTGGGCTACAACCTTCCCAGAGTTGTATTTCTCGGTGGATGACAGCAGCCTTGCCATTTGAATTGTAGGGAGTGCGACTACCCTAAAAAGCATTGCTGTCTACACAGACAAAGTCAAACAGGCACACACACAAACTTGCCAAATCTGGGATTAGAACGCCAACCTAACTAATTTATCACACTACAGCAGTGCGCAGTTATATGATGTGCTATGGAGATTACTGGGCTACAACCTTCCCAGAGATGTATTTCTAGGTGAATGACATCAGCAGTAGTCATATTTCACAGGTACGTGTATACAGCTGCTAGATGACTACTTCCTTGTACAGTCATGTTGCACAGCTAGCACATGCGCCACACAGTCTGTAATACTGACAGATACCGGTGGCTAGTATCTACAGTGAGTGACATCTGAACCTCATGTGGTTGTAGCCCTTTGGCTGTTTGGGACAAGCTTGGATGGCTCCTTGTCACAGTCACCCTCTTCCACACATCTATGTACATCTACCTTTGGCCTATTATAGTATGTTGTCCTTAGATATATGTCCATATTCCTATCCACTGTGTGTGCAAAGCATGTGTGGTGCATACTGAGGAGTGTCTGCACTAACATCTGCGACTGCCAGATATGTCTGGTCCACTGGTGTTTGCAGACATGGCCTTCATGTAGTGTGTGAGTATGCCCAGTATGCCCATCTGTATTGAATGTGTTGGAGTCCAGATAGTATGTACTGCAGTGCCGACCATTGAGTTGTACATCTACAGGTAGCATACTGTTTCTGCAGGGTATCCGTTGATCATTTGGCATTGACTGTTACTACATTTCTACGTAGGATGGGGGGCACACCTGACTATTTCTACATTTCTACACATGATCGGGGGGGGCACACCTGACTGTTATTCCATTTATACATAGGATGGAGGGGCACACCTGACACTTGTACACATTTGCTATAACTGTACTGGTATGTCTGGTACTCCATTTCTTTCTGTATTCTTACCTATCATGCTGACTAGAGGCATACCAGTGTACTACTGATCTTAGCTTTGATTTACCTACATATTCTTTTCTGACTTCCTACCCTTCAGAACTAACGTCACACTGCCTGTCCTGCTGTAGTCAGTCTGTGTAGGCCAGGGCAGGGGCTTACCCATAGGCATCATTCAGAGGCCATAGCACGGCCTTTGTTTGTGTTTGTTTACACCTGTCCTGCTGGCTGTGACTGTTGTTGGGTATGTTAACCCCTCCCCGACTGGCATGTGTGAGTCACTTACCTTGTGGGTGTCCCAGTATTGAGGGTGGTGCTGCAGGGCTGCCTATGTCAGATGCACATAGTACACTCCCTACATATAGTTGAGCACAGGTAGTGTAATGTTTGGCATCCCTTTTACTGTATGTGAGAGTCAGAGAGAGGTGTTATTCACTGGGTCCCTCCTGTGTAAGTGTATGTGCTATGCGTTGCCTCTTTGCCAAGGCCAAGGCATACTGGGCATGCCTCCTTCTACCTACTGGGGCAGGCTCAGGTTGTTCCTCCTCCGAATCACTCTGTGCCTGTGCAGGCCTTGGCAATGTTTGGGGGCTGTGTGGCCCTGCCCCGTGCTGTTCCTGCTGCAGCTGTTTCCGCAGGATCATACTGTGTAGCATGACACATACGAGGACAATTTGGGTACATGTAGCTGGTGAGTACTGCAAAGCTGCACCAGATGGGTCCAGGCACTGGAGCCATGACTTGAGGATCCCAAACACATGCTCTACTATAATTCTGGTCTGTGCGTGTGCCTCATTATGGAGTTCTTGTTTGGTTGTGTGTGCATTTCTGATGGGTGTCATCAGCCAAAGCTCCAGTACGTATCCAGCATCCCCCACTAGGTGACCATGAGGGATGTTCCCAATGGCAAATCTGTGGTACGGCTGTGTCAGATGCCAGATGTGGGAATCGTGAAAGCTTCCAGGGCAGCCAGCACACACATTCATTATTGCACATGACCTGGCAGTTGATGGAGGGGAAGCCCTTGTGGTTGATGTAGACCCTACCCCGCTCACCGGGTGGTACTTTGATGCATATGTGTGTGCAGTCTATAGCACCCACTACCTCAGGGTATTCTGCTATTTGGTGGAACAGTTGCATATTGCTGGCCAATGCCTCATGGGTGTTGGGGAAATATATGTGCTCACCGACATGTGCTGACATGGCATCCAGGAAGTGCTGGAGTACCCTGGATACTGATGCCTGTGAGATCCCCATCATATCTCCAGTTGGCCTTTGGAAGGTACCTGTAGCTAGCATTCTTAGGCCTACACATACCTTGGTATCCACTGGAATGGGTTCCCCTCTGTTAGTTCTGTGTGTGAGGCATGGCTGGCACAGCTCAACAATTTGCTGTAGGAGGTCACTGTCCACGCTATAGTGCTCCACTATCTCCAGCTCATGTAGCCCCTGGTAAGTTACCCTGGGTCTGTACACTCTTCTCCGTCTCCTCACTGTGGGTTGGTCGGCAGCATTCACATCCTGACCACCATCAGCCTCTTTCACAAGTTGTTGTATGATAGCTATTGCAGCCCCTATCATTTTGCTGTTGTGAGTGCTAAAAGTTCCCCGCTTGTTTACACTGGTGGTGTAGAGTGTGGGAAAAACCAGACGGGAAGTTGTTTGCATAGTTTATAGTAGTGTTCTGGGCTGGGCTGGTCTGCTGCCTGTGTAATTGGCTGATTCTGATACATTTCACCTGCCAGCTATGCTAGTTCTCCTTGATTACTTTCCTACTGCTGTTTTCCCTTCCCATTGCCTTCCTGTTTAAGCCCTGGAGCACACCACACAGAGTTCTCAAATGTGGACAGTGCTGATATTTCCTGGTTTAACTTTTTTTTTCTTCCTTTAAAACCCGGTGCGTGGTGCGCACACCCGCTTAGGCAATGTAAAGAGTGCTAGGGGAAGATTCAGACACACCCCATAGTTAGCTGTGCTAAGCTAGGAGCAAACCCGAGCCACATGGCTCCAATCTGCTTACAGTATGCCTGACCCCCCCCCCCATGATGTCAGCTAACTCCTAGGATTGCACCAAGCTGTTCCTACTCTTACACTGTTGGGACCTCACTAGTATGCTGGGGAAAACTGGGATTCATTATCAATACCCTCTTTTGCATAGGATTGCCTGCTAATGCATAGTTACATGTCTCACACTGAGCCTCTCCCCTTAGCAACCACTACTTACTGGCCATGTTGTCTTCTGCCTGCCTTTGACTTGCATGGCAGAATAGTGATTTTAGTTAGAATGCTTAATTTTGGTTTACTTTGTTATCCCCCCCCCCCCGATCCCGTTTACTCGCTGCTGCCCTACGCTTAAACAGCCGAGATCAGCTAAAAAAAAAATAAAAGTTGATTTTTTTTTTTTTTGGCTGTTTGCAATGCCAGTGGCCTTATACTTGGCCATTGGCATGCTTCCTAACTGATATGCAGCCTTTATTTGGAGCTGTGACAACTTCATTTTGGATTTTGCAGAAATGTACTCTGTTACTAACTGAGTACATTTCTGCAGATTGCACTATTCCTGCACGGCCGGTTGAAAGCTTCCTGGATCGCAATTTCAGCTCATTTGCATGGATTTCTCCTGCAAATGGGGTGATTTGCATACAGGGGCTTAATCCGTGCAGGACTAGTGCAGGAGCGCTCATGCACACCCCTGCAGGCTGTTCCTGAATCGCACAGCAGACATATTGCCTGCTAGAGCTCCTGCACTGATCCTGCACACCATGCAAGGCATAGAGAATCTGGGGGACTGTGTTTACTGTGACATAAAATTCAGTTTAAGACCTAGAACATAAAGAATATTACCACTATAAAAATAGTTTGTGCCAAAGAGTTTGCCATTTATACATTTTTCATAATTCCTTTGGTTCCAGAGGTATGAACATTTGTTTGAAATGTGAGGACATAATTTGATTCTGTCAAAAGGCTTAGGGTCCGCCCATTGGAAGTTGCAGTTCAAACTTCCAGAGGTCCATTGGAGTGAATGAGTTAAAAGTGGGGTTTTTTTTGTATTTATAGCGTAAATGTACATAAGGACTATATTATGTGTTGTTTTCTTAACATTCACAGGTTGTTTATCATTACTTCTCTAAAAGTTTAACCTTTTCCTTTTATACTAAAAGTGCATCATATGTCTGAATCTAATTTTGTTAACATCATCACCTGGAAGATTAGGGGACTTAATAGTGCAGTTATATGTAGCCTCCTCTTCCAATTGTTAGAGAGGCTGTAAATCCATCCTTCAGTTATAGTTTTTAGTTTTTGTTTAAATGTTTCAGGTGTTTGTTAAACTGTATACGTATATGTACCAACTAATATTGTTTTTATACAATATAATGTTAATGTATATTTATGCATTTATTTATTCACTTATTTATACATTGTTATACAGTCAGCATTTATTTTAGTTTCATATGTTAATTAATGAGTTTCAGTTGGTGATTGGTTGACGAAACAAGGGCGTGTGTATGTTTTACATTTATAAGAGGTTGAAAATGTTTTTTACATTTACTCTGATGTTGCCCTATGTATTGATGGGTGAAAGCGCTTAGGACCTTTGTTAGTGGATTGCTGCTTGTTCGTGTACCAATAAAGTCTCTGTGTGACGTTGATCCTGGTCTGGCTTTTTTACAAGTTTTGTTGTTTATACCAGTTATCTTGTTGATGAAAATCCATATAGCCTTTTTGCATGTAAGCAAACTTCACAAATCCAGGGTAACTCAAGATATGCAGGAATAGAATGTATGGTGAGTAGCAGCTAGCTGTAATCATGTGACCAGGGGAGTGCTATTAATGCTTAAGTACTCCCTTGGTTGGAACCTGATCAATTCAAAATGTAACACAAAGGGGAGATGAGTAACAGTGAGGGTATATACCCCACAAGACCCATTAATACTAGCAACATTTTATGGCCCTAATGATGAAGACATTAGAGCATTCCAAGACTTTTATGTAGCCTGTGTGGAATGGAAGGTGGGGTTATTACATACCTATGGAGATGGGAGGAGACTCTAATGTTGTTTTGGATATATATATATATGTATATATATATATATATATATATATATATATATATATATATATATATATATATATATATATATATATATATATCTATATACATGTGTGTGTGTATATATTATGTATATAGATATATATATATATATATATATATATATATATATATATATATATATATGTATGTATGGGATCCATCAATATGTTCGAAGTTTCACTACTTTGAACCCCACTTCACAGAGTCCACTTGTTTGAAGTAGTGAAACTTCGAACACTGACTTTGACAGTCACACCACAGCATGGAAATGTGAATATTCCCTTTTCCCTGCTGTAGTGTGATCTTGGAGTTGGTATATTTAAGAAGGGGGGTGTGGGGGGCACAGTCCCCCACATGGGGGGGTGCAGGGGGGCTTGCCTCCCTGCAAAAACATGTTTTAGCGTTTCTTTTTTTGGATAACCCGGGGAACTAGACTTTAGGGAAAGTGCACTTTCGTTTAGGTGGACATTTGCTGAAGTGTAGGGTCTACTGCTCTATTTTGAAGAAGTGTATTTTCGATGTAAAGCAGTAGACCCATATATATATATATATATATATATATATATATATATATATATACACACACACACATATATATAAATATACATTTATACATACGTACATACACAGAGAGAGACATATACATACATACATACATACAGAGAGAGAGCTAAGATATCAATAGGCAGACCAATGTTATTCCAGCATAGGGAAATTATAAAAAGACATATTCAGGAGTTTTGTTTAGTTGACATATAGAGGATGTTACACCCAGAAAGAATGAAATATACTTTTTTTTGCACTCACTCTGATGCTGCTAGTAGTCTACATTACTCCTTGCTTAGCCAGTTTTTAACTGATGTAGTGAGTCCTGTCACTTCACTCCCAGAAGCTCTATCAGACCTTAACTTTATCCTGTGGAAACATAAGCTAAATAACTGGCTTCACTACCTTCCAGACAGCAAAATGCCCACCTTGCTGCTGATAACCCAGATGGAAATGGGAACTACAGAAGCCTAGATGGTAGGATATATATATATATATATATATATATATATATATATATATATATATATATATATATATATATATATATATATATATATATATATATATTTTTTATTCTAGCTACAGAACAGTTGGTGTAACTGGGGGGGAGAATTCACAAGGAAGCCGTCACACTCAGTGATCAGCATCAGCAAATTATGCTCAGTGACTCACTCATTTGCCTCTTCCAGGACAGTCAGGGGTAGAAATTAAAAAAACAAACACTAAAATATTAATTTATTTATGCAATGCAATATATAATAAATGATGGGAAATGAAAAAATGAATACACTTGATGGCAGAAACTTTTTAAATCACTAAAATATTTTGCAAAAGACTTTTGTAAGCATAAGTAATATTGTAAAACTGCAACTGGGGACTGCCATGCCATGAAATATTATTATATTCAACCCAATCAATGTGATTGATTACTGTTTTTGCTTTTTAGCTATACCAATTTCAAAATGTAAATCTCAAACAACATGTGAAAATCCTTGCTGCCTCATTTTTATGACATATGACAGTCCAGACAATTGTTTGATGTATAACTTGACCTATATGCTTGGACCTATAAGGCTTAAACAAATTCCAGTCCATCCACATTGCTAACAGCATCAGCAAAGTTGAACAGCATGAGGGCAACCAGATCTAGGGATCTAAACTTAGTCAAGGGCTCAAACAAAGCATGCTGGAGAGACAGATATGTGTCTCAGAGATTGTCTCTTCTTCATAATAGGCTTCCTATTCACATTAAGCAGAACCTTTCCCTGGCCCTCTTCAAATGCAAATTGTATCAATGGATGGGGAATCACAAATTCACACCTGGAGTAATACCTATGTCCCTCATGGATGGGCAATCTGTAAGATACTCAAGGCATAGGCACAATTCCATGCCATCCTCTTGTCCCTAGTGGCCATTTATTGTGTAAAATTGAGTTATATTGGCTCGGCTTGCAAGGGCTCTTAAGCCATTAGCCTAGTAATCTCCTATGAAACTATGAGGCTTGGATGAGGTTAGAAATGCAGAAATGCAATAACATCACTTAGGCGTAGGAAGACCTATGGACCAGAAGAAATTCTAGCACAGCTTTGTCAACATCTCTCTCCCTTTCTTGCATCTCTACTTTGGAAGCTGTACAATGTCAGTCTTCATAATGGCTGTCTACGAACCTCATCCAGGATTGACAACGTGATCACTTTTGTAAAGTAAAATAAGGATCCTACAGACCCAGGGAACAATAGACCTATCTTACTTCTGCCAGTGGAGTCAAAGATCCTGGCTATGCCACTAGAGAAATATATTTTGGACTTGGTAGCCACCTCAAAACAGAGATTTATTCAAGGGAGACATGGGATTCCATATTATTATATTATTTCTATTCTGTCCAACAACTCAGCCAGTATTCACAAGAACCCATTGTGACACTCTTTAGCAGATTTTAACAACGTCTTTAACTTCCTATGATGGGATTTCTTATCACAGATACTTGACTCTTCTGGGTTGCTGAAAACTTTCATTTACTGGATCTAGTACTCTACAGCCAACCAATGGGACAGGCGACAATATGATCTCTACCCCTTTTACACTACACAGGGGTACAACGTAAGGGTGTCCCTGCTCCCCACTATTGTCTCTGCTAGTGGTTGAATCTATAAGCTTATATCTGAAATAAAACCATGCATATTGGAGTTGCATTTGGGAGGACAAGGAATATGTTAGACCTTTGATATGTTGATGACTGTTTCCTATATATATATATATATATATATATATATATATATATATATATATATCACAAACCCACAGACACATATGAATTAAGTTCATTCTTCCTCCAAGGGTTTAGGATACTTTCTGCATTGCAGGTGAAGCTCCAAAAAAGTATTTGCTTTCCACTAAATGCAAAAGTTCTTCCTCTCAAATGCTATTTTCTGGATCTAAACCTTCAATGCAATATTGCAACTACCTATCTGGGAATTAAGCTATCATATTCCCACACATTTCTTACAGAGAACAACTTAGCACCATTCCTACAGCATAGTCAGAAAAAATACAGGAGTGAAGAAGAATATATCTCTCATTACAAGCCAAGATATCAGCCATTCATATGTTTCTACAGCCTAAATATATCTTCTCGGTACAATGTGTCCCACAAATGTCATCCCATTATATTTCATGGAAGTTTCAACGATTCCTACTGAATTTTGCTGAGGATAACAAACATACCAAAAGAGCCAGGAAGAAGATAATGGCATCCTGCAGGTTAGTTGGATTAGGTCTATCGGATCTATCCAGCTATGCAACAGCAGTGGACCTGTTACACTATGTTACAGCCAGATCCATTCCCTACTCTCACCTAGGGAAATAAGAAGGATCTGGGACCTTGGGGTATGCCAACAATGCCCCCAAGACACTTTTCTGTTATGGGACATGATCTGGGCAAACCCTGCCATGCAGTTAGATAAACAAACACTGCTATGGGAATTCTGGGTTAACCTCAATATCATCTACTGGTTCAACCTCCTAGCAAAACTCACAGATATTAAAAAGTGAGATCAGACTCAGGGTATTCACTGGTGGCAAACCCTTCAATTAATCATGTGGGAGGCACCTATCATCTCAATGCTGGGACACTACCTAGCATAACAGAGTCTTCAGTCCAAACTTTTTGCGAGGCTGTATAGTACAATTGACTACTATGGGAAGGATATCTTTGAGGAGATAGACTTAAATAGGCTTCATGCCTTCAGGCACAGGTAGACCTCTCCATCTGATGTCTAGCCATGAGTACTTCCTGTAACCCCTGCTTCCCCTCAACATTAAAATTCCCACATTTTAAAAAGATACACTTGTAGCTAACTTTTCCCCTTAAATTAAGTGTCTGGCAGCTGGAAGGTGTGACAGAAAAGGGTGGATAACTTTCATCTACTATGACAATGAGAAAAGGCAAATGCAATTTGGGAGAAAGTAAACAAATCGGTGAGCTGGGCAATTAGAAAATCCATTCCACCATTAGATGATGTTACAGTCTGGATTTTAGGGCAGAATATGCATACCAATGACCTCATACCTGTTGAATTTAGGTCACTATTGCAGGTACATCTGACTACCTCTGCAATGATTTGTAAAAGGTAAAATATATTGAATAAGTACCCTAGATTTCCATTGTTACAGCCCTAGACTATGCTGGGCCTCTCAGAAAGACCTTGACATAAGCAGCCTGAATACCTATTGTTTCATATAGATAGAATTTGAATTATTATTGTGTAGACCTTAATAATTCAATCCTGTATTGTCAATATATATATATATACATTCTGTCAGTTTGAGGCTGTTGTGTATATTGTCTGTGTTTGGCTGTTAACATTATACATTGTTTATGACATGGTTATTTGTTTGTATTCATTGTTAATGTGTTTTTTTAAGTCATATTTGGTAGACAGCCCCCTGTCCCATACAGCACAGACAATACTCCACTTCAAAATTTGAATGTTATTAGAGAATTTGGAATATGGGTTCATAATTCCCTCTCCTTTGATAATCACATTAAAAATAGTAGTCAAGAAATCATTCTATTTAATGTAGCTAAATGCTCAGAGAATATTATTTGCATCAGATTGATCATTCTTCCCTTGTATTCAGCATTGATTAGGCCAACTACTGAGTAAAATGTCCTATTTGGGATGTACCTCACAAAAAATATCAAATAACTAGAATGTTCCCAGACATTCATAAATAGAAAATCCACCTACCTAAAATACCTAACAAAAAAAAAAAAAGACATGGATGCACAGTCCTTTTATGCAATGCCTTATAAACTTCTAAGTGGAGAACTACGCATTGCTTTCTATGTCATCATGGATCAAGTGGCCGTGGATGTAGTGTATCACTGCAAATCAAACGGTCTCACTAATACCAGAAGAAGGGACCCAAATCTTCAGCAGCAGATAAATAAATCATGCTAGAGAAATAGCTTTATCACACAACACCCCCCTCCATCTTTGAAACTTGTTACCCCTGTATATTAAGCAATGTGATATACCATATTCATTCAAATGGGAGCTAGATGATTGGACAGGTACTCACAAATTCACCCTATGATTGGCTGGGCCATCCCTCCATATGAGAAAAGGGTGCAGTTAGAGAAATGCGTAAATGGTTTCAGGACTCAATTTCCTTAAATTTTCTATAATCCTTATTCTGTGATCCATCTGTTTAGGAATTGTTTAGATCTACTTGCAAACTGGGAAAAGTTACAGAAAACTACAAGTTGGACTTCAAGACTGAACCGCATCTCACTGGCAGGAAAAGTTTTCTGTTTTTCCTTTAGTTTTTTTTTTTTCTTTTGGAATTGCACAGATCAGCTTTCTATATGATTTTTACATTTTTAGAATCACATAATGAAATATATGTTTAATTATTCACCTATATACTGTAAATGACCTTAGTAAAGAAACCATTCTCATGCAAGACTATACATAACCAGCAGAACATCTAGATGACTTCTTGAAAATGCTTCTATACAGTGAGAGCAATGTGTACAGGATTTGCTCTATTTGCTTTATTTGCTTCAATTCAAATAGGGTACAGTTGTGTATTGTCAATGGGCTTTTTGATACATAATTGTAAGAAAGTAAATTAACTGATATCTTGGATATATTCCTCTTGGTATATTGTCTACTGTTTTTATTTATCATGTATAAAGCTATACTAATACATTTCTTTATATTATTTAACTATCTTTTAGCTATACACACACACACACACACACACACACACACACACACACACACACACACACGCACACACACACGCGCACACACACACGCACACACACACACACACACACACACACACACACACACACACACACACACACACACACACACACACACACACAGACACACACACACACACACACACAAGCAAGAGGTTGTGTATTGGAAATTATATCCAGCAGTTTCTCTTTATTATATACAAATCATGAAATTTTATCTCGTAAAACCATTTTTTAATTTTTTTTTTTGCAAAACACTATAAAACTAGGTTTAATTATAAAAGAGGATAACATGAGCGACTTTATTCCATCCATTTTTGTGTATGAATGTGCTGTAATAAATGCAACAAAGGATAAACATTCAGAATATCCAGAAAAAAAAGTCCTTCAGTAAAAAATTTGCTCACACGAGATTTCAAACTAAAGACACATCACACGCTCGATATGCTAGTTAACATATTCTATGCAAAGAAATAGTAAGTGTGCAGAGAAATTAAACTAAATGTTTTAAAATAAATCTTTTTATCTTTGCTATCTTAAGAAATGAAGATGACCGGCATGTTTTGGAAAGTAAGAACTACTTATTTGCTGTACCATCTAAGACATCATACTGGCTTGTCAAAAGATTTATTGGCAATTTAATGAGATTTTCATCCACTCGTGCAAAAGGTGTTGCTTGAGTAGTCTAGCTAGCATTACTGTTATACACTCACTTGATGTTTTTCATCCAGTGCATTGTACATGCAGCTAAACAGTAGGATGAATTCTACATCAATGCACTGAAAACCTCTGGGAATGACATAATTAGTATGATTGCAAAAGTTGCCACAATCCCTGAATCAGACTTTGCTTATTAAATGTTCATGCATGTGGACATTCTGAAAGGAAAATGATGTTGCTTTAGTTGTGTTTCCCTATCTGCATTTACTACTCATACTTGGTTTCTCAGCTGGCAAATATACTCACAGAGCATGTAAAATGTTTGAAAAAAAATCACTGCTTGAGTGTTCTTGCTACTTTAATTTGTTATACTGACAAGCCTCAAAGGAAATGCAACTTTTCTTCTAGGGTGACCTTGGAACACTGCCTGTTTAAGTGACAAGCTCATAAGCAGAGCATGCAGGAGGAGACTGAAAGAATATTACATACAAACGGCAAGCTAAAGCTCGTAAACACTCTCAGTGTAGAGCCAATAGACAAATATATTTTAAGCATAGCATAGTCATTGCAACATGATGCACTGGATATTGTACTTCAGACTGTAGCTATAAATGAAAAAGTCAGGTATTAGACATAGCATCTCTGATGTACGTCATAGATGAAACAACAGTCAATAAATAATAGATGTGATACTGTCGGTAACTCTTTTATATATCAGGAGTGGTAATGTTGAGTCCCGAAATGTACAGACCGAATGACAAAAAACTCCAGGTTTATGCATACAAAGTTCAAGATTGCTGTTTCCAGGAGTTGGTGGTTGATTGTACCCCACATCAGGAGGGATGGGGTGCCCTACAAAGACAAGTCTAAAGGAGAATATTGATGTTTGATATTCACTCTTCTTCTGTATTTAAGGTAATTCTTTCTCTCTGTTTTGGGACTCAGCATTGCAAGTCCTGACATTTCTATAGAGAGACAATATAGTATGAATGGCGCATACATCAAAATGCACAGGATCAAGATTTAGCAGGAAATTGTAAACTGCCTCCTAGATGGACTTTCCAATGCAGAAGTATAGAGACAGCAAGATGCTGTCATACAAAAGAAATATTTTTGTTTATGTTTGTTAAACGAGAAAAATGCACTGTAAGAATACAGGTAGGGGTGCACCTGATCCCCAAAAATATAGATAGACTGATAGATAGATAGATAGATAGATAGATAGATAGATAGATAGATAGATAGACAGATAGATAGATTTATCTATCAATCGATATATAAATAGATAGATATATTACAATCTGTATATTATGTAATCATCCTTGATAAATACGTTGAACTATTTCTGGAAGATCCTTACCGAAGTAAAAAGACTAAGCCTCACTTTGGTTTATTTGATGAAGCAACATAAAGAGAAAGGCAAAGCCTGAAAGGTACTTGCATATAATCTGCATTATGTTTGTTACTTATCACATTTAGGAAGGCACTGCTTTTCTGTGGATTATGGCTCTGGTGATTAAGTTTAATGATCCCCAACCCTCTGACCGTATTAAATAGAACTAATAAATAGATTTCATGTGTGAACATGCCCCCTAAATTCCCGTGCTGAGGTCAAACTACATTCACACTTATTTAATATAACTAGCTCTCAGTTTGCATAGCCTCGGATTAATTTATAACATTTGTACATTGAGGTTTTTGCAGTAGAACAGGCTTGTAGGCTCATGGTTCATATCACAGTGACCCACTTAAACAAATAATTATTCTAAAAGCCCAAATATTCACAAGGAAAATAATATACATATAAATGAACAATGTGACCCCTTTGGAATACCTGATTGGTTTGGGCTTATCTGTCTAGCAAATGCTTAAAGTGAAATGAGACAAAATGCAGACTACACAAACTGAAGTCCTATAAATATTTTATGCAGTTGGAAATTATCAGAATGCAAAACATCTGAAAAAGAACAGCAAAGAATATTGGAATCCATATGACCTGTTTATTGCAAGATTGTTGTGAAATACACAACAAAAAATAAAAGTACAATAAACCTGAAATAAGAGAACTTGCAATTGACACTGCCTCCTTCCTTAAATACTTAAGTAGAAAAGACTTTATTGAAAGTCAGATAGTAAACTTCTCTTTAGCCAGTACAGAAAAGTACGCTGACCTAGTAAAAAATTCATAATGCAGAACACAATTTTTACTTTGCCCAGTACTCAGAAATGTATAATGCTACTAAAAGATACATAAAGCCTATTTTGTTAAAGATTGTTGCATCGTACCTACTGTACACTAGGAGGGAAAAAAAACTACTGAAATGTACATCAGCGGAACATCACTGAGAATGAAGTATTGCTTCTCAGCATGGTGCTTCACAGCAAAAGGTAGCATAAACAATAAAACTGGCCTCAGACTGAGATTGTGCATCTTTTTGCTGGTAAATGTAGTGCCACAAAGAGAATAAGCATTCTTGCAGAAATGGCACACCTCATTTCTGTTCATTTCTTACTGGAAAAAATGCATAGAAAAGGTTATAAAAGTCAAAAATTGCAGAAAAATAGACATTGTGTTTCAGCTGACCTGTCACGCATTCATGAGTCGATTTATACAGTTTGTTATTGTGGTACAGAATGTTGAAATGAGTTACTGTATCTCAGTAGGGCATCTCTGGATGTAGCTTACATCTTAATATGCCACCCACTGTCCTACACCTGGCAAGACATGTTACATTTTAATCTACCTGTTCAGTTCAACTGAATTAAGTAAAGTCATCTTGGAAAAATAATAATTTGTTCAAAATGTAACCTACCTTTGAAGGTTTGTATATTACTTTGTCTTCATGCTATACCCCTGTGAATATAATCATGACCCTTAGATTCGTAGGTTCATAGGTGTTTACTAGGCTAACAGCCATAGGGGCATTTTTATGCCTAGCCATGCATCCCAAATATCTGACAAATTCTCATGCCCTTGATAAATATAAGCAGGTGCTTGGGAAATTAACCATTTACAAACAGGGCCTGGGAGATGAGCCATTTATAGGCTACCTGTGTCCATTAGAGACATAGGTTCAGAAATGTGGGTGAAGTTCATGTCCCCCATTTAATTGTCCAAGTTGCACTTGAATTGGGTTAGGAAGATAGACTGCTTCACAGGGATGGAGAGTCTATTCCACAGAAGGAGTAGTCTATGGGATACATATCTGTCTCTCTATCAGGTCCTATATATATCACAAGCAAGGCTTAAGTCTGTAGAAAAGGTAAGTCTGTTGCTGTTTGTTTTACAGATATGCAGGAGGTCCATCAGGGCTGGGTTTGACAATGTATTGTATGCCAGGCATAGATCTTCCATCAACAGCCTGGAGGAGACAGAACACAGAGATAGAGCTTTGAGGTGGTCTGAATAAGACATGTTACTTACACCCTGTATTCCTTTCATGAGGAACCTCTGCGGACACTGCAGTTGTTGGATGTACCAAGTTAGGTACATACCACCCAGGGGGGCATTGTACTCAGTGATGAATGATGAATACAGTGGAACAAATGCTTCCTTGGACCTAGATACACTACCTTTGTTTATAAGTTGCACAACATAGAATGATTTTCTCACTACTTCAGACATGTGATTGTCAAAGACTAGACTACTATCCATGTATGTCCCCAAGCCTCTGACTACTGGGTCAGATCTTATGGGTGTGTTGCTAATATGATAGTTACCAGTGGTGGATGACTTTCTGAAGGATGCCATTATGCATTTCTTGGCATTTAGCTTTAGTCCATGGCTCTGACACCTATTATTTGTCTGTGCCCACCCTTCCTGGAGAACATTTGTGTTGGTGGGGAATTCCATGTCTGCTCCTAATTTGCAATCATCTTCAAATTCAGTCAGCTAGAGGCCATTGACATTGGCATTGATTTCAGAGAAGTAAGTGCTAAAAGGGAGCTGTTGCAGAACCAATCCCTGAGGGTCTCCACTTTGGACTGGCCTCGTTGTAGAGGTACCCTCCCCAATTCTAATTTCTGAGATCCTATCTGTGAGCCAGCTCATTATCTATTAGGTGACATAAGGGTTTATACCTAAACTCTTGAGTTTGTCAGCAAGATGATGGACCACCTTTGTGCAGATGGATCACTGTTGCCATTCTCCATTTGTGAGCACAAAGCCTGTTTGGAGGCTACAGTTAAACAGTAATTCCAGATGGCCTGATAAGCAGCTGACTGTGACTTTCTCCTTACCCAGCCTGATAAGGCAGACATCAGTGTATTCCACAATGGTGTCTCCAGTGATGAAAATGTTGGATTGTGTGGTGGCTTGCATCATGGGCTTAGAAGTAGATGGTCCATGATATGTGGCTGTATGTGTTGATGTCAGTGTTGTTTTGAAAGAGTGCATTTGGGGCTGCTGAGGGTGTTTGTTTTGTGTACTTCATCTAGATGGGCTTTGCTGTTTTGGAACATTATATTTAAGTGCCTCAGCATATGTGGGTCTATGTGTCTGCTCTGAACTGTGTTCTATTGACAACCGGATTGGCATTTGAAGTGCTTTTATTTGAGAGCTTTGCCTCCAGTGACATTGTATAAATACATCTCTCACATACCATATTAGTTTGTTTGAGAATAAACTAGTTGCAGTATAAATGAGGGCCATTTCTACATTGCCTCATGATGTCCATATCCACCAAGCTTGTAAAAGAGACAGTGGGAAAATTCATATCCATGGCAATAGGCCCTTTCTTATTGATTATACAGTTGGAATGAGAATATAATGTAATGTCAAAAGTATCCAGTTTGCCAGTCTGGGGGGCAGTGCTTGTCACTGCAAACTAGTTTCCTTATGTGCAACTAGGTATTGGTGAAAATTCAAGAGTGTTTTTGCAGAAAAATTGTCAACTCAAGCTGTTCGTGTCTGTGTCTCTATAGAGCACTGTCAAACACTTAAGAGGAAACTGATAAGTAGACTGATGATTTATGGATGAAATATTTAGGGAGATATTCTGAAGTTGGGTCAGAGATCAGCAAATCAAGCAGTACTTACTGAAAAGAAAGAATTAGCTTTGTCAATAATGTTGAAAAGACAGGATTCACCTTGAATATCCTATGCCTGGGTACTATAGTGCTAGTCTCACCACAGCTTAATGGTGCTGGGATACAATGCTCCTTTGCTTCTTCTCTCATCAGAAGCAAAACAGTAGCATCAATCCCAAGATGAGAAGAATGCCACAAGCTCTTTGTTGATCAAAAATCCTATCACAGATGATGCAGGGTTCTGTAGGCTTCTTGCTGCTTTTTCCAGGTAGATACCTTGAATAGAAAATAGACAAATCAGCAAGATCCAGCACAGACACTCACTGCCAAATCAGAAACAGTCAGGAATTGATGCATTCTACTTCTTGTCTCACCAGGAGCAACATATAAACACATATTCCAAGCTTGCATGTGTGAAGCAGTTACTTTGCTGTCTAGTGATCAGCAGTCTCAGGAAATAATGTGTCTGTGCTCCTTTTCTCACCTGGAGCAAAACAAAAACACTAATCAGAAGATGACTGCGGAAAGGCAAAATGTGGTCTCTCCAGTAATTGGTTGTCTTGGAGTAGATGTTGAAGATTTTAAATTCATCCATCAATCCATCCATCCAAACATTCACAGCACCTCTTTAGGAAGGAAAAAAATGGCTTAATATCCTAAGAGTTGCAGTGTTCAGTAAGCAGATAGATATGGAAGATCATAGTTTGTTCTTGATCAGGACTGGTCAGCCAATGTAATGCTTTACTACATGCTGTAGTACTTCCTCTGGTGCAGACTATCTGTGTGTTACATCTAAGATCGTATGAAATATACTGCTATGTTGAGTAACCCATTCCTGATCTACTGATTCCAATGTTCTGCAAATAACAGCTCAGACAGTCTTGGCACTTGTCTAGTAACAAATGGAATCCAGGCAGAAAAGCTGATGTGGTTTGCAAGATCATACAAGGCATCTATTGTTAGCACTGAAGACTGTCATAATCTAAAGAGAGTCTAGGACACCAATAAACTGAGTGGGTGGAATCTCACTCTAGGAAAGGATCTGCTTCTGGTTGTGAGTGGCAAACACAACATATCCTAAAATAAGCAAAATAACATCTGAAATGCACTCAAGTTAATTGGAGGAACATTTATTTGAGAAGGATTCTGAAAATATATTTGAATGGTACAAACCTTTTTTATCTAGAAAATGTATGGTCAGTTTATCTGTATTAGAACCTGTGCATAATATTATTATTTCAGAAATGCAGCATGCATTCAGGTAGTGTATACTCTAAAAAAGAATAGCATAAGTTGCAGAAAAATGAAGACAAGAGCACTGCATTCAGCAAAGGCATAAAGAAAGGTTGCAGAATATATTAAAGATGAACTGAATGTAAGTCATGTAAAAAGACTAACTCAGAAAGAAAATTCACTTAAGACAGTAGAGGTATAGCTTTATAAAGAAGAAAGAAGAAAACTCTCCCCGGGATTCAATAAGCTAAAATGTCCATACAAGAATAGTGTAGCCATTGCTACATGGAATATGGACACCGAGTGATCCAGTTAACAAGCCTAGGGATATGCATGAGCCTGCTAACAATATTCTGGCACGGACACAACTGGCTTATGCTAATGACCTCATTTGCTGGTGAAAACCATGCAAATAAGGTGAATTAGTGATCCAGTAAGCAGGCAGGCATCCGTGGCAGAATAGTGTAGCATGCAGAAATGTATTCGACTACTAGCTGAATACATTTCTGCAAAAATCAAAACGGAAGCATGATAGTTCAAACTAAAGCATGTATTCTAATCCTTAGACATGCCAATGGCAAAATATATGGTCATTGGCATGGAAAAGTGTTGCAAAATTATAAAATTCAAAGTTTTTTTTTTTGGCCGATATTGGCCATGTAAGCATAGGGCTGCAGCGCGCAAACAGGATCGTACTGAAAATTAAAAAAAAAATTAAGAAAAAAATGTGAAAAGGCAATTTTAAGTGAAATCTGCATTTTGTCATTATAGTCTATAATCATAATATCATATAATAGTATGTCATTATAGTATATGGCATGCAGAATCAAAACACCAGCAGGGAACAGTGGTTGCTAAGGGGAAAGGCTCTGGTGTAGGGACTAAGGCAGTGGAGTATGCTAATGAGGAAAATTTACTGAATCACAAAAAGAAGACAAGTGCAAAACTGCACCTAACCCTGTAGGAGCTTTAAGACAGTGGTATAAGCAGTATAAGCAGCTGGCATGAAAAGGGTGTGTGCCATGCTTGGTGTAACCACATTGGAGCTCCACAGCTCACATTTGAGCTTATCTAAGCACAGCTTAGCACAAGGGGTGTGTGTCTGAGGCTGTATTGACTTATTCCATGAAATGAAATGTGTGTTCATGTCCAAGGGTGTGCCATTTCTCAGTGTTTACCTTAGTTAAATGGGTTTGCATGGCAAACCCGGAAATTGCAGGACTGTTTACATTTGGGCACCGGGTTTGTATGGCGTGCCTCAGGGCTTAAAAGGGGTGGAAATGGGAAGGTGAAAAAAGGGGAAAAAAAGGAAATAGCAGAATGAAAACAATCAAGTACAAATAACATAGCTGGTAGGTGGAATGCATCATAGTCAGCCAATCATACAGGCAGCATCTTCAACACAACAGTATACACTGTGCAAACACCTTCCAGTCTGGTTTTTCCCACAAACTCTGCACCACTGGTGTACACATGCGGGGGAATTTTAACCTAAAAAATGCTAGGAGCTGCCATTGCTTTGATCCATTGGTATGTTCTAGAGGCTGAGGGAGGTGAGAAGGATAATGCTGATAACCAGCACAGACAGAGGAGGAGGAGGAGAGTGTTTGGACCTAGGGTAACTTACCAAGGGCTACATGATCTGGATATAGTAGAGTGCTACAGGGTGAACAAAGACATACTTCAGCAAATCATTGAGCTGTGCTGGCCTCAACTCTGACACAGAGCCAACAGAGGGGAACCCATCCCAGTGGATACCAAGGTATGTGTAACCTTAAGAATACTAGCTATAGGTACTTTCCAAAGACCTACTGGGGATATCATGGGGGTCTCACAGGCATCTGCATACAGAGTACTCTACCAGTTCCTGGATGCCATCCTACCACATGCCGATGAGCACATTTATTTCCCCAACTCCTGTGAGGAGAGGACCAGCAATATGCATCTCTTCCACCATGTAGCAGAATACCCAGAGGTACTGGGTGTGATAGACTGCATGCACATCCACATCAAAGCACCACCCGGTGAGCAGGGTAGGGTCTACATAAACTGCAAGGGCTTCCCCTCCATCAACTGCCAGGGCATGTGCAATGCCCAGGGCATTATCATGAATGTGTGTGCTGGCAGCCCTGGAAGCTATCATGATTCCCACATCTGGCATTAGTCACATCTGTACCAGGCATTTGTCAGTGGGGACATCCCGTATGGTCATCTAGTGGGGGAAGCTGGCTATGCACTGGAGTTGTGGATGATGACATCCATCAGAAATGCACATATATCCACTCAAGAATGCCTTAATGAGGCACATGCACAAACCAGGATCATTATAGAGCATGTGTTTGGGACGCTCAAGTCACAATTCCACTGCCTTGATATATCTGGTGGAGCCTTGCTGTACTCTACAGCCGCATGTGCACACACATTCATAGTATGTGTCATGCTACACAATATGATCCAGCAGAAATAGCTACTGCTGGAACAGCACGAAGAAGGGCCACACAGCCTCCCACCATTGCCAAGATCCCCACAGGCAGAGCGGGACTTAGTGGAGCAAACCCCTGAGCCTGCTCCTGTAAGCAGATGGAGCTGTGCACATTATGCCTAGGCCATCGCAAAGAGTCAATACATAGCACACACACTGACACTGTAGGGACCCACAGACTGACACCTCTCTCTAACTCGCACTCACAGTAAAATGGATGACACACACATCACATTACCTGCAACTTACCATGTATAGGCAGTGTACTGTGTGCATCCAACATAGGCAGCCCTCAAGCACCATCCTCACAATTGCCACAGGCACAAGGTAAGTCAGTCTTCTTAACAATAAATTAATGGATTAGTATGCTTTGGTAGCATAACTATGGTAATTCTGCATGCATGCAAGGGAATGGGGCGGCCTACTGAGATAGCAACAGACAACTGACAGCTATGTGGGACACCAGAAAATGTCTGCACAATACTGGCTTCCCCACACTATGCAGTATCATTTAAGGTGTCAAATGCCACTGCAGTATATGTGGGGGCCAACTAAGGTGGGGGTCATAGGTCACATGCATGGATATCACTGTGGGGCTCTCATACCCACCCCCAGACTCACATAGCAAGTCAGCCATAGAAAACCATAAAATAATGTCTAGTAAAGGCCCACAAATGGTGACAATGATAGAATACCCCCTACAGACTTACACAGTGATATCACAGCAGGCCTTGCATTTGTAGTAATGCTCTGAAGGGTAAGAAGTCTGAAACTCAATTGTATGGTATTTCAATCTAACCCGTGGTCTCTAGTGATATGCCTCTATTTCCCAGACAGGGCACAATACTATGCTAAATGGAACCAAAATGTAAAGCCAATATTAGCACAGTCTGTGCAAATGTGTACATTTGACAGGTGGGCCCTCCCCCCACACCCATATTCCCATAGAAATGTAGTAACATGTAGGTTTGTAGGGTAATAGCAGCAGAGCACACATTGCCATGGTTGTCCCAATCAACATGATAACTTGTTGCTTGTCTACAATATGCAGGGGTAAATGAGCTATGCATATGTGTGGGGAATCCTGTCAGGATGTGGCCAGCAACTTCTCATGGCTGTTGTGTACTAGTGGCCTAGGTTCAATACTATGGTAGACAGGGCCATGTTCCACGAAATGCAGTCCCAACCATTTTTCATGTCAGCTACACCTACGGTGGGAGTTATACACTGTCCAGATGTCAATATCCATTATTGCTGGGAAGCTGGAAGGGCATGTACAGGGGGCCAAACATATGAACAGTACACAGGTTGGAGTAACCTACACAGTGCCTACCATACCTCCCGACTATACAGATCTTTTGCAGAATGTACAGATGTTTGCATCATATTTTTGGTGTCTTTATTCTGAAATAATGGTTGTCTAGCAAATCATTGGCAAACCACGAAATTCGAAAGTCAGAAAATAATGATGGATTGTAGTGTCTCAGACTTCATACCCTATGGAAAATGCATACTAATGCAAAATCTGTTATTGTATCACCAATCCAGGTTTGTAAGGCCAGTAGTTATAATGGTCCGTATATTTAGGCCCTTGTCACCCAATTAGTCATGGCTTTATCCAGATGTCTGGTTCACATACATAGAGAGGTATGGTGCCTAGTAGCACAGCAGTGCATTTTGTGACTTACCATTGTCCCCCAGGGTGGTCCACTGCTTGGCAGCCTGGGAACATATGAGTGACAGAATGCGCTGCCTTGCTACAGATGGCCTGCATCAGTCTCACATGGCCTATAGGCCTCTGGCAAAGGCCCATGCCTCACCCATAGTGCCTTTGTAGGGAATGTCATGGGGTCCATACTACCATCATAACACAGTCAACAAAATGCAAATGTAAGGCCATGCCGCTAAATACTAGTAGCATACCTATCAACCTCATAGAGGAAGAAATCTGGACAAAGCCATTCATAATGGTGGGATAAAGGCCCAACTTTAGGGACACATTTGAAATATTGCTCTCATAATGTTAGAAAGTTGATATAATAGCAGAGGGGGTTTGTAGTATGGATGTCATGAAGGGTGTGAAGTCTGAAACTCTAATGTTCTGTCATTATTCCCTGACTGCAACCCTGAGTGATTTGCAGCCAATGTGCTAGAAAACCGCAATGTTAAGGGAAACCCACCAGATATATGAGGCATACATCTAGATATCCTGTGAGAATCTGTACAGTTGACAGGTATGGCCACACCAGGATATGACCTTTCAGGTAAGAAGAATACTGCACAACCAGGAGATCCCCAGTCAGTATATCACCAAGGTGCTAGACCTTTTACGCAAGCTTCATCAGTCATTCGGCTGTAGCCACACCTCACAACTGCCTGGACTGTGCAAGAATGTCTAGCCTTTACCTCATAATATATGTCTGTGCAGCATCCATCTTGTATTTCTGTGGTAAATAACTGTGATGATTTGATTATATCTGGCAGTAGGTAATGACACAATACAGTACAGTGTCAAACATTACATATGCCAGAGAATGTCTGCTAAAACAAACCCTGTAACTGAAGAAACTCATACATTGATAAGAGCGATAGTTACAGTACCCCCCTATGTTTGGTCCATTGTTTCCCCATATTAGCAGCCTATCTCCAGATATCTTGCACAAACAGGTTGCAATAACAAAATAGGTGGGCCTTCTAATTCTTGGATACCATTCCCCACTCAGGAATAATAGACAAACACACTTAGCTAGGCATCAACCCCTATATCACTAGGCGGCTTGCAAACTGGCTCACAGATAGAACCCATGGTGTGAAAGCAGCAGACTCCATGTTACACTGACGACCAGTCACGAGTGTAGCCCCACAGTGTTTGGTCCTGGGTCCCCTCATGTTTGGTATCTATGCCTCTGAAGTCCAGCCCAACATGAAAGGACTCTGGCTGACTATGTTTGCAGACAACTGCAAGGTGGGTGCTATTATTACCTCCCCATGTGATGTTGACAGGCCGTAGAAAGTCCTCACAGAGGCCTATGACTGGTGTCAGAACCTTGGAATTTAGCTCAATGCCAGAAAATGTGCTGACATCCCCTTTTGGAACAATGTGGTTCCCATGAATCACCATGTGGTTGGTAGTCCACTGAACACTGAAGTCATTATAAGAGAACTGGGAACACAAGTTGACAGTGAGCTCTCTGTTGACAACCACAGTGCCACTGTGTTCAGAAAGTCCTTTTATGTGGAACATCACATTAATAAGAGTGTTGCATCCAGGAAGTAAGAGGTCATTGTCTCTATCTACTTTCCCCTCATTAGGCCAATCAATGAGTACAGTGGCCAATTTGCCATGTACCTCAATGGACATTTGCAGCAACAGGAGAGGCCACAAAAGTACCTCACAAAGAGGATCCTAGGCCTTAAGCACTTATCCTATATGGACAGACTCGAATAACTCCAGCTATTGTCTGTCTCATATTGGCTACTTAGAGGCGATCTCTGCTTGACTTTCAAAGCCATATCTGACCCAGCTCTGTCAGGAATGGTACATCTAAAGAACCCAATCCATCTGCATCACATGCCCCAGTGACCTCAACCCCACTCCCACAATCAATAGAACATGCTGGAGGGACAGATTCATAACCCAGAGACTGCCCATGCTATGGAATAGACTTCACATACACTTCAAGCAGAGCACGTTACTCGCCCTCTTCAAGAGAAATCTGGATGAGTGGATGTGGAATAGAAATCCCACCCAGGGGATTATTCAAGTGACTATACTTGTTAGACATAATGGGGGCTATCGTCAGGTGGCACAATGCCAGGGTAATCCTATTGGCTAGGCTTTTAAAGACTCCATGACCATTCACCTAGTACATACCTATTAACCTATGAACCAATGGCTCTCAGTATTGGCAAACGTGTGTGTGTGCATTAGCGTGTATAAAAGTGTTTGTCAGTGTGTAAACATGTGAATGAAAGTAGTTTAGGACCTTCTCAGCCAGTACACCTTCCATTGCCATACTTTACAAGTGCTGGTGATGTTGTTCACCTTAGAAGAACTGTGGGACACTCTTTATCCTATAATCTCCATGGTGTCTGCAATAAATGCATAACACTGTATTAGCAATAACTAGATTGGTAGGGGTTCTAATTTCAGTCCAGACAAGTGTGTGAACTGTATCCTGTGTTTGAGTGAGCCCTATATCCATTGGGGGTGGGTTTTAAATGTTTAGGCCATTGTACTCCCAGTACACATCCCAAGGTCCACTTTACAAGGTCCACTGTCTTCATCAACCATAGAGGTATCTGTTGACAATCTGCAGCCCAATAAGCCCTGTGCCGCATGCAGGAACTATGTAACAGTATATACTGACTAACAATGTGTGTATGAGTGCATTTGTGTGTGTAAGTGTGTATAACTGTAGTTTCAAGTATTTTGGGTCCATTTTCACCCAGTAAATCACCCATTGCCATTCTTTACAAGGCCTGGTGATGTTGTTCACCTTGGAATTACCTTGGTACACTCTTCACCCTGTACGCTTTGTGGTGCATGTGATAAATGTATAACACTGTAGTAGCAATGACTACATAGGTAGAGGTTCTGTTCTCAGTCCTAGTGAAAGTGTGTGTGAGAAAAGTATTCTGTGTGTGTATGTATTTGAGTGCAAGCACTACCCATTGGTGGCCATGGTTTGTAATTTTAGGCCATGGTATCCCCAGTACAAGTCGCAAGGTCTGATTTACAAAGGCCGCTGTTCACATCCACCATGGAGGTATTTGTGGACACTCCTCAGCCCTATAAGCAATGTGCTGCGTGCAACAGTTATGTAACAGTATAGTATGAATAACATGATGGGCAGGACTGCTAATGACAGTACTGGCAATTGTGTCTGTATTAATGTGTATAGCAGTGTTTGTGAGTGTGTAGACTCATAAGTGACAGTCTAATGAGTCCTTCCACATCCAGTACACCCACCATTGCCATACCTGGCAATGGCATGTGATGTTATTCACTTTACAGGTACCTTGGAACAGTCATCACACTATTAGTTCCATACCACCTGCAATAGCCACATAACACTGTAGTACCACTAACTAGATGGGTAGGGGGTTCCAAACCCAAACCTGGAAATTGTTATCCTGTGTGTGTGTGTGTGTGTGTGTGTGTGTGTGTGTGTGTGTGTGTGTGTGTGTGTGTGTGTGTGTGCGCGAGCATGTGTGTGTGTGTGTGTGTGTGTGTGTGTGTGTGTGTGTGTGTGTGTGTGTGTGTGTGTGTGTGTGCGGGTGTGTGTGTGTGTGTGACTGTGTTGGTGGAAACAGTATTCTGTGTGCTTGGTCAACACAATATCCTCTGGGGGTGTGGGTTTTACCAATCTGAAGTGTGTTCCACCCACTACACTTACCATTGTCCACTTTACAAGGGCTGCTGACGTTAACCACCACAGACTTATCTGTATACACCCCTCAGCCCTATAAGCTCTGTGGCACATGCAATAATTGTTACACAGACCTAGTAAATGTGTACATATACAGCTGTACCTTGGCTCTGACACAATTAATGTGTTACCACTCTGCCATACTGCTCATTGGCAATGTCTGTAAGGCCACATCCTGCTGACACACAGACACCTAGAACACAAACAGAATACAGCATGTGAGACTACATTCAGTCAGCATTACTAACATCAATAATGCATCATGGCTGAACAGGTACACACATTCTGAAGTGTACCCATTACAAATGCCAGCTGACAGCACCTTACATAGCTAAACTGTACATAATTCACCCTGTGAATCAGAACCATGTTAGCATGTTCCTGCATCGGTGGTATGTATGACATGGATGTGGCACAGGTATCACCATATGCAGAGGGTGTTGTGTGGGTTTGCCAGAGGCCTAGGATGGGCCTTAAAGTTGACATTATGTGTGTGTGTTTGATGGGGTGTCCTATGAATGGGCTGTGAAGAGGTGGTGTGTGTGTGTGTGTGTGTGTGTGTGTGTGTGTGTGTGTGTGTGTGTGTGTGTGTGTCTGGAGGAGACCTGGCTGTGATGGTGATGTGTGTGTATTTGTATGCAGACAGTCACTCCATGTGGCTGCCCTCACATGGGTATGTTGGACAGCTGTGGACCATACATGGCAGCCTGTACAATTCACTGTCGCTGGCCACCGACATGTGAACTGGTCCTACCAGGGGTCTCAATGGAATCACCAGGCCCATGGTCAGATGCAGTACTACTCACCAGTGGTGACTCCTGTCTGATAGATCTGTGTCCTAAACTTAACTGGCCAGGACCACGTGCCCATGGCCTGCTCTGTTATGGTGTGGACAGCACCTGCCTTTTGGTACTGCTGGTGGGACTGCCACTATAGGAGTGTGAAGGTGCATGGCCATGTAGACTCTCAGCTGATGGTAGTGCTGACCTGTGTCCATGTGTCTGATGCCCATCTCCCACCACACACTGCAGCACAGACATTCCACAGTCGAGGATTGCCAAGGTCTTACCCCACTGTCTATTCATGACATCAGTATTTTGGTGCGTGGCCTCAACAAGGTCATGTATGTCATCACGTAAGCCAGAAAGAGTTGCATCCAAGACCCTGACTATTTGTCTGGTGTTACACTCACTATGTGCCTCAGCATCCATGACAGCCTGAAACATGTGTCTGGTGACACCTGCTGTTGCACTTGTGGCAGCAGCTCGATGGGCAGCAGTCCTCCTTTAAACACCCCTGTCCATCTACCTGTGTTGGACCTCACCTGCACTCTGGCTATGGCTAGTGTCTACACTCACACTTGCCATAGTTATCACACTAGCCTGTTCTATGCCACCACCTGCCAACTGTCCATTATCTGTGGCTGTGTGGATGGGGTATGTGTAGGCATTGTGACTGTCTGCAGGGACATTGTGGATGACTGTGGGGTGCTAACCGATGGCACAGATTCAACCCCTGACAACCCCACCTGTGCCTCACAAAGACCACTATCATGGTCAGAGTCTGCAAAGACACTGACATCAGATCCTGAGTGGGAGGGACCATGGCCACCATGTCCATCTGTGAGAGGAAGACAACATATGTAAATTTATACCTGCACTATAAGGTTTTCTGGTATA
Source organism: Protopterus annectens (assembly GCF_019279795.1). Lineage (NCBI taxonomy): Eukaryota > Metazoa > Chordata > Ceratodontiformes > Protopteridae > Protopterus > Protopterus annectens. The sequence continues at coordinate 139,677,363 of NC_056727.1, read as the reverse complement.
CACACACACACACACACACACACACACACACACACACACACACACACACACACACGCACACAAACATGCACACATGGACACACACACAGACACATACAGGTGAGGTGGCACAAAGACATTACACAGACCTCACAATAGCCAACTGGTGACTTTCACGATATACAGTCAGACCACAACATACACACTCTGGACAGGCCCTCAACATCATGCAGTGCAGCCCTTTCCACTTAATGTTACTACTAATATACACCTCTGGGATATGTGAGTAGTGTTAGTAGGTGATGAGCCTTCACCTAGCACACACTGCACCCATGTACACATTATTGCTGTTCACCTGTATAGCACAGTGGCAAGTCTTACAGAACATACATCTCAACTGTACAGAGTTTCACTGAATGTCTAGATGTGTGTCTCATATTTTTGGTCTGTTCCTCATAAATTCTGTGTTTGTCTGATACATTACTGTGATGCTCTGTGGATTGGTACCACTAATTAATGACATAATTTGAGTTGCAGACTTCATAACCTGCAGCAAATGTATATTAAAACAAAGCCAGTTACTCTAACAACTTCTAAGCTTACAGTGGATATAATAAGTGTACACACCCATGTTAACATCCCAGGTTTTTGTGATATATAACATGAGACCACAGAAATAATGTCATAACATTTCCCACCTTTAATATGACCTATAACCTTTGCAATACAATTAAAGAACATACACATTGTTGGGGTAACCTATAGTAAATGAAATACGTACAATAGGCTAGATGCATGAGTGTGCACACCCTTAAACTAATACTTTGTTAAAGCACCTTTCAATTTAATTATAGCATTCAGTCTTCTTGGGAAGGTGTCTATCAGCATGGCACATCTTGACTTGGCAATATTTGCACATTCTCCCTTGCAAAAGCCCTCCAACTCTGTCAGATTGCAAGGGCATCTCTTGTGCACAGCCGTCTTCAGGTCACTCACAGATTTTCTGTTGGATGTAGGTGTGAGCTCTGGCTGGGCCAGTCCAGAATGTTGAATGTCTTCTGGGGAAGCCATTCTTTTGTTGATTTGGATGTATGGTTTAGGTCATTGTCGTGTGGAAAGGTGGAATTCCTTTCCATCTATAGCTATTTAGCAGACACCTGATGAATTTGGGCCAAAAGGGACTGGTATTTTGAAACTGTTCATAATTTCTTCCAACTTGGCTAAAACCCCAGTTCCAGCTTATGAACAGCAACTCCAAAGCATGACACTACCATCGCCATGCTTCACCATGGGGATGGTGTTCTTTTAGTGATGCACAATGTTGTTATTGCACCAAAGAAACCATTCAGAATTGTGGCCAAAATGATCAACCTTGGTCTCATTAGACCATAACGCATTTTCCCACATGCTTTTGGGAGACTTGATGTATTGTTTTTCAGAATTTAGCCAGGCCTGGATGTTGTTTGGTGTTGAGTACATGCTTCCATCTTCTAACCCTACTCCATAGGCAAGACATATGGAGAATATGGGAGATTGTTGTCACATGAAGTACACAACCAGTACTTGCTACAGATTCTTGCAACTCCTTTAATGTTGCTGAAGATTTCCAGGCAGCCTCCCTGACCAGTTTTAGTCTTTTCTGCTCATCAAATTAGGAGAGATGTCCACTTCTTTGCAATGTCACAGTTGTCCCATATTTTCTCCACCTTTTAATGGGTGTCTTCACCATGTTCCATTCTGTATTCAATGCTATGGAAAAGTTTTTGTACCCTTCTCTGGGCCAATACCTTTCCACAATGAGATCCTTTTGAAGTTTTGTAAGCTCTCTGCGGACCATTGCTGTTGCTGTAGCAGGAAACTGAGTAAGCATCTAGAAAAGCCTAGTAGGACAGCTGTCCATTATCCATTGAAAATCAATGAGTCTCTGTAATTGATGGCAGGTGTGTACCCAAGAAGATGTAATGCTGTAATCACATCAAAAACTGCTTCAATAAAGTATTAGCTTCAGGCTGTGAACTCTTATGCATCTACCTTATTGTATGTGTTTTATTTTTCATACTTGTTCCCCTAAGAGGTTTGTTTCTTTATCAACTGAATTGTACATGTTATAGGTCACATTAGAGATGGGAAGAGTTGGGAAATGTTTTATTGTGGTCTCATTTTTATATGTCACAAATACCTGGCATTTTACAGGGTTGTGTGCACATTTTATATGCACTGTATAAGACTACTTTTCAGATATGTCCCTAGTTTTGTCCCCCCCCCATTTTGTCAGCTTTTGTCCATATTTTTTGCACTGACAGGTTGTGAGGTATGCTACAGATATGTTACACCTCCTGCAAACATGCCCCTGTGATGAACAGTCAGATGCAATGCAGTTAACCCCACGACAAGTGAACATGCACATTTTGCAATATGGCTAAGAGTAACAATTCTGCATGGTAAAATGCATGACCTTAACACACCTGGGGTATTGGTGAGCTACAACAGGAAAATACCATACTTACTGGCTTCAGACTGCTGTCCCACATACAGACCAGAGGGACCTATGTTGTTGTGGGGCAGATGCATTGTCAGCAGACTCACATGTGGCATTGGTACAAGATGAATGCTACGTTTCTGCACATTTACAGTACAAGCTCTGATACTAGACAATTTGCTGTCCTTCACCATAGATGTGCACTTGTGTGCATTACAAAGCCTCACCCATGAATGCAGTTTGACCTGACATATGCATCTAGATACTCTACAGAAGCCAGTATGACTGTTGCATTATTAAATTGATGTACACTGGGGTCTTACCTGGATGCTCCTCGTCTGTTGTCTTGATATCACCCACCTCCACGACTTGTGTGTGTTGGCTTTGCTTGCATGTGGTGGCTACCCCAAGGCTAGCAAGGAGCTCCTCCATTGGTGTAAGTGGGGCCTGCATAGCAGGACCCTCACCTGCGGCAGAACGGTCCCTTTGATGGGCACGGTGTATCAGGTCAGTTGCCTGATGTGTGACCTGTTCGTATGTACGTCCATGGTGGCCTACGTTGTTTACTCTGTGGACAAGCTCGTCCCATAGGGCGGTCCACTTCCACAGATTCTGTTGGTCATGGCCAAGCATCACCCCATGGTGGTTGATTATCATCTCGGTGATGGCCGCAGTTTCAGCTGCAGTGTACACTGGCTGCCTTGCATGCTGCATGTCACCTGGAAGACATAAAAAGGGAATCACATCACAGGACTTCATACATTGGTCAATGTTATTTACATAACCTGCACATCACCATTGACTAGCATTAACCACCACTAGTGACCACATCATACCCATCTTCTATCAGCACAGTATGAGCTTGTATTGCACTCCTGGTCCTGAAGTGTCATGTTCCCCCCAATGAGGCCCAGTGAATTGCACAATCCACCATTCATCATTCACCTTTGTGAAGAGGGATGACAGTGGCTGTCCTATTTGCAGATGGGATGACACCAGTGCCTGTGTTCATGTGGGATGCAGCCAGGGATGGTATCATTACTATGGAGACCTCTGTGTGTTGCCTTTGAGAGGCCATTACAGACCTGCTTCCTGATGATGAGTGGAGGGGGCCAGGTGCTGTTCATGTACATGTGTACCACTGGGGGGACAGGGAGGGTGGTGTTTAGACTGCACCTGTCTGCAGCCGGTTGCCTATATCTATGCCATATGTGCATTTGGTGTTACTGACCACCACTACAGAGGAGATTTGTGTGTTGTCTCTGGAATTGCAGACAAATTTGTGGAAGGCCTAGTGATTTGCCTTGGTGGATGTGTCCAGTTTGCACTCAAACACAGCCTTAGGATGCATCACCTGTGCCCTTATTTGCTTTTGCAGACCAAGGTGACATTGCTTACAATGAGGTACCTGTTTCTTCTTGGCCCATCCAGCAATTGTTTCCACCTATTATGGTATTTGTGTATTGCTGCTGTCCACCACAGGCATTTACCCTACCTTGTGGGACATGATGTTGTCCTTCAGGTACTGCTGAGTCCATAGAGCTATGCAGCTACCCACATAATATTGTGGTGTGGGCCTGGACACTGCTGATAGTTCCAACAAATGGGATGTTGGCTGTACAGCTACTTCTACTTGCTCTAAGGGGATTTATAGTCATTTGTGTACAGTTCATTCTGTTTGATACTGTAAAGGGGGGGCAGGGGTGATGGTGACCTGAACAGTGATGGTTATGTGGTCAGATATTACCAAGGGGGATGGCACTGTAGGAGTTCTACAGTGGCTACTCATGTTGGTTAGGACCAGGTACATGAGATTTCCACCTGCCGTGGGAGTGTTGACCGGCTGATCCACTGCATTGCCAATGACAAAGCCGAGGAATCTATGTATGTTCATGTTCAGGTGGCATAGGTCATGCACACTATGGTTGGGTATTTGAAGTCACCAAGGAACAGGGTAGACTGTTAAATCCTGACAGATTCCAGCTTGTCCCAATAGGTGTGGTGGGTGTCCATAATCTTGGTTTTGAGGCTTGTAGCTAGCTATGATTTGAGTAGGTGTTTTGTCAACTGTTAATTGCACTTGGGATCTCACCCATGCAGCATACTGTTTGGCCAGCCTGGAGGTGTATATGTGTATGTTAATTTTCAATACTCCACCTTCTGTGGCTTTGTGGGGCTCCATTTGGGGTCTAAATGTATCATGGGTTGAGTGACCTGGCAAGGTTGGTGTGTGATCCACAGCTAGAAAGTAGGTGTCAGTGACTGCACAAATGTCAGCATCCTACAGAACAATGTACGCTTGCATTGACATGGGTTTCATGGTGAGACACCTAGCTCCTGTTAGAGCAAGACATCTGCACAAAGGCACATATCATTCATGGGCAAAGGCCAGTAAATAGTGTCACTTTATGAATCTAGCTGAAAAACACCTAGTTGCCAGTAAAGACGGTGTCACATTCACAGGTGTACTCTGCAGGATATGACATCAAGCAATCACATGTATGTTAGTTTGTTATGACTTCAGTCTTTAATGGGTTGCCAGTGATGTGCCGGACAGTCTACAACTGTCTGAGGCATTTTATTTATTTATTTTATTTTACATTTGTTAACCAGGATTGTCTGATTGATTAAAAGCCCTTTTTCAGCAGAGGCTCAGGGAGAAAAGCTCCAAAACATAGTTACAAAAAATATAACCGTTACAAACACAGTTAACATTATAATCATTCATAATAAAACTTGTAGAACAATTATCGTATCTATATATATATATATATATATATATATATATATATATATATATATAAATAGTTACAATTATCTATAAAAATGTTATGAAGTATACTGCAGCAGAAGGAAAGGAGATAGTGTTAAGTAAAAAATGATGAAGTAAACTAGTTTAAGTTGTAAATGTTTCGGTATAGAGGAGAAGAAATGATGGTAAGACAGAGGAAGTTAGGTTTGTTATTTGGTGAAGGTATATTCAAGGAGACTGAGAACAGGTACAAATCTAGTACTCTTTAGTGGCTGGTTTGAATACTTTAGGATGTGGAAGTGATCTAACATCTTGTGGGAGTTTGTTTCAACCAACAGAGCAATTGTAGGTGCATGCAATGGCTCCTATTTTGGACTTAGGCTTGTAGATTTGTAAAAGATCTTGGGTGGAGCTCCTGAGTATTCTGGATGGGACATAGTGGGAGACTATGGTGCAAGTGCTGGACAGTAGGATGGTGAATAAATAATGGAGTGTATAACTTGGAGCTGAAAGAGGAGTAGGAGGTGCGGTAGTTTGAGCCAGTTTGGATGTCTGAGGGAGATAGAGAGGTGAGATCTGAAGGTTTGTTGTGCAGCAAATCTGGCTGTTTTGTGATAGGTTGATTTGAGTTTGCTAAGTAAGGTGGAGTTAAGATTTGTGAGTATTTGAAAGCAGTATGTTAGGCATGGCAAAAGATAAGCGTGGGAGATTGTGGTTCTTGATTCAGGGGTTAGGAATGTTTTATTTCTGTAGAAAAGTCCTAGTTTTTGATGGATTTTCCTGATACAGTTATTTATATGGAGGTCGAATTTTAGCTGATCATCAATGGTTACACCAAGGAGTTTAGTACTAGAGTCAGCAATTATGAGAGTGTGATTTAGTGATTCATTTGAAAAGTAGATTTGATATGAGCAACAGTTTTGGGGAGAAAGAGTAAGGATTTGTTTTTTGGGGGGATTAAGGATGAGATGATTATTGATGAGCCAGGTTTCATATATGAGGAAGACATGTGGTCAGTCTGCAAAACTCTCGACAGTTGTCAGGCATGAACTCAGTATATCACATACAGTTCAACACACACATCTGAACCTGTCGTGTAGTATACACATGCCTATGTACATCTCTTACATTTGTAAGACAAGCATATGTATCAGAGTAGCATTCACAGGTGACATATGAATAATTACGACATCCCAGATAGCTGTCCTACCAGTGACACACTCAGTATTGGACAACAGAGACTCCATTAGTAGTCATACATGAGCTGACCTTTGCTGGGGTGACTCAGGGGCCAGAGATGTGCTCTATGTCAATGCAGGCAGGGGAAGTGGAAATGGCCATACGTGCTGGACAGCAGCATGTGAGTCCAGCAGGTTTTGTTGCGGCCTAGTATTTAGTGTCCCATTTGACATCATTGCATCCCCCTTCTGCATTCCATTGCAAGCTTACATGATTGACATACTTGTTATAGTGCTCAGGAGGTTCCTCACAACAATGCAAATGTTTAGGATTGTGAGGCCGCAGTCTCTCTTTGTGTAGATAGGTTATGACCTGTGTTGCATAGGCAGCAGCTTGCCTGTTGTAGGTACTGCTCATGAGCAGGTGATGGCTCCCACTTCCTACTTGCATCCAGAGCAGCTGTGTTGTCTTTCCATTTGCCAATGTCATAGCAACACAGTGCTATAATTACATCCTAGCCCATTCTCCTTGCCTGTGTGGCAGACATTATGGAGGTGTGGGGCTAGGAGAGGACATGTGGAGACAGCCCAACAACATGGCGAACAAAGTTCCAGAATTAGGTACAGTCAGTAGTGCTGTTATACACATAGAGGGTTGCTAGTTTAACAGGGTTCGTCTGGACATGCATTTTCCGTGTGACTTGATGTCTGACAGTGATATTTTTCTGACATACCTCTCAACTGCCCTGACGTCCACAGACTTTCCAGAGGTTTGCCTGTTATGTTTGGTCTGTTCCTCAGACAATGTCTGTTTTTGTGAGAGCAGTAGGATAATGTGAGGATTGTAGTCAGTAGCTGTTGACATCCATGGGTGTTTCAGACATCATATCCTTCTGGGATGTTATGTTACAACAAAGCCTGTGACACTCGCAACTGTTTCAGTATGCAACACCATTATGTGAGATATGTCCCTCTCTCTAGCCCCTCGCCCCTAAGTATGTCATGCTTTGATCAGATGTCTTGCAGTAACAGGGTCAGAGGTATGTGATATCATTGGTTAGTGACTGCACTCAAGGTTTCATCCCATTGACTTATCAGACTCCTGGAAGTGTTATGCGGCACTGGCCATGAATATGGTCTCAGACCCTGGACATTCTGTGGAAATCTGTACATATGAGCATTATGTATGTCTGGCCATTGTGAAGCAACTGCCATGATTGTGTAACAGTGTTGTGTGTAGATATTTGTTTGGCTGAGTAGGGAGAGTGGCAGATGTGAGTGTCAGAGATACTTTTTCTATCTGACTGTGCATGCTGCTACAGCTGCTGGTGGTCTATCAAGTGCATATGTTTGTAGGGGTACTCTGAGAAATGTCCTGTAACACTTCAGGATTCCCAGTACACTGTGAGTTGGGCCAGTATATGTCAGTGTAGTGTGTGACTAGGAATCAGGATATGTTAATTCATACATTCATTCTACTCTAGAATTCATTTGGGGTACTGGTATGTTGCTGTGACTGTGATGCAAATGGTTGTGGGTGGACATTTATGCACCACTATCTGCTTTTCCCTACAGTTCCATCCCTGTAGTGCACGATATATTTGGATATACATGGGTAATTGCGTAGAGCTGATTTGGGTTAGTGTCGTTTTGGTATTACTGTGGTTCAGAATGTGCTGGGTGACATGGGTGGCACCTGTCACAGGTTTTTCCAACTTGTGACATGACTGCTATCATACCGCTCAACTATCCAAATGTCTAGACACTGTCCTGTTGCATGGCTCATATGTTTTGTCTGTCGGCCACAACAGTTGTGGGATTCTAAGAAATCACTGGGATGACATCAGTAAATAATGACATTCCTTTGCGTTTCAGACCTGAAATATATCTGTCATTGTATGTTAAAGCACATCATGCCACTCTAGCAGACTTCTACGTGTATGACAACCATATTTCAAAGATGTCACTATTGTTTGCCCTTTACTCCTCGCATTTGTCAGGCTTTTTGCAGATGTGTTGTAGTAAGAGGTTATTATCTGTCTATATATCTATGTATGAATATATATATATATATATATATATATATATATATATATGTGTGTGTGTGTGTGTGTGTGCGTGTGTGTGTATATATATATATATATATATATATATATATATATATATAAATAAAACATTACTACGGATATGTAATTCCTCCTTATGTTGAATGACTGTTGTGTATGATATGTTTGTAAAAGCATTACAAATTCCTACAGATCAGATGGTGTAGAGGTACATTGCTATCATTACTGTGTACAGGGTCCTAGGTTCTGAACTTAAAGTGATTACTTTTTTCATTAAATGACCAGCATGACTGATGTGTTCTTAAAAGCATTGCAAGATTTCCACAGCTCGGATGGTGTAGTGGTATGTTGCTGTGATTGTAATTCCCGGGTTCAAGACTTGGCAAGGCTGATTATTTTGTTGCCAGGCAGAACAAGGACTGATGGAGACAGAATGATTAAGGTCCTTTTAAGTAGTTGTAAGTGGTTTTGTATGGTGTTGCACAAAGCTAAGTGATGCTAACAAATAGCTAAGTAATCTTAGCTTAGCTTAGCACCACTTGCTCCCACTTACACCTGCGCTAATTTTCTTTAAAGAATAAAAGGGTGATAGGAAAGTAGTGAAATGGAGGCAAGCAGAAGGTAAAACATTATGAAAAGCAGCTAAGGATGTGCATGATGGGTGTAGGAAAGGACCACAGCTCTACATTCCTTCAGAAACAAATTCTGTGAATTAAATGTGTAGAATTTGGAATTTACAGTCTCACACCCCACAGGGAGGGGAGTTGGTGACAGACATTTGCAGAGTACATTTTTGCTTGATTGATTAGTTTCACTGTACATGGGGATGAAATGTAAAGTTATGTATGGGGCAATGTTTTTTTTTTTGTTGGACAGATGCCCCTTTTTTAAGGTGAGAGTGGGATGTTGGGGAAGGGATGTAGGTATGTTTGGGGAGGTAGGTTTGGAGGGATATATTGCATTTGCAGACAGACAAGACAGACAAGACAGCAGATGAGGGCAGTATAAGACACATGAGGAGGGTAAACACTTTTGATGGGGAGGGTGGTTTGGAATCCAAAGCCCATGAGCCCCCAAATGGATAAAGTGGGACTGAGGTCCCCACCCATCGGCAGTCACCACTGCTCCTTCACAGCTCCAAAGGTGGCTTTGCTGGGGGCTAGACAGGAGGGTTGACTTTTCCCTCAAGGTGTACCAGGCAGCCCTCAATCTGGCACAACTGCCCACCCAACTCTGTTCGTATGGCACTGTGCACCAAACCCCAGAACTGACTGTGGGTGACAGGATCCTTTCAGCACTCACTCTCAGTGGGGGAAGTGGGCTCCATCTCCTGAGGAGGTTCCACTCAAAGGTGGTGCAGGGCTAGCAGATGAGGAAGTCCTGGGTTGGGTCCCAGACATGCTGGGGTCCGGAGCCATGGTCAGATGAGGTGGGACTGGCAGATCCACCATGATCTGCCTTTCTAAATGTGCTATGGTGTTGAAGTTTTAAAAATTATGTTGATTAGTCATGAATAACACATTTCAAGATTAGTTATAACAGCATGCATGGGTTTTCCATTTAAACCCAATGAAACAGATTTGAAACAGTTGCATAGCCCAACAAACACATGCATAAATGGAACAACAGTATGCATCATAACAGCATGCCAGTAACACTGACGGCAACAGGCCACCAACAATGGTATTTGAACAAGGTATGTTTGCATGCAACCAATCAAATATATGAGCAATAATAGAACACAATTCCCAACATGAGGTTTAGAGAAAAACATACCTGGAATATATGAATTATAGTATTGATCCAGGTGAGGGGTGTAGGGAGAGACAAAAAGTCTATGGCCCATAGCTTCTGTAGCACAAGCATACCTATTAAATTGTCAGCCTGGAATGGTATGTGACAACTCTGGGTACATGACTAGAGTGGACTCGTACAGGTCAGGGTTACATATCTGGGACAGAAGGGGTACCCGTAGCTGCTGTTATATAAGTGTGCTACTGGCATACTTCAACTGGTTGTCTATCTGTGTCCAGGGTTATTGGCAGCAGTGACCACTAGCCATGACAGCATGACACTTGAGAGACATGTTTCAGGAAGAGTGCACATTGTATGTACCTATCCTGCTTTCATTTGCTGGCATGTGGTAGGACAGTTGAACAATTCTACACAGTTGATTAATATACCCTTCATACAGCTACTGCCAACATTTCCTTATCTATAAAACCTGCAAAGAAAATATCTGTTAACGCTACCTGACTGTTTTTACACTTTTTCTGATTCCTTGTGTGTAGATATACACACATCTTTGTACCACTCCCTGGATCTGAACTATGTCTGGGTGTGCAAAATTAACAACTAAGCAATTTCTCATCACACTGAGCATTTGGGGAGCTGTTGTTTATTGTTTCACTGTTTTCTGCCTAATAGCTTCTTGGTTATACAGTCTGAACTTGTAATCCTGTGATGCACACATGACAGATAGTTTTTGTACTGTGTATTAATGCTTTAGATTAATATAATCTGAAAAGCAAAGGTTAACACAAAGCAATGCTGGATGGAACACACTTTGAAACTTTACACATTATTATTCAGGGTTCAGAACTTAGTGCAGTACATATTTCACATTTTAATTATATCTTGTTTTACAGCTCTACCATCTACAGTTTTTCTTAATAGCTAGTTCACAGAACAGCCTCAGTTAATGTATGCTGTCACAGCCATATTTCCTGTGAAGAATCTGTATACATTCTATATGTCTACAACAACATACCAGAATAAACACAACATTGTTTGTAAGAATCTTTATTATACATCAATATTAGTCTGTCAAACTTTTTTATTTATTCAGTTCACACTGTAACAGTATACCTACTAGCAGTAAGCAATTTATTCCTTTTTAGCTATTTGAACAATATACTGAAAAATAGATTTGTACTCACCAGCCTGTTGGCACAGCCTCAGCAGTCTGTCAGCATGGGCTTCTAGGTTACTAGACCTCTCTGCTGCCACTGTAGGGGAGAAAAACAAACATTATGCACACCTGTATTTCACATTCTCAGGCTAGTATTTGCTACAAACTACTTGATAGTGATACTTATTCCATGCCCATGCATCTTGGATCCACTGGGCCAAGAGTGCCCCGTTCCTCTACTTTAGGTAAGCATAGTGGTGCTGTACCTGCTCACCAGTCTGGGGGATGCCAGTAGCACTGTTGAGATCATATGTGAGAAGGTCCCAGGCCTCTGCTTTCTATTGTGAGCCCTGGTACTGGACCTGCAGCAGTCTCTCCTCATGGTTTTCTACAAGGAATCCAGCCATGACCCTGGACTCCTGAATGCTCCAGCTCTGCACCAGAAAGTGGGGTCCTTCACCTACACCAGCCATAGTACCTGTACAGATAAACTGTAACTGATTCTGACTGTATTCCTGCCTGCACCATTTAAATAAGGTGATATTCCCACCCTTTGCCATCAATGGACCATTTTGAACATGTTAATTTCTGCTAAGCAGTGGGCAAAGCCAATAAGCTGAGTTGAACAGTGCTTAAAGGAGTAATTGCTGAGCAGTGTTTAACAGTGCGGTTATCTGCTTAGATGAGCTACCTGCTGCTTAGCATTCATGTCTAAGCATTGCTTAAACCTGGTAAGCATAGCTGAGCATTGCTAACCATTGCTCACTTTTCATTTTTAGAAAATAACAGAATAATGACTTCATTTAGTCAGTTTATATGATTTACTTTACATGACATCTCACCATGTGCTTTTGTTACATTAGCAAGCGGTGTGATTATACTGTAAAGGACACTTTTGTATACATGACTGGTTTCTCATATTATATGCACTCACATTTCCATTTTACACCAACTACACTACTCTGGTTGACAAAAAACAGTTACTACATAATTTAAGTCGAAAATAATAATTTTAACACTGCTTTCCCATATAAAAATAATTTGCCTGCCTTGGTACTCGAACAGTGAATGCCTGTATGTAAAGCAAGGGCTCTAATCACTACACTATATTAGCTTGGGAGTTTCAGCTGTATATGTTTATCTCTTATGGAATGTTTAAGCAATGCTAAGTGGAGCGCCATAACACGCACACCTGCTCAGCTATGCTTAAATATTACTTAGTATGGAAAAAAAAAATTATATTATTTCTGGCCTTCCACAGCTGTCTTGCTCAAGGGGGTTGACAGGTATGTGAGGCAGGCATCTGGGCATTCTGCATAAAGCTGTTGAGTTGACAGCTATGGCTGTACAACACTTTCAGATGGCAGACATTTCTGTTTCAGTCTTCATACCCTGCAGGAAGTCCTTGCTACTGCAAACCTTTTATTCTGTCTGCTTTCAGGTCTGTCAGTACAATATTTAACATGTCCCTATTTTTGTGGCTTTCTCCCCCCCATTATGTATGGCTTTCTACTGCTTTATTGCTCTAAGAGGGTGAGAAATATGTGAGGCAGGCATATGGGCATTCTGCAGACACCTGTACAGTTAACGGCTATGGCTGTATGGCACTTTGACAGTGCAGGGGGGGGCTGTGAGAGAACCTGTCACAAACCCTCTGCATTTCCTTACAGATCTGCAAGCTATTTCAGTGTCCGTGGACATTGACATAGCTATTTAATTAGCTGTCAGTGTCCCCAGACACTGACAGCACTTTCAAAGTGCCATACAGCACTTTTACAATACAGGGGGTGTGTGACAGAGCCTGTCATACACTCCCTGCATTTCTTTGATCATCTGCTGACTTTTTCAGTGTCCGCAGACATTGACATGAGCTATTTAATTAGCTGTCAGTGTTTGTGGACACTGACAGCACTTGCAAAGTGCCATATGGCACTTTTCCAATGCAGGGGGTGTGTAACAGACCTGTCACACACACCCTGCATTTATTTCCTGATTTTCTACTTATTTCAGTGTTCGCAGACATTGAAAGAACCTTTGTTTTTGCTTTCAGTGTCCGCGGACACTGAAATGCATTTGAAAAGTGCCATGTGGCACTTTCTGAGTGCAGGGGGGCATGTTCATAGTCCTTGCACTACTTAAACAGACCCCCTGTAATCGTTCATGGTTTGTGCCCATTTAGCCTTAGCATCAGTACATCTTCATGAATATGCAAGCCGCACTGCTGTGGCTACACAGACCTGAACCACTCTGTGCAGGAATAACATTATTCCTGCACAGAGTTTATTGAATCCCGGGGACTGAAAAAATACTCAGTAAAGAGCTACCATGATAAATAATGTAAACCTGCGACAAAAAAAAAGAGTGAGGTTTTGAGACTCAGAGTCAGTAATGGGAATATATATAACATAAGAAAGCACATAATATACATGCTCCAAATGTATCATATGAGTGCTCCAAACAAGATGTAGTGATGTCATATGGAAGACTGAGGAAGAATGTGTACATATGCAGCAGAAATATCATGCTACATGAATATAGCTACAACGATATTGTAACACCATTGCCATTTATCAGATATCTTCTTCTATGGTAATGGATTCAGGATATATATCAAGAGCACTGGATTTGGGGACTTCAGTACATTCATCAGGATTTCCATATACCTCTGAAACCTATTTCCCATATCCTTTATTATTTTATCTTGATTAATACATTGCAGTCAAGATCAATGTCAGAATAGTGTTTTGTCTGTTTACAAAGCAATCTGTGAAGTGTAAGCTGTTACTGTTAGCAGATAATTATCTGATAATCCCAAAGTTTTGCATGGTGTGGTCCAGAAGAAATTCATACAACTGCAAAAATGTGTCAAATGATTGCTCTTTCTTTTTGAAGCATTTAATGTATCTTCTAGAAAATAAATGAGTTTGTATGTGTGTAGGTGTTTGTGTGTATATGTGTCTATGCATACTGATTTATATAAGATATACACATTTGAGTATGTAATGAATGATAAAGATGTTAAATGATTGCCACAGAAGACATCAGTCAAAATATGCAGACAATTCATCATTCCAACAACACAAATTACAGATACCCAGTACATCAAAAAAAGGAAACAAATATCATTTTCCAGTGTACTACCCAAAACCTTATAATGCATTCAGCTCAAATTTGTCTGAATAATTGTATGTTACAGAAATTGTTTTCTTAAGGTAAGGTGCAAGGTCAGGCTTTGGGCAAGGAGCAGTATTAGGATAAAGGTTAGCATACATTACTCAGATGATTCATAGGCCACTCTACCACTGAGATTTACCACTAGGGGAAAACTCAGTGAGAAGGACTGTCCTGCTATTCCAGCTGCATAGTAATGAAGCAATCTGGAGCAGTGGCTAATGCAAATTAGCCATGTGCTCTCTTTCAGGAATGTCAGTGGCTTCCAATTTAAATAACCACTTGGCTGCAAAAAATTCCATAGTGGGGCAAAAAACATAACATCATCAAAAGACAGAAATCCCGTATGCACTCCAGTGGACGTAGTCATGGTGCAGGTAAGTTCAATGCTGAAGATCAGGTGGGGATGAGTGAGTATGTGTGTGTGTGTGTGTGTGTGTGTGTGTGTGTGTGTGTGTGTGTGTGTGTGTGTGTGTGCGCGTGTGTGCGCATGTGTGTGTGTGTGTGTGTGTGTGTGTGTGTGTGTGTGTGTGTGTGTGTGTGTGTGTGTGTGTGTATGTGTGTGTGTGTGTGTGTGTGCATGGGTGTCTGAATGTATGTTTTTGAGTGTAGGGGGTACTTTTGTCAATTCCATGCATGGACCACCAGGGTAAATACTACCACCACCACCACAGGTCTGACAGCACTACTGTTAAATAAGGGGAATTCAGAGATATGCTAAGGAAGTGAAAATGAGGTATTTTTCTCTGTGCTATAGCCATACCTGAACAGCATTTTCTCACTATCATGTATATTGATCTACTTACAGTAGGCAATTTATGTGAGTAGGGAGAATTTTACTGAATCCTGGGGGTTAACTTTAAATTCATACAAAACTAGACTTTCATTAACATCTTGTTTCTTGCCTTCTCTTCCTTTTCTTTCATTGATCACTTTATTTTCACACTGCATTCTCACTTAAAAGAAGAGAGTACAAGCAGGATGGAGTGGGTGGAGAAGAGGGTCAGGAGTGATTTGTGACAGACGAGTACCTGTAAGATTGAAAGGGAAGGTCTACAAGAGGGTAGTGAGACCAGCTATGTTATATGGGTTGGAGACAGTGGCATTGACAAAAAGGCAGGAGTTTGAGCTGGATGTGGCAGAGTTAAAGATGTTAAGATTTGCAGTGGGTGTGACAAGGGTGGACAGGATTAGGAATAAGTATATTAGAGGGTCAGCCCAGGTTGGTCCGTTTGGAGACAAAGCCAGAGAGGCAATATTACGTTGGTTTGGACATGTGCTGAGGAGGGATGCTGAGTATATTGGGAAAAAGATGCTAAGGATGAAGCTACCAGGTAACAGGAAAAGAGGAAGGCCTAAGATAAGGTTTATGGATGTGGTGAGAGAGGACATGCAGGTGGTTGGTGTGACACAGCAAGATGCAGAGGACAGGAAGAAAAGGAAACAGGTGATCCACTGTGGTGACCCCTAATGGGAACAGCCGAAAGAAGATGATGATTCTCACTTAAAATTCCACAGTTCTAGAAGCATATCTATGGTAGGGCAAAGGGGTTCAAAGTTTTAGGAGGCACAAGTGGGAGATGCTGATTGCTCAGTAAATCTGTATTCATTTCCTTACCAGCACTTGTGTAAATTGTCAAATCTGCTTGCTACAAATGAAGCAAGTAGACTGATACAGTTATAAATGTAGCAATGAAACAGCATCTTTTTTATTTCTTTTACTGTTTTCCTTTCTCAGCTTAGAGTTGAGGAGCTCAGATCAGGGAAATGGACCCAGTTACTCAACAGAGGAGTGCCAAAAAAGGAGACTCAGGAAAGGCACCTCTTTTTATTTCTTCACCAGCTTACAGTTGATTGGTTGCTGATCATAGGAATGGCACCAGGGCTAGATGAGGCAGCTATGGCCCTGCACCCTACCTTAAAATTGTTCTCCATTTTGGTTTATTAGACCCCAAATCATTTCCATTCCCCATGCTTCCTGCTTCAACATTTTTTCGCTTCTTGCTTTTTATCTCATAATGTTTTCCTGTTTTGGTTCTGAATGCAGTAGCATTTTACAAGCTTTGGTAAATACACATCCACCATAAGTGGAGAATAATCTACATCTCCTTCTGTTGAACAAAGCTCTCACTGATAGAACACCAGAAAACAAGAAGAACGTTTAAAGAATAAGCACCCTAGAACAACGGACCTAAGCCGAAAAACTTTGAAAGGAACAAACAAACGAGTAGACAATAATCAACGTTGTAGACCACAAAAAGCACGATGATAATTAGCGCTTTCATCCACTTTTAATCCACACGTGAACTTCTTCAGAATAAACGAGAGCTCTCCCCAGCTCTCGTTTATATACAGGAAATGATGTAAAAAAATTTTTCTTAAAATACATAAATAAAATAAAAATACTTTGTTCATACTCTCAAAAAATATATATACATATATACACAGCCGTGTCCTTATGCCCATATGGATACTAAGTTTATGAATAATGTGAGCTTATGAACACTGTTATAGAAATATAAATATAAACTTGCACCTTAAATTTTATGTCAACTTGAAACACAATTAAAGGTGTCATATATTGGAGAACCAAGTACTTGTTACATATATATATTTTTTGAAAGTATGAACAAAGTATTTTTATTTAAAAAAATAAGATTTCTTTATGACATGGAATATTATGGAATTATAGTAACAACTTGAACAGTTTTTAAGGTAGATTTTTTAATTTGTGTATAAACAAATTGGTTAGTACTTAATTAATTTTAAGAAAAATTTTTTTACATCATTTCCTGTATATAAACGAGAGCTGGGGAGAGCTCTCGTTTATTCTGAAGAAGTTCACGTGTGGATTAAAAGTGGATGAAAGCGCTAATTATCATCATGCTTTTTGTGGTCTACAACGTTGATTATTGTCTACTCGTTTGTTTGTTCCTTTCAAAGAATAAGCACCCTCTTATTATATCTCTTTCTCTATGCCTCTGTCCATAATGCACAAAGTGTCAGGCATTCCCTAACATACGTAGTCCAGTTAACACTCACCTTCTAAATAACCTGTCTCCCATATACTTTCCTTCATTGCACTGGAAATGCATATTACCTGTACAATGATTGCATGACTTAGTCTTGTAGCAGAGAAATACCCCTTATGGATTTCTATAGTCTTTAGGTATCTTATCTCCCTTTTCTACTGCTACAATGTTACACCCATCCTTTCCACTTCTATTGCCATCTAGTATTTTCTACCTATTTCCTTCATCAGGGATCTTATCATTTCTTCCACTTACCTGTTTCATAGTCTACTTAAATATGGCTGCAGCATTTGTTAACCTATTACAATGACCTAACATTCTCTGTAGGTTCCTTATACTTGATACCTGAACCTTTTACCTTTGAAGCTTCCTCTCCACTTCTTCTTCTTTTAGTCTTTTTGTTTAATTTCTCAAAATGCTTTGGGTTTCTTTGGTTTAATTTCTCCAATGTCTGGGGTTTCTAATACCATGGCAGGAATAGACCTCATTCCTAAGTCAGGGTACTATAAGAATTCATGAAATTAATATTTTTTCAGTCTTTGATGGTAGCCAAGAGTGCTTTTCTCAGTGTCTGCAGTGTGCTCAGAACTGTCTACTGCAGTTCATACATGATTACATGTATTAGCAGCATATTTAATACAACTGTAAATTATTTTTTATTAGACCTGTTGCTCCTGGAAGTATTGGAACTGTATGTAACAAGTGTCTTAGCCAGCAATCGAAAGCCAAGAGGTGCCAGGTGAAACCATCTCTGGCAAAGCTGTGTGGTCTACCCACCATGTTGTCCAAAGATGAGAGGGACCAGATCCCCTTAGAATGACACCATAAACTCAGCCAATTATTGAAGTCAGTCATTTTCTGTTTATATTGTGGTATCAGCCTAGGCAAGGGTAAAATGCTGCTCACATCTAGGGACATATCCGCTTGGGACAAATATTCAGAAAGCTCAGTCATGTCTCCCTTCATATAGTCCAGAGAGGCACATCTCAAGTTGTTCACACCAGCATGAACTATGATGGAGTCATAATGGTACTTGTTGTTGAAACACTTGAGTGCATGTGTGATCTGGTGAATCCTTTCACCAGACAGGCAAATGACTGTAACCTTCAACTAGTTCAACCTAATGAGTGGGGCATCTCTATGCTTCACTATAAAGTAACCTCTAACTAAAATATTTGGAATAGTTGTGCATTGCCTTAAATGCCTATTTGGTGAGATGCAGGTGCTAATTTTTTATGTGCATTGGGTACTTTGGGTGTTGAGTTAAGTGTAGCATGTTTGCGTTTTGGAGGTCTCTGTGTCTAGGTAGGTTTCTGGAAAGTACCTCTGCATATGAAGGTTTAGGCATTGGGTGCATATTATGAATAGGAGTCATGGCTTGTGAGCTGACATCTATTAACTGTCACTGCTCTGGGGGAACAAGAGTAGTGATTTCAGATTCTTAGTGTAGGAGCATCTCTCTCAAATTGTACTTGAGTGATTTAGGAGTAAAGGGTATACCTGTTGCTCAGGCTACTGCAGAGAGATTGACCTACTGCCAGCAGTGATATTGTGAAAAGGTAAGTGTTTATTCTCAATTTTTGTCTGCGTTTTGATTTAATATCTCTGTAATATGTACAGCTATACTTATTCTTATTCTTATGTGTTATAGCTGTATATCTTAGTGTTGACCCCAGTTGTAGTGACATCCTTTGTCTGGAAGCCTTGTGTGCTTTCTTAGTGGCACTAAGTTTTCAGAACTTGTTTCATCCAGCCAAAGTATTCCTGCATCTGTATTGTTTGCTTTCTGTCCTGTGTTTTTAATCAGATATACCTGTTGCTCAGGCTGCAGCAGAGAGATTGACCTCCTGCCAGCTGTAATATTGAGAAAAGATAAACGTTTATTCTCATTTTTTGTCTGCATTTTGATTTAATATCGCTGTATTCTGAACAACAGCACTTATTCTTCTTCTTGTGTGTTACAGCTGTATATCTTAGTGTTGACCTCAGTTGTAGTGACATCCTTTATCTGGAGGCCTTGTGTGTTCTCTTAGTGGTAGAAAGTTTTCAGAACTAGTTTCATCGAGCCAAAGTATTCCTGCATCTGTATTGTTTGCTTTCTGTCCTGTGTTTTTAATCAGATATACCTGTTGCTCAGGCTGCTGCAGAGAGATTGACCTCCTGCCAGCTGTAATATTGAGAAAAGATAAATGTTTATTCTCATTTTTTGTCTGCATTTTGATTTAATATCTCTGTAATCTGTACAACTATACTTATACTTCTTCTTGTGTGTTATAGCTGTATATATTAGTGTTGACCTCAGTTGTAGTGACATACTTTGTCTGGAAGCCTTGTCTGTTTTCTTAGTGGCACTACGTTTTCAGAACTAGTTTCATCTGGCCAAAGTATTCCTACATCTGTATTTTTTGGTTTCTGTCCTGTGTTTTAAATCAGATATACCTATTTCTTAGGCTGCTGCAGACAGATTGGCCTCCTGCCTGCTGTCATATTGAGAAAAGATAAGTGTTTATTCTTATTTTTTTCTGTATTTTGATTTAATATCTCTTTAATCTGTACAACTGTACTTCTTCTTTTGTGTTATAGCTGTATATCTTAGTGTTTACCTCAGTTGTAGTGAAATCCTTTTCCAAAAAACACCAAAAATAGCAAATATGAAGAAACACAATAACCAGCACTTAACCATCAGTGTCTTTTATTCACAACGATCTGGTACCTCGGCAATTCGCCTTCATGGATCACAGTTCATTCTAACTTCAAATCTATATATATATATATATATATATATATATATATATATATATATATATATACATCAAACCAAAGCTGCCATTGTTCAATTAATGAACATATCAAACAATTAAGCATAATAGCATTTAAACATTTAAAGTGAACAATATTAACTTACAATAAATATCCATAAAAGATCAAACTTACTTAAATTAATATATATTAGTACTATTACAATCTGTATGCTAAATTAAATACCTAACTCCTGATTCATACCAAAGGGCTTTAAAGTCTTAAACTTTAAAATCATTCTTGTTTCTAATTCCAATAATTTAGCTACAATATCACCCCTCTAGAAAGGAAGGGCTTTCCAAGAACACAAAATTTCAAACTATTGGGAGAATTATCATGTACATCATGAAAGTGTTTGGCAACAGGACTAGCCAAATTAATCCTTCTAATGTCTTAAATGTTCCAAAATACGAACACTAACCATACATTTCGTCTGTCCTATATACCAAACATCATTACATGGACAGCCTAAAATATAGACCACCCCTGTTGATCTGCAGTTGAAATAAAATTTAGGAACAAAATTAACACCATTAATGATGTTCAAATTCTTAACCTTACTACAAATACTACAACTACCACATGAAAAAGTACTTAATGGTAAAAGGCTATTATTCCTCACAATAAAATTATAACTCAATAATTCTTTCAAATTCTTTCCTCTCTTGAAAGAAAACGTAACATATTTAGGAAACAAAAAAAACAATAGATTCATCTTCACAAATAATATGCCAGTGCCTTCTCACTAATTTAATCAATTCATCAGAAAAAGAAGAAAATCTAGTAACATAAAAAAACTTTTCCTCATCTTCAGTCTTTCTAGTAACATATGTCCTATCCCTGGATTCAATCCTTCCGAATAAAGTTATTGTGCTTCTTCATAGTGAAATCCTTTGTCTGGAGGCCTTGTCTGATTTCTTAGTGGCAGTAAGTTTTCAGAACTAGTTTCATCCGACCAAAAGATTCCTGCATCTGTATTGTTTGGATTCTGTCCTGTGTTTTAAATCAGTTATACCTGTTGCTCAGGCTGCTGCAGAAAGATTGGCCTACTGCCAGCTGTGATATTGAGAAAAGTGTTTATTCTCATTTTTTTGTCTGCATTTTGATTTACTATCTCTTTAATCTGTACAACAGTACTTATTCTTCTTCTTGTGTGTTATAGCTGTATATCTTAGTTTTGACCTCAGTTGTAGTGACATTCTTTGTCTGGAGGCCTTGTGTGTTTTCTTAGTGGCAATAAGTTTTCAGAACTAGTTTTATCCAGCCAAAGTATTCCTGCATCTGTAATGTTTGGTTTCTGTCCTGTGTTTCAAATCAGATATACCTGTTGCTCAGGCTGCTGCAGAGAGATTGACCTCCTGCCATATGTGATATTAAGAAAAAGATAAGTGTTTATTCTCATTGTTGTCTGCATTTTGATTTAATATCTCTGTAATCTGTACAACTGTACTTATTCTTCTTCTTGTGTGTTATAGCTGTATATCTTAGTGTTGACCTCAGTTGTAGTGACATCCTTTGTCTGGAGGCCTTGTGTGATTTCTTAGTGTCCCTAAGTTTTCAGAACTAGTTTCATCTGGCCAAAGTATTCCTGCATCTGTATTGTTTGGTTTCTGTCCTGTGTTTTAAATCAGATATACCTGTTGCTCAGGCTGCTGCAGAGAGAGATTGACTTCCTGCCAGCTGTGATATTGAGAAAAGATACTTGTTTATTCTCATTTTTTGTCTGCATTTTTATTTAATATCTCTGTAATCTGTACTACTGTACTTATTCTTCTTATTGTGTGTTATAGCTGTATATCTTAGTGTTGACCTCAGATGTAGTGACATCCTTTGTCTGGAGGCCTTGTGTGTTTTCTTAGTGGCACTATGTTTTCAGAACTAGGCTCATCCGGCCAAAGTACTCCTACATCTGTATTGTTTGGCTTCTGTCCTGTGTTTTAAATCAGATATACATGTTGCTCAGGCTGCTGCAGAGAGACTGACCTCCTGCCAGCTTTGATTTTGTGAAAAGATAAGTGTTTATTCTCATTTTTTGTCTGCATTTTGATTTAATATTTCTGTAATCTAAACAACAGTACTTCTTCTTCTTGTGTATTATAGCTGTATATCTTACTGTTGACATCAGTTGTAGTGACATCCTTTGTCTGGAGGCCTTGCGTGTTTTCTAAGTGGCACAAAGTTTTCAGAACTAGGTTCATCCAGCCAAAGTATTCCTACATCTGTATTGTTGTCTGCATTTTGATTAATATCTCTGTAATCTGTACAACTGTATTTATTCTTCTACTTGTGTGTTATAGCTGTATATTTTAGTGCTGACCTCACTTGTAGTGAAATCCTTTGTCTGGAGGCCTTGTCTGTTTTGTTAGTGGCAGTAAGTTTTCAGAACTAGTTCCATCCGGCCAAAGTATTCCTGCATCTGTATTGTTTGCTTTCTGTCCTGTGTTTTAAATCAGATATACCTGTTGCTCAGGCTGCTGCAGAGATTGACCTCCTGGCAGCTGCGATATTGAGAAAAGATAAGTGTTTATTCTCATTTGTGTCTGCATTTTGATTTAATATTTTTGTAATCTGTACAACTGTACTTATTCTTCTTCTTGTGTGTTATAGCTGTATATCTTAGTGTGGACCTCACTTGTAGTGAAATCCTTTGTCTGGAGGTCTTGTCTGTTTTCTTAGTGGCAGTAAGTTTTCAGAACTAGTTTCATCCCACCAAAGTATTCCTGCATCTGTAGTCTTTGGTTTCTGTCCTGTGTTTAAAATCAGATATACCTATTGTTCAGGCTGCTGCCAGCTGTGATATTGTAAAAAGATAAGTGTTTATTCTCATTTTTTGTCTGCATTTTGATTTAATATCTCTGTAATCTGTACAACAGTAGTTATTCTTCTTCTTGTTTGTTATAGCTGTATATCTTAGTGTTGACCTCAGTTGTAGTGACATCCTTTGTCTGGAGGCCTTGTGTGTTTTCTTAGTGGCACTAAGTATTCAGAATTAGTTCCATACGGCCAAATAATTACTGCATCTGTATTGTTTGGTTTCTGTCCTATGTTTTAAATCAGATATACCTGTTGCTCAGGCTGCTGCAGAGAGATTGACCTCCTGCCAGCTGTGATATTGAGAAAAGATAAGTGTTTATTCTCATTTTTTGTCTACATTTTGATTTAATATCTCTGCAATCTGTACAACTGTACTTATTCTTCTTCTTGTGTGTTATAGCTGTATATCTTAGTGTTGACCTCAGTTGTAGTGACAACCTTTGTCTGGAGGCCTTGCCTGTTTTGTTAGTGGCAGTAAGTTTTCAGAACTAGTTTCATCTAGACAAAGTATTCCTGCATCTGTATTGTTTGGTTTCTGTCCTGTGTTATAAATCAGATATACCTGTTGCTCTGGCTGCTGCAGAGACATTGACCTCCTGCCAGCTGTGATATTGAGAAAAGATAAGTTTTTTTTCTCATTTTTGTCTGCATTTTGATTTAATATCTCTGTAATCTGCACAACTGTACTTATTCTTCTTCTTGTGCATTATAGCTGCATATCTTTGTGTTGACCTCACTTGTAGTGAAACCTTTTGTCTGGAGGCCTTTTCTGTTTTGTTAGTGGCAGTAAGTTTTCAGAACTAGTTTCATCCGGCTAATCCGGCTAAAGTATTCCTGCATCTGTATTGTTTGGTTTCTGTCCTGTGTTTCAAATCAGATATACCTGTTGCTCAGGCTGCTACAGAGAGATTGACCTCCTGCCAGCTGTGATATTATGAAAAATAAGTGTTTATTTTCATTTTTTCTGCATTTTGATTTAATATCTCTGTAATCTGTACAACTGTATTTATTCTGCTTGTCGTGTGTTATAGCTGCATATCTTAGTATTGACCTTATTTGTAATGACATCCTTTGTCTGGAGGCCTTGTGTGTTTTATAAGTGGCACTAAGTTTTCAGAACCAGGTTCATCAGGCCAAAGTATTCCTACATTTGTATTGTTTGGTTTCTGTCCTGTGTTTTAAATCAGATATACCTGTTGCTCAGGCTGCTGCAGAGATTGACCTCCTGGCAGCTGCGATATTGAGAAAAGATAAGTGTTTATTCTCATTTGTGTCTGCATTTTGATTTAATATTTTTGTAATCTGTACAACTGTACTTATTCTTCTTCTTGTGTGTTATAGCTGTATATCTTAGTGTGGACCTCACTTGTAGTGAAATCCTTTGCCTGGAGGTCTTGTCTGTTTTCTTAGTGGCAGTAAGTTTTCAGAACTAGTTTCATCCCACCAAAGTATTCCTGTATCTGTAGTCTTTGGTTTCTGTCCTGTGTTTAAAATCAGATATACCTATTGTTCAGGCTGCTGCAGAGAGATTTACCTACTGCCAGCTGTGATATTGTAAAAAGATAAGTGTTTATTCTCATTTTTTGTCTGCATTTTGATTTAATATCTCTGTAATCTGTACAACAGTAGTTATTCTTCTTCTTGTTTGTTATAGCTGTATATCTTAGTGTTGACCTCAGTTGTAGTGACATCCTTTGTCTGGAGGCCTTGTGTGTTTTCTTAGTGGCACTAAGTATTCAGAATTAGTTCCATACGGCCAAATAATTACTGCATCTGTATTGTTTGGTTTCTGTCCTATGTTTTAAATCAGATATACCTGTTGCTCAGGCTGCTGCAGAGAGATTGACCTCCTGCCAGCTGTGATATTGAGAAAAGATAAGTGTTTATTCTCATTTTTTGTCTACATTTTGATTTAATATCTCTGCAATCTGTACAACTGTACTTATTCTTCTTCTTGTGTGTTATAGCTGTATATCTTAGTGTTGACCTCAGTTGTAGTGACAACCTTTGTCTGGAGGCCTTGCCTGTTTTGTTAGTGGCAGTAAGTTTTCAGAACTAGTTTCATCTAGACAAAGTATTCCTGCATCTGTATTGTTTGGTTTCTGTCCTGTGTTATAAATCAGATATACCTGTTGCTCTGGCTGCTGCAGAGACATTGACCTCCTGCCAGCTGTGATATTGAGAAAAGATAAGTTTTTTTTCTCATTTTTGTCTGCATTTTGATTTAATATCTCTGTAATCTGTACAACTGTACTTATTCTTCTTCTTGTGCATTATAGCTGCATATCTTTGTGTTGACCTCACTTGTAGTGAAACCTTTTGTCTGGAGGCCTTTTCTGTTTTGTTAGTGGCAGTAAGTTTTCAGAACTAGTTTCATCCAGCTAAAGTATTCCTGCATCTGTATTGTTTGGTTTCTGTCCTGTGTTTCAAATCAGATATACCTGTTGCTCAGGCTGCTACAGAGAGATTGACCTCCTGCCAGCTGTGATATTATGAAAAATAAGTGTTTATTTTCATTTTTTCTGCATTTTGATTTAATATCTCTGTAATCTGTACAACTGTATTTATTCTGCTTGTCGTGTGTTATAGCTGCATATCTTAGTATTGACCTTATTTGTAATGACATCCTTTGTCTGGAGGCCTTGTGTGTTTTATAAGTGGCACTAAGTTTTCAGAACCAGGTTCATCAGGCCAAAGTATTCCTACATTTGTATTGTTTGGTTTCTGTCCTGTGTTTTAAATCAGATATACCTGTTGCGCAGGCTGCTGCAGAGAGATTGACCTCCTGCCAGCTGTGATATTGAGAAAAGATAAGTGTTTATTTTCATTTTTTGTCTGCATTTTGATTTAATATCTCTGTAATCTCTACAACTGTACTTATTCTTCTTCTTCTTGTGTGTTATAGCTGTATATCTTAGTTTTGACATCAGTTGTAGTGGTATCCTTTATCTGGAGGCCTTGTGTGTTTTCTTAGTGGCACTAGGTCTTCAGAACTAGTTTCATCCAGCCAAGTTATTCCTGCATCTGTATTGTTTGATTTCTGTCCTTTGTTTTAAATCAGATAAACCTGTTGCTCAGGCTGCTGCAGAGAGATTGACCTCCTGCCTGCTGTGATATTGAGAAAAGATACGTGTTTATTCTCATTTTTTGTCTTCATTTTGATTTAATATCTCTGTAATCTGTTTAACTGTACTTCTTCTTCTTCTTATGTGTTATAGCTGTATATCTTAGTGTTGACCTCAGTTGTAGTGAAATCCTTTGTCTGGAGGCCTTGTTGGTTTTCTTAGTGGCAGTAAGTTTTCAGAACTAGTTTCATCTGGCCAAAGTATTCCTGCATCTGTATTGTTTATTTTCTGTCCTGTGTTTTAAATCAGATATACCTGTTGCTCAGGTTGCTGCAGAGAGATTGACCTCCCGCTAGCTGTGATATGTAGAAAAGACAAGTGTTTATTCTCATTTTTGTCTGCATTTTGATTTAATATCTCTGTAATCTGTACAACTGTACTTATTCTTCTT
The DNA here is from genome assembly GCF_019279795.1 of Protopterus annectens. Classification (NCBI taxonomy): domain Eukaryota; kingdom Metazoa; phylum Chordata; order Ceratodontiformes; family Protopteridae; genus Protopterus; species Protopterus annectens. Next base: position 139,650,666 of record NC_056727.1, on the reverse strand, counting down.
CTTGTGTGTTATAGCTGTATATCTTAGTCTTGACCTCAGTTGTAGGCATCCTTTATCTGGAGGCCTTGTGTGTTTTCTTAGTGGCACTAAGTCTTCAGAACTAGTTTCATCCAGCCAAGGTATTCCTGCATCTGTATTGTTTGATTTCTGTCCTTTGTTTTAAATCAGATCAATCTGTTGCTCAGGCTGCTGCAGTGAGATTGACCTCTTGCCAGCTGTGATATTGAGAAAAGATACGTGTTTATTCTCATTTTTTGTCTTCATTTTGATTTAATATCTCTGTAATCTGTACAACTGTACTTCTTCTTCTTGTGTGTTACAGCTGTATATCTTAGTGTTGACCTCAGTTGTAGTGACATCCTTTATCTGGAGGCCTTGTGTGTTTTCTTAGTGGCAGTAAGTTTTCAGAACTAGTTTCATCGAGCCAAAGTATTCTTGCATCTGTATTATTTGTTTTCTGTCCTGTGTTTTAAATCAGATATACCTGTTGCTCAGGTTGCTGCAGAGAGATTGACCTCCCGCCAGCTGTGATATTTAGAAAAGATAAGTGTTTATTCTCATTTTTGTCTGCATTTTGATATAATATCTCTGTAATCTGTACAACTGTACTTATTCTTCTTCTTGTGTGTTATAGCTGCATATCTTTGTGTTGACGTCAGTTGTAGTAACATCCTTTGTCTGGAGGCCTTGTGTGTTTTCTTAATGGCAATAAGTTTTCAGAACTAGGTTCATCCTGCCAAAGTATTCCTGCATCTGTATTGCTTGGTTTCTGTCCTATGTTTTAAATCAAATATACTTGTTGCTCAGGCTGCTGCAGAGATTGACCTCTTGACAGCTGTGATATTGAGAAAAGATAAGTGTTTATTCTCATTTTTGTCTGAGTTTTGATTTAATATCTCTGTAATCTGTACAACAGTAATTCTTCTTCTTGTGTGTTATAGCTGTATATCTTAGTGTGGACCTCACTTGTAGTGAAATCCTTTGTCTGGAGGCCTTGTCTGTTTTCTCAGTGGCAGTAAGTTTTGGGAACTAGTTTCATCCAGCCAAAGTATTCCTGCATCTGTATTGTTTGGTTTCTATCCTGTATTTTAAATCAGATATACCTGTTGCTCAGGCTGCTGCAGAGAAATTGGCCTCCTGCCAGCTGTGATATTGAGAAAAGATGAGTGTTTATTCTCATTTTTTTTGTCTGCATTTTGATTTAATATCTCTGTAATCTGTACAACTGAACTTATTCTTCTTCTTGTGTGTTATAGCTGTATATCTTAGTGTTGACCTCAGTTGTAGTGACATCCTTTGTCTGGAGGCCTTGTGTGTTTTCTTAGTGGCAGTAAGTTTTCAGAACTAGTTTCATCCGGCCAAAGTATTCGTGCATCTGTATTGTTTCGTTTCTGCCCTGTGTTTTAAATCAGATATACCTGTTGCTCAGACTGCTGCAGAGAGATTGACCTCCTGCCAGCTGTTATATTGAGAAAAATAAGTGTTTATTCTCTTTTTTTGTTTGCATTTTGATTTAATATCTATGTAATCTGTACAACTGTACTTATTCTTCTTCTTGTGTGTTATAGCTGTATACCTTAGTGTTGACCTCAGTTGTACTGACATCATTTGTCTGGAGGTCTTGTGTGTTTTCTGAGTGGCACTAAGTTTTCAGAACTTGGTTCATCTGGCCAAAGTATTCCTGCATCTGTATTGTTTGATTTCTGTCCTTTGTTTTCAATCAGATATACCTTTTGCTTAGGCTGCTGCAGAGAGATTGACCTCCTGCCAGTTGTAATATTTAGAAAAGATAAGTTTTTATTCTCATTTTTTGTCTGCATTTTGATTTAATATCTCTGTTATCTGTACAACTGTACTTATTCTTCTTCTTGTTTGTCCCCACCCGCCCTCCATGTTCTTGTTCTGGTGTTTGTGTTGGTGGCTGTGGAACTGCCCGCCCCTCCTGTAAGTCTGTATTTGAACACTCCTCCTGAGTCCTTCTCATTTGATCCCTTAACCGAATACAGTGAGATCATATTCTGAGTCTAGTGTTCACTCTACGTAATACGGAGAGAAGATTTGAGAAGGCCATCCCACTTGGGTTTTTTCTTCCTCTCTCCTTTACTAACAAAAAAAAATCATCTGCTTTTACTGTATTTGTGTTTCCTCCTACTTTATTTTACTTTTGCCTCTTCTTAAAAGTACTCAGTTTTATTTATTCTGCTGCACTTATTGCTGCTTGGTAGTAGCCTGATTAACTTGTAACTGTTATTCTAAGTCTATTGGTTTAAGCCCTTGGACTTCATACCAGTTGTTTTACATTAAGAATGTTTGTGGTCTGCACAGTTGTGGAAGAACAGGTAGCTTACATCCTTCTAAGCTTGGAATTGCTGATTGAAAGCTCAGTGTCTGCTATTCTAAAAGTGTATTAGTTCTGGTTTAAGCACTTGGGCATCTGGCCAGTTATTCTACATTAAGAAGGTTTGTGTTCTGCACTCTTGTGGGAGGAGAGCCTGGATTCTGCCTTTCTGAGCTGGGAATTCCTGGTCACAGGCTTATTGTGCCTGCTTATTTGAACTGTTTCTTTCTGAAATTGTTGCGCCTCTTTGCTGTAGCATAGGATCAGATTCAGGCCTGCTGAATCTAGCTTTGTTTGTATAACTTGAGCACTGATCCAGGCCATCTTTTTTGGAGAAGGTTCCCCTGCATTCTAGTAGTGGGAGTGTGCAGTTAGAACTTGTCTGATTGAAGACTGCTAGAACAGGGCTCAGTTTTGAGTTTTTTTCTGGTTAATTAGGTAACTTGCCTAAATCAGATTGTTCATTTTCTAATTGTTTTATATATATATATATATATATATATATATATATATATATATATATATATATATATAAACAAAATGTGCACTTTATGCATCTGATTTTACTGTATTTGTGTGTCTTCCTACTTTATTACTAGGGGCATTGACTACAACTCTGAACTGAGCTATATAACAAAAAGCATATTTTTATGCACATTTAAAGTGTTTTTTTGATTGTATCTGCTTTATTTTCTGAAATATATATATATATACTTGTCTCCTGCCTTTCTACACAAGTATAGTCCAGTTTTCAGGTTAGTCCTGAATTCAGGGCTGTGTTACAAATATCTGTGTTTACCCATACCTTACTTGGATAGAAGGAAGTTTCTCTGTTCACCTGTGAGAGATGGGAGCTTTGAGCAGCCTATCTGTCCCTGGAGGAGTGGTTTCAGCCACAAAAGTAGGAGTTTATTGGCCATTTTGGGCTAACTTCTATTTATTTCATTTTCCTGCTATAAAAACTGCATTTGCCCAGTTGTGCATACTGGGCAGTGCCAGTTAGCTAGGGTATAACTATTCCTGGCTCCACAAAGTCTCCTCTTCAAATTTTCCCTTGGAAGTAGACAAACTTTCAACTTAAGCATTCAAGACATTCATTTCTCAGCCCGGCACTTGCTCAAAACTCATAGCAAGCACTTATAAACCCTAGCACTACAGAAGGACAAGGCTGTCTATTCAACCTTACCAGTCATTCAGTAAAACAGTTTACTGTACCTATCCAGGCATGTCCAAAGAGAAGTTTCAGGTGTACTCTCTAGTCCAACTGGTGAATCTGGGCATTTTGAGGCAATGTTACAACTGCCTCATGCACACAGACGACCCTCTCCTCCTACCACCAAACACTAATGCATGTGAGAGATACAATTATACAGCCAAACTGGAGGCTAAGCTCTCTCAACCCAAGACTGGATCAGACAGTCAAGAGGAGAATGGAAATACTGGCATCACACCACCAGTCTCACACAGACCCATTAAACCAGCACCGGTAAAAAACACATGTAAATACACGAAAACATACTCTGAGGCTCTAAACAAAAATCTGCAAAAGCAACAGAGCCATCCAAAGCAGACATCCAAGAAACCTCCACCCCCCAACACAAACCATGAAACACATACTTCACAAAACCAGTGTGCCATGCAGTCACAGCCCTCAAGGCAAAATAACATTCTCAACATACTAGTAATAGGTGACTCTGTAGTCAGGCACACTGACATCCCACTGACTAGGCTGAATAAGGATAAGGTTACTGTTAGCTGCCTGTCAGGTGCCAGGATCTGCCACATAACACAAGCACTCAGGTCACTCCAGAACAAGTACAAATACGACTCTGTCATTGTCCATGTTGGTGATAATGACCTGAGACATACCTCCCTGGACTACATGAAACGAGACATGGAAGAGCTCTCTAATAACGTAGCCCAGGCCGGTATGACTCTGACCCTGAGTAGCATCCTGCCCTCACCAAGAAATATACCACAGTATAAAGAAAAAAATATCAATTTCAACAATTGGCTAAGTTTCTGGTGCCATTCAAAGGGGATCCAGTGTCTGTCTGCCTGGGATGACATGCTCAACAAGCCACACTGCTTCGCTAGAGACGGCTTGCACCTTTCACCCTTAGGCTTTTGAATATTGGCCAAGGCTCTTGCCACCCCCATAGTAGCTTTTTTAAGCAAGGCTCAAAGGACAAACCCACTGCCCTAAATAGCACAAGTAACAAAAATCTGAGGGTAATGCTACTCAATGCCAGAAGTCTAAACCTCAAAATGCACACACTCGAGGCACTCCTCAGTATGGAGAAAAGAGATATATGTGCAGTAACAGAAACCTGGTTTAAGGCTCCATAGAGCACCCCAGCACTACCAGGCTACAACTCATACCATACATTTCAGCCACAGAACCTGGTCCGAAATACAAAAGATGGGGGAGTATCCATATTTATCAAGGATACCCACACCTCCAGATTAGTGGCACAGCACGATGCTTCAGAGATTATCCACGTGCAACTAACAATGGGCAAAACTGCAATTCACATTGTAGCTTGCTACGGATCACCCATCATGTCCAAGGACCCCCATTCCACATTTCTGGAAACACTGGGTAACATAAAGGTCCTATCAAACACCCTAATATTGGGTGATTTCAACTACCCAACCATTAACTTGGAGAACTACTCAAGTACTAACTCCCTTACCCAACATTTCCTAGAATTTATAAACTCAAACACCCTGAAACAACTGGTCAACACTCCCACCAGCGGTAACAACATATTGGACCTGGTCATCACCAACATGGGCATCCAGTGTTCCACACCAGAGGTCAGTCCCTGGCTGGTTAGATCTGACCATAAACAAACCACTTTGAATATCCACATTCTGCCCCCACCCCACAGACAAGGAATCCACCGTGAAAAACATTTCAAAAGCAAACTTCACGTTACTTAAGATGGAGGTGGAAAGTTTCAAACCCCCCATGCTAAAGGATAATGCTGTCCAAGCTGCAAAATCCTATACTAATGCATTCTATGGGCACCTACAAGAATGCATGGATCATGTTATCCCAAGCAAAACCAAGACTCACTCCTCCAAGAAAAGGAAACCAGTCTGGTGGACCCCTGCCATAAACAAGCTATACAATAGAAGGAGGAAACTAGTACAGAAAACAGTAAAATCTCAAGAAGGGAAGACATTCCTGATCAGTATCAGCAAGAAACTATGATCCATAATAAAATCGTCCAAGGCGAGCTTTGAAAGAAAACTTGCCAAGGACTCCAAATATAACCACAAGGCATTCTTTAGCTATGTCAAGAATCTAAGTTGCAATGCTCAGATCTGCTCGGAATAAGTGCAGAATGGCACAAAATACACTGAACCAACTGATATTGCCAACATCCTGGCAGACAGGTTCAGTGCAAACATCATCCCCCTCTAACCCCTAAAAGGGCCCATAACCATACCAGAAGAATGTAGAGTCCCTGAAATCACAGACACTCATGTTAAAATAGCCCACTCCAAAGCCAAAAACACAGCATCAATGGGACCGGGTGGTGTCCCAGGCTGCATCCTACATGAGCTCAAAGACAAACTAACCCCTCACCTAAACACAATGTTCAAACTCAGCCTCTCCACAGGCTACATACCCATAGAGTGGTGCACAGCAATGGTTATTCCACTCCACAAAGGTGGAGCCACACAGACCCCGGGAACTATTGCCCTATAAGCCTGACTAGCTTGGTCTGCAAGGTTATGGAGCACATCATCATGGAACTCATAAACAGAGACATTGGGAAGCTCCAAACACTGGACCCTACCCAGTTCAGCTTTCTTAAGGGCAGATCATGCCTCCTAAACCTGGTGGACTTCTTTGAGACAGTTACCAAAGCTATAGATGAGGGAAAGGTGGTACACACAGCCTACCTAGACCTTGCAAAGGCCTTCGGCACCATTCCCCATTCTGGTATTATAGACAAACTCACCAGCCTGAACATAAACCCTATGTCACAAAATGGGTTGCCAATTGGCTCACGGACAGAACCCACATGGTGAGAGTTGTGGGAGCTAGGTCTGACTCTAAACCAGTTACAAGTGGTGTTCCCCAGGGGTCAGTCCTAGGACCCCTCCTGTTCAGCATATACTTCTCAGAGGTACAGACAAGCACAGGAGGACTATGGCTGACCAAATTCACAGACGACTGGAAACTAGGGGCTATAATTGACTCACCGGCTAACACAGACATCCTCCTAAAGGGTCTCACTGAGACGGATACCTGGTGTCAAAATCATGGCCTCAAACTAAATGCCAAAAAGTGCATAGTTGTTCCCTTTGGAAATAACAAAGTACCTACAAACTACCACATAGGTGGTAGTCCCCTAAATATGGAAAATGTAATAAAGGATATAGGGACCCAAGTAGATAGTAATCTCTCCTTCGATAATCACATTGCCAAAGTGGTTAGAAAATCCTTCTATGTGGCCCACCTAATCACAAAAGGATTTGCATCCAGACCAAAAGAGGTCATTGTGCCCCTCTACTCATCACTCATCAGACCCATCATAAAGTACAACGCCCCATTTGGGATGCACCTTACAAGACACCTGCTACAGCTGGAAAGACCACAGAAGTACCTCACCAAGAGGACCACTGGCCTCAAGCAGATGCCCTCTGCAGCTCGACTGAAGAATCTCCAGCTGTACTCGGTTGCATACTGCCTGTTCAGAGGTGATCTCTGCCTGACATACAAGGCCATGTCCAACCCAGAATTGATGGACATGCTCCACCTAAAGAAAACCTTATCCCCTCGAGCCACATGCTCTAGGGATCTAAACCTCACCACAACAATAAATAGGACATGCTGGAGGGATAGATTTCTGCCCCAGAGACTTCCCATGCTTTGGAACAAGATCCCAATCTACATTAGGCAGAGCTCTTCGCTAGCACTCTTCAAGAGAAACCTTGACGAGTGGAATGGAAATAGAAAGTTTACCCCAGGGATCACTTCAGTGGCTCTGCTGGACAGAGGCACAGGGAACTAATCTAAGGGGGTGGTGAAAGCCAACACATTCTGGCTAGGCTTATAAATGCCTTTGGGCAGATATCCTAGTACCTACCTATGAACCTATGAGTCAGTGTACATGAGGCAGTTGCTACACTGCTTCAAAAAAAAAACTACTAGCACTGCTTCAAAAAAAAAACTGCTGATAGGAGAAATAGATGGAACCTGACAGTCCATAATGCTAGGTTTGAACCTGTTATCTAAGCAGATAAAGAGAAAAAGATGGGGGTGTCAGGTAGAGAGCTATTTTAAGGTCACTAACCTATGGGGTGTACAGTAGGCTGTCTATAAAAGAGAGGATCTATAGGGTCTGATGCTGATAGGTAAGAGATAAAATCTCTGCTGTACGGTTCACTGAACAGCTGAGAGCTATTCAAGAACTGCTCTGGTAGATAGCAACTACTTCTAAGGCAAAATACTTCTATTGGCACTTTTGCATCTATAACCACAAAGAGTTACTCCCTCTGCTCAGTGGTGCATGATAGTGCACTATGCACAAGCAAGAATAAAGCAGCTAAACAAAGAAATCAGAAAAAAAAGCTCAAACTGAGTCCTACATGAATTAAATAGCTCAAACTGAGCTCTGCACTAATGAAATAGCTCAAACTAAGCCCTGAACCAGTAACCTTCAGTTAGACAGCCCTACTGTATGCTCTTGCCACCAATGTACATGGGGAGTTATCCAAAAAAAGATGTTGTGATTGCAATGTTCAGTCTAAAAATAGAACTGAATTCAGCCAGTCTGAATCCAATCTATACTACAGCCAACAGAAGTGCAATGAAACAACAGAAAAAAAGCAGGATATATATTTTTTTAAATTAAATAAGGAAAACTGTAAAAAGCACAGTTTTTTCTTGAATCAATAATAGCAACAGAATAAAACAGGAGAAACAGATATTTTCTTAAATCAAGTAAAAGCAGCAGCTGGTATGAAATACAGTCAAAGTGCAACAGATTCAGTAGTAAAATACAATGCAATACAACAGCAAACAGTACAGATTTTTTTCTTTTATATATCAAAACTCATAGTATGATAAACATATTGACTGAGCAGGCCAAATTCTCTAAACCAGTTGTGTCAGAAGTACTAAAACATTTTAAATAGTGAATGCATCCCATATTTATTGGTAATACACTGACAACTGTCACATGTTCCACATTTAAATGTAATCCAAAATATGTATAGCATATTATTGTTCAAGGAAGATAGGCAAGGATAGAGTGAAGATGAAGCGGAATGATAAGAGCTATGCTTCTACAGCTTGTCATCACACAGTTAGTGTTGCCTATGTGTTCCTATTCTGCATTATGTCAAGGAGTTTGCCTGTTACAAGAAAATACCTCCTCCTTATGGACATATCAAAAACACATCCTAAAGGAAGAAATGTCAGCTCTGCTCTATGTCGATTCCTAAACTGAAGATGCTCTACTTCCCATTTGCAATGACCTGCTCTCCTAGTTAAGCACTGTATAAAAAAGTAACAAATCTGAGCCTAGTTTAAAGTACTTTTGAAGAGAACTGTGTCCTTTCATCCTATAATGTGGGGTTTTCTGTCCCCAGTTTTCAGATTTCTAAAAAAACAACTGCCACTAAGGTCACACCATCTCCCCAAAAATAGAAATTATACCTTTTTTTAATGGAGAGCAGGGATGAAAGTGTAACTCCATCATCTGGAATGTGCAGGAAGGGAACAAAACACATTGGTTACAAATCATCAGTGATTCAAATGTCATGGCAGTATGACTGCTTGCAACTTTCTCCTTGGTGGGCTGATCCTTATATACTCACCATTTGTAACTCCTAGTAGACCTAACTATTAATAGCTATATCTGCATTTTAAAGTCTACATGGGTTTAATATTCTTACTAATTGACTGAATCTGAGAAATGAGTTCAGTACCTCTCTAAGATCAATAATTGTGTCTAGCCCCTCAGTTGTTAAAGCTGTGAATATTCTTGCTGACTTCCTTTGTGATGACAATCCCACTCAAACAATAAACACAAAACTGACTTAGAATTGCCTGCCTACAGAGTCTACAAAGAATCCTAGCTAACTCATGTGAAAAACTTCAACAAACTTTTGTTTTCCATTTTTGTCTGGTTCTCTTTCACAATATTTCCTTTACTCATTTAGTTTTCAGCTCCAAATATATATACTTTTCCTCATCATATACAGTTATCTCACTCCACAAGGGGGGATCCACATTGGATCCCGGGAACTACTGCCCCATCAGTCTGATGAGCCTGATCTGCAAGACCATAGAACGTATTATCATGGAACTTATAAACAAAGACATTGGCAACATTCAAACACTGGATCCCATGCACTTTGGGTTCGTGAAGGGCTGATCTTGTCTCCTGAACCTGATTGACTTCTTCAAATTAGTCTCCAGAGCCATGGACAAGGGTAAGGTGGTCCACACAGCCTATTTGCACCTCGCCAAGGCCTTCGACACCACCCCCACTCTGGAATCATAGATAAACTTACTAAGCTGGGCATTAATCCCTACGTCACTCGACAGGTTGCCAACTGGCTTACTGACAGAACACAGACTGTAAAAGTAGCTGACTACAAATCCAGCTCCAGACAAGTGACAAGTGGAGTACTTCAGGGTTCAGTCCTGGGACCACTCCTGTTTGGTATCTAAGTCTCTGAAGTACAGGCCAACACCAAGGGACTCTGGCTAACAACGTTTGCAGATGACTGCAAACTGGGAGCCATTATTGAATCCCCAAATGATGTGGATATTCCACAAAAGGGCCTTACAGAAACAGATGCTTGGTGCCAGAGCCATGGGCTTAAGCTCAATGCCAAGAAATGTATAGTTATCTCCTTTGGGAAAAAACATGTACCTGTGAATTACCACATAAGTGGCAGTACATTAAACACCCAAAGTGTGATAAGAGACTTAGCGACACAGGTGGACAGTGGTCTCACCTTTGATAACCACATCGCCACAACAATCAGGAAATCCTTCTATGTGGCACATCTCATCACTAAGGGCTTTTCATCCAGAAAAAAGGATGTCATTGTCCCACTGTACTCATCCCTCATTAGACCCATTATAGAATACAACACCTCATTTGGTATGTACCTCTCAGGACATCTGCAACAACTGGAAAGGCCATAGAAATACATCACTAAAAGAATCACAAGCCTAAAGCAGATGCCCTATGCTGACCATCTAAAAAAACTCCACCTATACTCTGTCACATATCGTCTACTCAGACGCGATCTCTGCTTAACATACAAGGCTATGTCAAACCCAGAGCTGTTGGACATGCTACACTTAAAGAAATCCCAATCTCCAAGAGACACATGCTTCAGTGATCTAAACCTTGTCATCACAATGAACAAAACATGCTGGAGGGATGGGTTCCTGACCCAGAGACTTCACAGACTCTGGAATAGACTGCCCATACATGTCAAGCAGAGCGCCTCTTTGGCCCTCTTTAAAAGGAGCCTTGATGATTGGATGGGAGATAGGAAATTCACCCCGGGGATTACGTCAGTCACCCTGCTAGACAGGGGTCCAGGGAAGTAAATACTGTGGGAAGAAATAGCCAGGGAATTGTTATGGCTAGGCTTGTACAGGACCTAAGGCCGATAGCCTAGTACCAACCTATGAACCTATATGCAATCCCTCATAAAAGCATGGGATGTACATCAGACTATACCACTTCTTTTTAAAAGAAAACAAATTCTTCTGCTTTCACAAACTAGTGAAATTACATACCAGTGGCTCCTTTTTTCATGGTTTTCTTTAACTGCATCTTTGAAGAATTCCTTGATTGCATTTTATGACCTTTTGTTCCTAATACAGAGAAAACTAGAAGTTACACTTTGCACTCATTCAATCCAATGGAGCTCAGGAAGTTTGCACTGAAACTTCCAATGGGTGGAGCCTAACCTTTTGTCAGAATCAAATTATGTTCTGACATTTCAAACAAATGTTCATATCTCTGGAACCATAGAGGTAATGAAAAAATATAAATGGCAAACTCTGCAGCATAAACTATTTTTATGGTAGTAGTATTCTTTAGGTTCTGGGTCTTAAACTGAATTTTATAAGTCACAGTAAGCACAGTAACTATTACATTTATAATATTTTGTAAACAGCTTACATTATCTCAGCAACCAAATTACACACATAATGTCAGCAACATTTTATTCATCTAGCTGAGAGCTTTCATATGAGGCTAAGGATTTCTGTCTGTGTTACTTGGTTGTTGAGATATTTAGAAAATGCGAATATTATGTCGATATAAATTAATATCATAAAAACAACATTTAATATCTATTTACCTGCACTAGACAGAGGTCAAATATCAATGCAGTTGAGTTTGCCATTGTATAAGCTTTCCAGTGAAATCTTTTAAAACCTTGAACATAGCATGGTTTTGGAATTATTGATGCAAATATGAACAAGCAATATTTGCCGCCTAGAGACGTTAGTAGGATTTAACTGCAGATGCACCTGGAGGTGTTACTTGGATATAATGAGTTAAAAGCATACATTTATTTTCCTTGCACTTCTTCTTTACATTTTCAGAAAAGGGTTGCAAGTTTCCTCAAATGTTTCTGTCATCAGAAACACATATACTGTAGATTCACATAGCTTAATTATAGTTTTACAAATGTGTCAACATCTTAAAATACAAAATTAAAAAAATGCATCATATTTAAATAAATTTCTTTTAGCTGACGCCATAGTAGCTGACCACCATGGGGTGATGCCACAATTATTGATCAGTACTCAAAGGAGATATTGCTTAAAGGTAATATGAGAAAGGCCTTCATCTGATGAAAAAATAACAGAAGCTTAGGATCTTGTCAATAGATACCACCCACAAAGGAAAACTTAAGTGTTTCTAAGAATGGCATACTTTTGTAAGCCATATATTTTTCTAACAGAACCCTATGCTATTAATCAAATCAAGAGGAGGCTCTGCTTCTTTTGTCTAGCAACTCAATGGCTGACATGAGAATTAAGTGATTTTTCAACGTATGCATTTCAAAAGGTTGTTAACAGAGTTCTGTCCCAATTGCCACTGAGAAACACTGACTACCTAAAGCTTAGGTTGAAAATATTTAGACCATACCACTTATTTAAACTGATTATGAAAGAAGATACAGAGTAAGAATTACAAATGGGTAAGAGTCTTGTTCTAAACAACTGGAATGTACTGAGAGACAGAATTACTTTGAGGCCTTGTTTTATTATCATGTATACATTTTTGTTAGAATGTCTAAGGTTTTGTCACAATTATAAATTCACATATTTAAAATAACTTTTCAGTCTTTGGAATAGGATGGCTTATAGGCTATTATACAACGACCCCACATTAATATTCTAAAACCTGCATGCTGATTGGTCAGCGTGCACATTGTAAATTAGACTTATACTAATGGAAAAAGGTCCAGTCGCCCGGAATTTTTCCATTAGTATAAGTCTTTTTTTACAGCAACGGAGAAAGCAAGATCTCTGTTGTTTTTTACACACAGTTTAACATAGGGAGACAGCTTTAAAAAAAGTAATGGAGATCTTGCTTTCTCCATTGCTTTTTTTAAAGCTGTCTCGCTATGTTAAACTCCTTTAACATAGCAAGATAGTTTGTAAAAAGCAATGGAGATCTTGCTTTCTCTGTTGCTTCCACCTACAGCTCTGATGTACTGCATAAGCATACGCATGCACAGTACATCAGAACTGCCGCAGAATACCAGACAGCTGTGGAAGGGCAGCAAGGAGGCATTATACAATGCCATTATTTAAGAAAAGTAAGTATTTTTTTTCCTTAAATAATGTCATTTTATAATAGCAATAACCCACTTCTGGGTGTGGGTAATGCAGGATTTACCCACGGTTGTTTTTGTTTGGCCACTCGGGCATCGCCCTCGTGACCAAACCACACCAATCGTGGGTAAATCCAGCATTACCCACACCCAGGCGTGGGTTATTGCTATAATATCAATTTGTCTCTGACATAATAGTAGCGCATAAAATACAAGTTTAAATGCTGACACCTTTTGTCATACTATAAGATAGAAGTAGATATTATTGTTTTTTGTAAATTTATTTTGAACCATCTCTAATACATTACACTAACGCAAGCTCTTTGTACAAAATAAACTGCTATATTCAAGAACTGGTTGGATATGTATTAAGAATAGGTTTCTTTGGCAGATCTCAACTCTTAGGAAAAGATTTATTGGCATGTGACCAATTAAACATAAAAACCTGCTCACAATGATACCCACATGACTTTTGAATGAAACGTTATTTCTAATATTAATTACTAGGTCCTTGTAAGAAGTAACATCTTCCAAGACAAAGCCATGCAGAAAAAAAAAGTTTGATAATTCTAGGATTTCCAAAAATCCTTGCATTACATTTGTCCCGACTGGAAGAGATTCTGAATTCAGACACATAGTCTGACACTTCTGACACAAAGTAATTTCATTAATGTTTTTGCTGCTGCTGCTCTTGCTGCTGTTGGTAAATCCTATTTTACAATAATCCAGTAGGAATTGTAACATTAAACAACCAAGGGCCGAAGACTGAGCCCTGAGCTATACAACAAAGAACTTTAGTTGAATGTGATGGAAAACTCTGAATAACTACTGTATGAATTCTACCTGACAGCTAGATCATAATCCATTTTGTAATAAAAGGATTTGTATAAAACCTAGATATTGATTTATGTATTACATGGTGAGGTAGGAAATTAAATGCCTTAGATTATGCTGCAAGGTAGACCAATATTTTTATATCATAGATCTTGGCTAAATTGCTAACTGTAGCTCTGCCATGAAGAAACCCATGCTGGTGTAGACCTATTATATTAGAAAGGAGTTACCTCCATCAACAGTCCAGCAATCCTTGTTATACTCTTCAGGAAAGGTCTGCTGGAGCTGTTAGAAACGAGTGGACTATGTCAATTTATCTTAAGTACAATTCTGATCAATGCAGTCCTTAAGCTGTTGAAATCCATTAACAGACAAGGCTGTCCATTTGCTGATAAACTTTTATACCCATTATCACTGACCTCACCTTATCAATCTTCAGGATAATCAACAATTCCAGATCAAGATAGAAAGTTGCATCATACTGGTGTGTGCCAGTTTTCATCTCTATCTATGATTGATAAGTCTGGTCCGATATCGGTTGCCAGAGAGTTAATTCTGTCCTCCTCTGCATTACAAATCTTTGAACCAGTGATACTTGAACAAATTGCACCTTTCTTAATTTCCATGGTCTGCTGTTAGGCCTTTAAAAAGCGTTTATACAATCATGGCCAAATTTATTGATCGGGACCTGAAAAGGATGAACATGGTGAGCTGGAGTTGGGCTCTGTCTTGATCATTTCAACATTTATTTCATGATCAGGTACCATGTCATCCTCATATCAGCATTGTACATATCAGGGCACACCCACAACTACATTGTTGACAGGCTATCTGACAAAATTATCTCTGATCTTGCCTCATGCTGGCAGATGTTCTCATATCATGTTGGCAGTACTGTTTCCTTTCCTTTCCTTTCCTTTACCAGAGGCAGGTTATGTGTTTACAATATCATCTTGTGCAGCACTTCAACAAACATAACCAGCACTCAAGCAAAACATAAAAAATATCTGCATTATCTGTAAACAGATCAAAAAGTCTTGTGCTCAGCTCATCCAAGGTAGAAACAGTTGTGAAGTTTAAATTGTTTTCAGCTGGATCAGCTGGAGAAGGTGCAGGAGCAGAGTATATAGAGGGGCAGGTCTTTAACAAGGCAAACTATGAATGCAACCAAACGGAACAATGACAGTTCAATAGGCCAAGGAAAAATGAGCTGTCGATAGTTCAAGGTACTTTGAACTTGTCTAGCTTTGTTTTAGAAGCCTCACGTTTTTCCTTACTTCAGAAGGGGCTTAGTTTTATACCCACGACTAGTGACGATCTTGTGGCTGCTTTGACTGACTTGAAACAGTTTGTGAAAAACGTGAATTTAAAATTATTGTTTAGAGATTCTACATTTAATCTACCTGTATGTAAAAGATGAAGTACGTTTATACCTCTCAATATACCTGTTCTTACTCCATATCATGATTTATGTGAAGTTGAATTAAGGAAATTATATTCTGAGAATGTAAAGAAAAAACGTTATAACTTAAGTTATGATGAATTTTTAGCCTTGAAAGCTTTGGAAACTGATAAAAATATCGTTATTAAACAGGCAGACAAGGGAGGTTCAGTGGTAATCATGGATCATGATAAATATGTATTATCCATGACTGCTTTACTTGAGGAAGGAAATGCGTTTAAATGCATTACACCTATGGATGTCAAGAAATGTATTAGTGTAGTTAATATGATGATCTATGATTTACAGATTAATGGCGATACTGATTTAGATTTATTTCATTTTTTTACTGTATCTTGCCCAGTTATTCCACAACTCTACGGGCTACCAAAGATACATAAATCATTATATAACCCCCCCATGAGACCGATAGTATCCGGCAATGGCTGGATAACTGAGCCTATTTGTATTTACAAAAACAACTGCACCCTTTCTTATTACATTGTAATAATATCCTAAAAGATACTACGGATTTTGTTATTAAGTTAAAAGATTGGTTTAGAAGTTTGCATGTCACAGAGTTGTGCAAGGGTGATTTTCTTTTTGTGACCTTGGATATTTCATCCCTTTTTACAGTCATACCTAATGACTATGGGATTGAATCTATCAGACAATTTTTGACTTTACAGGCCTCTTTACCTATGAGACAAGTGGAAAATATTTGTTCTTTGCTAGATGTAGTTTTAACTAATAATGTCTTTTTGTTTAATAACCAGTTCTACCTACAGCTAACTGGTGAAGCGATGGGCACATCAGTAGCTAATACATATGCTAATCTGGTACTGCATCAATGGGCAACAACATATATTTGTAGTAAACTTAACCCCTTGAATAGCAATGTCTGCTTTTATCAACGTTTTGCAGACGATCGTTTCCTTATTTGGAAGGGGTCTTCCACTGAATTATCTAATTTCGTGGACTATTTGAATAATACAACTACTTTTTTAAAATTTAACATGGAGTTTTCAGATAGATTTGAAGGTAGAACTGAATGAAGGCTTGTTACATACTAGTATACATAAGAAAGAGGTGCATGCTGGTAGATATATACACAGTAATAGCATGCATGCTCCACATGTCTTCAAAGGAATAGTAACAGCACAATTTAATAGGGCCAGTAGGCAAAATACTGATGATTCCCTCTTTTTGACTCAACTTGATGAAATGAAGACTGATTTTTTGAGCAGTGGCTATGATCCTAACTTGTTGTTAGAATTAAAGGCTAATACTATAAGGGATAGGGAGACATCACTTAGACCTAGCTTTTCATTGCCGGATGAGTCCATTTTCGAATTAGGTAAGGATAGAGTGGACACAACTAAGATCAGATATGTTACTACATATAATACTAGGACAAAGTCAGTTAAACATATCATAGAAAAGAATTGGGTTATTCTGATGGCATCAGCAGAGGTAAGGAATGTCTTGGACTCTAGACCTTATTTCTCGTACAAGAATATGGGAACTTTGAAAAATAAATTGTGCTATAAGGACTTTAAGGGTGGTTGTAACCCCCATATTATGCTGAGACATGGTACTTTTGGCTGTATGAACTGCACATGTTGTGTAGATATTCCAGGCAATGGTAGTGATGTTTTCACTCACCCTATTACTGGAGGAGTTTATAAATTTAACTTAACAGCTACTTGTGTTAGTGTAAATGTGGTTTATTTAGCTACATGTACCCTATGTTCTTCTTTCTACGTGGGGAAAACCACGAGAAGACTAAAAGAACATATTACTGAATATAAATCCAAAATTAGAAGGAACAATGATAAGAATGTGTTATATAAACACAATACCAATGGTGCTAATCATAAGTTTAAATTTGCGGCGATAGATATGGTACATGTATCTCTGAGAGGTGGTGACATTAATAATTTTTTAGAGATTAAAGAATATCAATGGATTTTGAGATTGGCTGCTGACCATTTTCCTGGTTTCAATACTGCTGTAACTTTAAAACCAGTTTTAGTTAAACTACAACAGACTAGGTTATATTGTTAAGCATATACTTGCATATATATATGTATATATATATATATATATATATATATATATATATATATATATATATACTTGCTGCTGTATGTATTTTATTTTTTATGCA
The DNA here is from genome assembly GCF_019279795.1 of Protopterus annectens. NCBI lineage: Eukaryota > Metazoa > Chordata > Ceratodontiformes > Protopteridae > Protopterus > Protopterus annectens. The sequence continues at coordinate 139,633,035 of NC_056727.1, read as the reverse complement.
CTTTGAGTATTGTGCTCAATGTTTTAATTGTTTCTTTAAGAATTTTGTATATGTTTGTCACATGATTGACTGGCTGCAACCATGTGATATGTTTGACGCCTATTTATAGTTGTTTGCTTTGTTTATTGCTTTGTATTAGTACTGAAGAAGGGTATCAACCCAAAAGCTTTGCTATATAAAGTCTTTTTCTCTCGACGTTGGTGTGTTTTTATCGAAGTTTAAATTCTGCAAGGAAAGAAGTATTCTCCTAATGGTCTTCAAACTGGATCCCTGATACAAGATGAACCATTGTCAGGTACCCAAGGACACATTTGGATTAATATCTTACATATAAGACCACATGACTTCTCTGACCAAGAAATTTAATCAGAGGCTAAGTATTTGCAGCTGTGTCCATTAGATCAAATATAATTCTCCATCCTTAGTAACCTCAGTGTTTGTAACACTTAACAATGTCTGTCTCTTCTGCAGGAAATTACAGTTCTCACTTCCTTGTCAGAATAGGATCAGCAAAGACTCTCAACTTATAATATAGCCATCAGGTGAACTAACATAACTTAATAGCCTCAGTAAAAACTCAAAGAAAGACACACCCAAACAAAATTCTTCACTGTGTAATACATTAACCCTCCTGTAGTAGAAGTCCATGGGAATATATGCAAATAACCCTTAAAGACAAATCAGTGTTTAATTACATGGCTTTAACAATATCCATTACTTTTTACTTTTTATTTTTTATGGCTACATTCAAGCCAATAGAGTCAAACCTCACTAGCTATGACATGCTACATTTTGGCCTATTTTTACCCTTAAGGTTCATAGGTTTATATGTTCATAGGTATGCAGAAGGTTAACAACCACTGGGCACTTTATAATCAGATGTCTGGTGGACCCCGGCCATAAATAAGCTATACAACAGAGGGAGAAAGCTACTACATGATAGAGCAAAATCCCAAAAAGGGAATCTGATCAGTACTAGCAAGAAACTACAATCCCTCATAAAATCATCAAAGGCCAGCTTCGAAAGAAGAATTGCCCAAGACGCTAAAGATAATCACAAAGCCTTCTTTAGTTATGTCAGGAATCTGGGTGGCAACTCCCAGATATGCTCTGAGTTAGTGCAAAATGGCAAAAAATACACTGAACCCACAGACATTGCCAATATCCTGGCAGACAGATTCAGTGCAGATGTCTCCCCCCTCTTCCCCCCCCAAAAGAGCAAATGTCTATCCCAACAGAATGTAGCCTCCCAGACATTACAGATGCACAGGTGAAAGCTGCCCTCTCCAAAGCAAAAAACACAGCATCACTGGGACCGTACAGTGTCCCAGGCTGCATCTTACATGAGCTCCAAGAAGAACTGAACCCTCACATAAAGTCACTGTTCAAACTCAGCCTTACTACAGGATATGTACCCAAAGAATGGCGTACAGCAACAGTGGTCCCGCTCCACAAAGTTGGTGCCACAACAGACCCAGGGAACTATCGCCCTATACGCCTGACTAGACTGGTCTGCAAAGCTATGGAGCGAATCATCATGGAACTCATAAACAAAGACATTGGGAACCTCCAGACACTGGACACTACCCAATTCAGCTTTGTTAAGGGCAGATCTTGCCTCTTAAACCTAGTTGACTTCTTTGAAACAGTTACCAAGGCCATAGACGAGGGAAATGTAGTCCATACAACCTACCTGGACCTCGCAAAAGCCTTCGACACAATACCCCACTCGGGCATCATAAATAAGCTTACCAGCTTAAATATCAACCCCTATGTCACAAGATGAGTTGCAAACTGGCTCAGGGATAGAACCCACATGGTCAGAATTGCAGGTGCCATGTCAGACTCTAAACCAGTTACAAGTGGCGTCCCACAAGGCTCAGTCCTGGGACGTCTCTTGTTCGGTATATACTTCTCTGAGGTACAGGCTAACATGGGAGGACTATGGCTGACCAAGTTCGCAGATGACTGCAAACTGGGAGCCATAATGGACTCTCCGGCTGACACAGCATCCTCCAAAAGAGTCTTACAGAGACGGATACCTGGTGCCAGAACCACGGTCTCGAGCTAAATGCCAAAAAGTGCATAGTCATCCCCTTTGGGAAAAACAAAGTGCCCACAAATTTCCACATAGGTGGTAATCCATTAAGTACAGAAGAAGTAATTAGGGATTTGGGGACCCAAGTAGATAGTAATCTCTCCTTTGACAATCATGTTGCCAAAGTGGTTAGAAAGACCTTCTATATAGCCCACCTTATCATGAAAGGGTTTACATCTAGATTAAGAGAGGTCATTGTACCCCTCTACTCATCACTCATCAGGCCCATAATCGAGTACAATGCCCCATTTGGGATGTACCTTACCTGACACCTACAGTAACTGGAGAGACCCCAAAAGTACCTCACCAACAGGATCATGGGCTTCAAACAGATGCCTTATGCAGTTCGACTAAAGAAACTCCAGCTCTACTTAATTGCTTACCACCTACTCAGAGGCGATCTATGCCTGACGTACAAAGCCATGTCTAACCCAGAATTAATGGACATGCTCCATCTCAGGAAATCCAAATCCCTTAGAGCTACACAGTCCAGGGACTTGAACCTCAGCACAGCAATAAATAGGACATGCTGGAGGGACAGGTTCATATCCCAGAGGCTCCCCTTACTCTGGAACAGAATCCCAGTTCATGTTAGGCAGAGCCCCTCACTGACCCTCTTCAAGAGAAATCTTGACGAGTGGATGGGAGATCGTAAGTTTACCCCTGGGATCTCTTCTGTGTCCCTGCTAGACAGAGCCACAGTAAACAAACCCTTAAGGGCTATCTTCTCTGACCTACTATACAGAGGCACAGTTAACTAATCTAAAAGGGAGGCGAAAGCCAAACACACTCTGGCTAGGCTTATAAATGCCTTAGGGCAGATAGCCTAGTATCTACCTATGAACCTATGAACCTATGTGGAACCCAGCCCAACTGTGTCCTTGTGTATAATAGGTATTTATTAGGAGGGATATGTTAAGCAGATTTTAGAGGTTATGTAGGGGGGGCATTAGTTTGGGTATTATGGTCTGCCTCTATCTATCAGAGGCATGGGTGCCAGAAGCAGGGTGAATTTCTGATTTCCCATCCATCGATCAAGGTTACACTTAAATAGGGTTAGGGATGGACTCTGCTTCACATGGATGGGGAGCCTGTTCAGAGCATGGATATCCTCTGAGACAAATATCTGTCTCACCAATATGTCTTATTTATGTCACAAGCAAAATTTAAATCTTTGAATCTAGAGGTTCTGATGCTGTTCATTTTGTCGATGTATAAAAGATCTATCAAAGTTGGTTCTGAGAATTCCTTGTATGCCAGGCATAAATTGCCTCTCAGAAACATAGAGAGCTAGTGCTTTAAGGAGATCCATATAGGACAATGTGTTTATAACTTGGATTCTCCAGATAAGGAACCTCTGTGGGCATTTCAGCTTTTGCATATTTCTAGTCAGTTACATACTGATGGGGAATTATACTCGATGGCTCTGATAGGGACCAAATAAGGTGGCATCATATAACTTCTTTGGACCTGGATGCCATCCCCTTACTTATAAGTTGGGCAACACTGAATGATTTTGGTGGGATGTTGGTCAAAGGACAGATTACTGTCTATATATGTTCCCAGATCCCTAGCTACTAGGTCAGCTCTTAGAGGTGTCATATCAATTAAGTAAATAGCCTGGATGGCAGTTTTCCCAAAAAGCACTACTTAGCATTTCTTGGCATTGAGTTTTACTCTGTGACTTTGGCACCAGTGATCTGTCTGTATTAGACCTGCTTATAAGATATTTGTGTTATGGGAGAATCTATGATAGCTCCCAATTTGCAGTGATCCATTTACTAGATCAGCCACATCTCCTGACATTAGCTTTTACCTCCAAGAAGAAATAGGAGTGGTCCCAGCATACAGCCCTGAGTTACCCCACAGGGGACTGGTCTCTCAGTGGAGATAGTCTCACAAATTTGGACTGTATGGGTCTTGTCCATGAGACAGATGGCAACTCAATGATTTATTATTTATTTCCAGTTTGATGACAGTGGAGGTCCAATGGGCTCAAAGAACCTGTTTTCAGTGGAGGCCTGGGGAGAAAAGCTCCAATAATACATAGTACAAAAAACTAAACAAAAGTTAAACAGCAGCCTGGAGAAGGATGTTTACATGTTTAGTGGTTGAGAACAGTAGTACAAGGTTAAATTAATACAGAGGTTTAAATCATCTGAGAATGATATAGAAGTAACATTAGCATGGATGAGTTCTTTATGCATGAATATTAGCATGAGTTAAATTAATACAGAGGTATAAATCCTCTCAGAGTGGTATAAAGGTAGCATTAGCATGAAGGCAGTACATAGGGTTAATCGATAGTGTGTAAGGAAGAACAAACTGTGTGTGTTATAAAGTATTTGTGTGTTAAGCAGGTTAGGTAGGTAGGGTGCAATTGCATTTCCATTTTTGGGATAGGTAAGAATGTTGCTTGGTTTAGAACTGTTCAGAGTCCTCAGAAATTCTTAGAGATGGAGGGAGAGAATTCCATTTTTTGGCAATGGAAAAGGATAGGAGAAGCTGACCAGCGGGACAGTTTGATTTATAAACAGAGATTATATTTTGATGGGTAGATCTTAGAGTTCTGTTTGGGGTGTATAATGTTAAGATGTGTGTTAGCGCTGGGCATATAGTTGGTTTGAAAATAAGCTTGTGAATGGTGATGAGTTGGAGGTAGTCAAGGTAGTTTGGGAGTTCTACTCATTGCAGCTGGTGGAGAGGTTTACAGTGGTGAGTGGAGTATTTGGAAGTGGTGGCGAACTTTGAGATTTTATTGTAACAGGATTCTAGTTTAGAAGAGATGGAGGAAGATAGGTTGGTTAGTAGGGGAGCACCATACATTAGTGAAGGTAGTAAGAAGGTAGTGGCGAGGGTCTGTCTTGTTGAGGGGGAGAGGAAGTGGGAGTTTCTGTACAGCATGCCAAGTTTCTGATGGGTTTTCTTTATATTTAGCTGAATATGGGTATCGAATTTTAGGTGTTCTTCAGTAGTAACTCCAAGAAGTTTAGCAAAAGGAACAACTTCTGTAGTGGAGATGGCAAGGCTTGTAATCTTGAAAGTGGTTTTGTCTAGGTGGATAGATTTTGAGGGAGAGAATAGAAGGATCTTTGATTTGTTGGCATTCAAAGAGAGGAGATTTTGGAGCATCCACTTCTCAGTAGTTGAGAAGGCAGTTTGAGTTTTTGTTTGGAGCTCAGGGAGGTTTGATGCAGAGCAAACTAAAGTTGAGTCATCTGCATATTGTACTATCTTAGTGTTAGGAATGGCTGCAGGGAAATCATTAATGAAGATATTGAAGAGCACAGGGCCAAGAACTGATCCCTGGGGTACCCTGGTTGGGGTGGGGAGGAAAGCTGAGGTGCCTGTCTTCCATTTTACTGCCTGAGATCTGTCAGAGAGGTAGCTGCTGAACCAGGTAATGGTGTTTTGTGAGAGGTTAAGATTGGAAAGGTGGTGAAGAAGGTGGGTATGGGAGACTGTGTCGAAAGCCTTGGAGATGTCAAGGAGGACTGTGGATACAAGTCATCCGGAGTCACAGGCATGGTTTACGATGTCTAGAAAAGAGAAAAGAGCAAAGAGCTGTTATTGTGCTATGGCCAGGATGGAACCCATGTTGTGTTGGGGTGAGGAGTTGGTTATGTGTAATGAATGGCATGAGCTGGAGGTGGATGCATTTCTCAAGAATTTTTGAAATAGGGGACAGAATCACTATGGGTCGGAAGTTGGAGATGTTATTATTTTTGCCTCCTTTATGGAGGGGTAGGATAAAGGCTGCATGCCACAGTTTGGAGACATATGATTCTAGTATGGATCTGTTGATGAGTATGCTAATGGGGATGACGATGCTGTCTGCTGCAATTCTTAAAAAGATTGTGGGTATATTGTCAGGAGCATTGGAGCAAGGCTTAAGCTTAGAGAGACATTTTTTATATATGATGTGGGGATGGGTTTGAGGTGGAATATGGGAGGTGAGTTTGGGGTGGAAGGTTGGGCAGAGGGGTTGATTTGGGTGGAAGTGTTGTTGGTGAATATTTTAGTGAGTTCTGCTATAGAGTTAGTAAAGAAGGAGTTGAATAGAGTAGCTATTTCTGAGTCAGATTTACTAGTGTCAGGGCAAGGGTTGTTTTTGGTGCCTGGGTTGAGAAGTGAGTTGATGGTTTTCCAGAATTGTTTGGGGTTAGAGGCGTGGTTAGACTGGAGTTTGATATAGTATGCTTTTTTGTCTTATATGATACATTTTTTGGCTAAGTTGCGGAGTTGTTTATATTTAAGAAGGGTATCAGGGTGCCTATTATGATGGTAGAGTTTCCAGGTCTTGTCCCTTTGTTGCAATAGTGTTTTGGTATCTTTACTAAGCCAAGGGGTGGAATTGTTTTTTATACATTTTATTCTTGGAGGGGTTTGGGAGTTAAGAGTGTCTAAGAAAGTTGAGTTGAAGAATTTGACAGCACTGTCCAGAGGTAGAGCTTTTACAGTGTCCCAATTTATCAGTTTGAGAGAATTGGAAAAAGCTGTAGGTTTAAAGTTGTTGAGATTCCGAGTATAGATATATTGGTGTAGATGAGGAGAGGAGGGAGTTCCTCTATGGATGAAGGTTGGTAAGTGATCACTGATAGAGTCTGGTAAGGTGCCAGTGTGGGAGATTTTGCTTGGGTGGGAGACAAGGATCTAGTCCAGTATGGAGCCTGGGGAGTTATTTTTATTAGGTCTGGTTATAGCATTTGTGAGTTGAGTGAAATTATATAGATTGATTGAAATGCTGGGGTTATTGGCAGTAATGTTGTTCCAGTCAATGTTCACATCTCCTAGGATGTATGTCTCAAGCTTGATATTATATGAGGCCCATAGAAGAATTTCCTCAAGTGTGTTAATGTTGTTTCCAGGGGGATATAGAGGGCTATAACGCAAATGCATTTCTGGTTATTTAGTTTGAGATTTCCTATGACTAGTTCAGCATTGCTGAACTGTGGAATAGGATTTTGGTAGGGAGTGATGGAGAGTAGGCCTTCTTTACTAACTCTATAGCAGAACTCACTAAAATATTCACCAACAACACATCCACCCAAATCAACCCCTCTGCCCAACCTTCCACCCCAAACTCACCTCCCATATTCCATCTCAAACCCATCCCCACCTCATATATAGATTAAGGCTACTCCTCCACCCCTCTTTTAGGCTGTCTTGTCTAAGTACTTGAAACCCAGGGGTAGTATTTCAAAGTCTGAAATGTTGAGTTTTAGCCATGTCTCAGAGACAGCTGCTATGTCAGGTTGGGTATGGGATAGCCAAGCGTGGAAGTGGGCTACATTGTTTCTTAGACTGTGGGTACTGATGGTCAAGATCTTGAGGTATTTAGGGTTGGTAGTGTGGGTGGTAATGGAGGGAGATGGATTGCTGCTGGTACTAGGTCCTGGGTTGGGGTGTATGTCTCCTGCTAGGCATAGACAGTTAAATGGGAATGAGAGCAGGTGTTTGGATTTGCTCCTAGAGTTTGGTGGGAAGTACAATAGTGCTTTGGGAATATGATGTTTCATTAAGGAGGATAGGAGTTTTAGTTTAAAGCAGAGAAGAGGGTTTGGAAGCACTAGGTAGGAGGATATAGTGTAGAAATGAGATGTGGCAGAGTTATGATGTGTGTTAGGGGTGATGGTGGGGTGAAGAGAGGATAGGAAAGAAGGGTAGTTTGTAAGAGGAATAGGAGTTAGCATGGTATAGAGGTATTAGGAGTAGTAGGCTAAAGGAAAGGATGAGAATGGTTTGAAAAGACATGGTGTGGTTTAGGTATAATAGAATAGTTGGGGGTTAGGTGTTGAGGATGTAATAGAATTATTGGTGACAGTGTAGTAGGGAGGATTATGGAAGTGTATCTAGAGCTTTAAGGATTAGGGATGGGGAGGGTTGAGAGAATATAGGAGGATTGGAGGGGAGGAGGGGATAGTGAGGAGATGAGAGTGGATTGGGTGAGACGGGGACTTATGGCTAGAATAAGTGTAGGAGCACTGGGGTGGGTGAGAATTGGGGGTAGGGTAGGGGAGCGGAGTGAGCCCGCAGGGCGAACGGAGCAGGTAGAGCCAAGGAGAAGGAAAAAGGCTAGACTATGAAGAACAATCATTGGTTAGGTAGGTAAGCTCAGAGGTAAGGAAAATATGGAGAATGTAGCACTTGTTTACTGTAGTTGTATGCATCACATAACACAAGTCTCCAGCCAAATTCCTTGTAAGCATAACAGCATATTTAACAGCAAACAGTTTATGTAGTAAAAGCAGTCACAGCTTCAGTTAGTCTCTTAGACTATTGTGAGGATAACAGCATATGAAACAGCAAACAGTTTCTGTAGTAAAAGCAATCACTATGTCAGTTAGATCCCTAGACTACATAACGTTAGCTAAGTACTTCAGTTGGAAAACATAAACATGCCTGTTAAACCAGGTGCACCACAGACATTTGAGAAGAGCTTAAACACTTGCAGGCACTTACTTGCAGGTGTGCACACTGAAAAGGGTCTGGGGAAGCTTCCTCACCACAAGCAGGCCAAAAGACAACTTTCAAAATGGTGCCGCTCAAGGAGTCCCACTAATATAGACTAGTTAATGTGCATGGGGGAGGAGGGAGATACAAAATGGGGGACGGTATAACCAGAAAAAAGCAGGTAGAGATCTGACCCGCCACCTCACAGAAGACAGCAAAGAAAAGCAATCAGCATAAGAAGTGGAAGCCTTGGAGCTGTAATGGAAGTGTAAACAAGGAAGAGGTAGAAGCAGGACATTAGGAGTGTAATCAGTTAGTTGCAGAATCACTACTTTATGGCATTGGTGTGCAACTAATACAAAGGAAAGTAAATCTATCTGGGGACAAAATACACCAAGTAAATGGTACTTGCCTTACTTTACAAGTATTCAGTGTGGAGGCCGATCTATTTGGGACAAGATACAGCAGGTATATTGTTAAGTTATGCCACCCAGTGGCAATAGAACAAACTATAGTTGCCTGGGGGGGGGCCCTTGCAGGTATGCATGCCGGCCAAAACAATGTTTAAAAAATAATTAGTAAATTTAACAAATGTACTGTAAAAGGAAATATAAATAACCAGTCACAATGTTTAAAACATAACTGTTAAGGGCCACATCTGCTAATAACAAGAACTGTAAATATCCAGTCACCTTTGCAGACTTGTCTGGTAGGTATCCTTATTAAAAAGTATTATTCTTGGCTTGCAATAACTGCAGGGAGAAACCGGACCATAGCAGTGGTTTTATCTGGCAATGTTGCAGTTGCTGGAGGCTGCGATGATGCAGGTAGACCAAGTGTGCTATGCAGACTTGTCTGGTAGGTATCCTTATTAAAAAATGTTATTCTTGGCTTGCAATAACTGTAGGGAGAAACTGAACTGTAGCAGCAGTTTTATCTGGCAATGTTGCAGTTGCTGGTGGGGACCCCAGCTGTGATAATTCAGGTAGACCAAGTGTGCTATGCAGACTTGTCTGGTAGGTATCCTTATTAAAAAGTGTTATTCTTGGCTTGCAATAACTGTAGGGAGAAACCAGACAGCAGCAGTGGTTTTATCTTGCAATATTGCAGTTGCTGGGGGGGGGGGGGCTTGATCTGCAATGATGCAGGTAGACCAAGTGTGCTATGCAGACTTGTCTGGTAGGTATCCTTATTAAAAAGTGTTATTCTTGGCTTGCAATAACTGTATGGATAAACCAGACCATAGCAGTGGTTTTATCTGGCAATGTTGCAGTTGCTGGAGGGGGGGGGGGGAGACCAAGCTGCGATGATGCAGGTAGACCAAGTGTGCTATGCAGACTTGTCTGGTAGGTATCCTTATTAAAAAATGTTATTCTTGGCTTGCAATAACTGTAGGGAGAAACTGAACTGTAGCAGCAGTTTTATCTGGCAATGTTGCAGTTGCTGGTGGGGACCCCAGCTGTGATAATTCAGGTAGACCAAGTGTGCTATGCAGACTTGTCTGGTAGGTATCCTTATTAAAAAGTGTTATTCTTGGCTTGCAATAACTGTAGGGAGAAACCAGACAGCAGCAGTGGTTTTATCTTGCAATATTGCAGTTGCTGGGGGGGGGGGGGCTTGATCTGCGATGATGCAGGTAGACCAAGTGTGCTATGCAGACTTGTCTGGTAGGTATCCTTATTAAAAAGTGTTATTCTTGGCTTGCAATAACTGTAGGGATAAACCGGACCATAGCAGTGGTTTTGTCTGGCAATGTTGCAGTGGCCGGGGGTGGGGTGGATCCCGAGCTGCGATGATGCAGGTAGACCAAGTGTTCTATGCAGACTTGTCTGGTAGGTATCCTTATTAAAAAGTGTTATTCTTGGCTTGCAATAACTGGAGGGAGAAACCGGACCATAGCAGTGGTTTTATCTGGCAATGTTGTAGTTGCTGGGGGCGGGGCCCGAGCTGGGATGATGCAGGTAGACCAAGTGTGCTATGCAGACTTGTCTGGTAGGTATCCTTATTGAAAAGTGTTATTCTTAGCTTGCAATAACTGTAGGGAGAAACTGGACAGTAGCAGTGGCATTATCTGGCAATGTTGCAGTTGCTTGGGGGGGGGGGTGAGCTGCGATGATGCAGGTAGACCAAGTGTGTTGCAGGTGTGCTCACTGAAAAGGGTCTGGTGAATCTTCCTCACCACAAGCAGGTGAAAAGATAACTTTCAAAATGTAGGGGTTTATGACCAGTTCTACATGTTTATCAACTAACTTGAGTGGGGTATTGCACTGAATTCCTTAGGTATGTCTAGGTAGGTAGTATGCATCATTGTCTCCTCATCCATTGCTTTTGTAACCTTCTCAATTTAGCCTACCAGGTTTAGTAGGCATGACCTTCCCTTGACAAAGCCAGACTGAGTTGGTCCAGTATCTGTACACTGTATATGTCTTTGTTGATCATTTCCATTATAATTAATTCCATGGCTTTACGTATTAGACTAGTCAGACTTCCTGGGTTGGCTGATGATCCACCTTTGTGAAGTGGGACAACCATTCCAGTCCTCCATTATTGTGGTATAAAGTCAGTTGAAACTGACCCAAGTGATTCAAATAGGTCATATTTTACTCTGTTTAGAAGGCATCCCAGGATATTGTCTGGGTGAGGCTGTGTTTTTGGCCTTAGTGAGCTCCACTGGTATCAGCCCTCTGTTGATAATTGGGGGGGGTTATGCTAGTAATATTTCATATGGGGAGGCAGGGGAGTAGAGTGCAGGATGAAGTCTGAGCTGAATTTGTCAGCTAGTATATTCACTATGTTGTTCTGTTTAGTGAAGGTGGTACAAATAACCACTAGTTTGGCACACTGCTATGTACTGTCTTTGATGTTTCAGACATAGCTGTAGAAGGTATTATGGTTATCTTTAGCCTATGAGGCTATCTTGACCTCATAAATGGCCTTGACTTAATTATTCCTCTTAGTTTTCTGTTTATCTTAATTAAGAGCCATAGGGCGTAGACGAGGGTAAGCTGGTTCAGTCACCAAAGCCGTAGATGAGGGTAAGGTGGTTCACACAGCTTATCTAGATCTCACCAAGCCTTTTGACACCATTCCCCACTCTGGAATTATAGATAAACTCACTAAACTATATATAAATCCCTATGTCACAAGATGGGTTGCCAGCTGGCTCACTGACAGAACTCACACTGTGAAAGTAGCAGACTCCAAATTTGATTTCAGACCAGTGACAAGTGGAGTACCACATGGTTCATCCTGGGTCCTCTCCTGTTTGGTATCTACTTTTCTGAAGTACAAGCCAACACAGAAGGTCTTTGGCTAACAAAGTTCACAGATGACTGCAAACTAGTGGTCATAACTGAAACTCCTAACAATGTGGGCATCCTACAAAAGGGCATCCCTGAGACAGATACCTGGTGTCAAAGCCATGGCCTCAAGCTCAATGCCAAAAAGTGCATTGTCATCCCCTTTGGTAAAAACTCTGTACCCATGAGCTACCATAAAGGTGGTAGTCTACGTAACACTGATAGTGTGATAAGAGACATTGAGACACAGGTGGACAGTAGTCTCTCCTTTGATAATCACATTGCCACAGTAGTCAGGAAATCCTTTTACGTGGCACACCTCATCACAAAAGGTTTCTCATCCAGGAACAAATAGGTCATTGTTCCCCTCTACTCGTCACTCATTAGACCCATTATAGAGTACAATGCCCCTTTTGGTATGTACCTCACAGGACATCTACAACAACTGGAAAGGCCACAGAAATACCTCACAAAGAGGATTACTGGCTTCAAACAGATGCCCTATGCAGACCGTCTCAAAAAACTCCAGCTATGTCAAACCTAGAGCTGTTGGACATGCTACACTTAAAGAAATCCCAATCTCTCTGAACCACATGCTCCTGGGACCTAAACCTTGTCACCACAATAAACAGAACATGCTGGAGGGATAGATTCCTGTCCCAGAGACTTCCCATACTTCTCATTGCTGGAGAGATAGATTCCTGTCCCAAACTTCTGGAACAAACTACCCATTCATGTCAAGCAAAGCTCCTCATTGTCCCTCTTCAAGAAAAACCTATATGATTGGATGGGAAATAGGAAATTCACCCCGGGGATCACCTCTGGGGCACTGCTCGACAGAGGCACAGGAAAATAATTTTCTTGGGTGGCAAAAGCCAGGGTACCTTTTTGGCTAGGCTTATATAGGCCCTAGGGCCAATAGCCTAGTACCTACCTATGAACCTATGAACCTAAGAGCTCCTGTCATTATAGGAGTTGATCTTTCTGATGTTTTTCCTTTTGTTATATATCCTATTAAGGTTAGGATTTTACTAGTGTGGTTTGTTTTGGACTTGCTTTTAGAAGGTGCAGAAGCCTCTATACAGTGGCTGTACATGGTCTCTGTAAACAATTTAGATAGGATGTGGTGAACTTGGGGTTAGGAGGGCATTGAATTTTGAAAATCTACTGCTTAATAGGATGAAGTTTGTTTGGAATAGTTCTTAACTGTTGCAAAGTTTTCTGGGGTTATGAAGTTGATTTTTATTTTGAAGGAGACAGCTTTGTGGTCCAACCTCACTAGTGAGGAAGTGACATGGGAGATATGGGGGTGCAGCTCTCTCCCATACTGGTGAATACCAGTTCCAGTATGTTTGAGTCTCTGGTGGGTGTGCATACTCCCCGGGATTCATGAAGCTCGGCGCAAGGATGGCATTAGCGTGTCACCGACCGTGCGGCATAGAGATGGTGCAGCTGAACCACATACATAATGAAGGCACACTGCTGTAATGGCCACGTGCATAGTAAATGTGTACGAGTGCAGGGGGTGTGTCCAAGCACTGCACAGAGGTGTGAACATGTCGGCTGTGCTGCATACGTGCAACCTAAAATGCTGACTAGTATAGCATGCCTCTAATAGTAATCACTCCTGTCAGTGTCCATGGATACTGAAATGTATGCAAAGCATACAAGACATTATTACAAACAATACAATAAGAAGTAAACACAAAGGCACATACCTGAATATTGCGTCACCATCCCTCGAACAAAGATATTTAAAAGCCTGTGCCCGTATTCCATTGTAGTGTCGCTAGTTATACCAAGTGGAAGCGAAACGCATCGTGTTAGCGTGCCGCCAATTGCCAAGCCTAGCCCAATGGTTTGGGTTACCAACTGTCCTACATTGTGAGGGACAGTCCCCCACTAGGCAGCTGTGTCTATACCAAAATCATAATAAATGTGAAATGTCCTGTGATAGTAGGACATAATTATGTCCGATATGTAATAGTTCCATACAGTACGTATGTCTGTATATAAAATACCTGTATGTTACAAGAAACAGAATAAGCAAGTAAATGAAACAGAATAAGCAACTACACCGCTACAACAATAAAAGCTTATATGTAGGCATGAAACTAAAGTACTATCCTTTGTAATGACCGTGGGTATATGTTGGCCTGTAAACTCAGATGTGTGCCACGAAAATGTCCCATCCAGGTTATATGGAAATGTGGCAACCCTACCAATGGTCAGAGCATTCGTGCAATATCTGCCCATTCATGGTCCAAGTCGTCCTTGTCAGGATGGCCTATAGATGAAAGTGTATTACCCGGGTCTACCTACCATGTCATGAAAGATAAGTATTTGCAAGTACCTATGTGTGTGAAGTACAGCATGTGGATGATCTGAAATGTTAGTGTAGACCTCACAACCATATTGATTCCAGAGATATGTAGTGTACGTAATGTGTTCTATTGACTTTGCCATGGGCCATCAACTAGAGAAGGGATGAATGTTGTTTGTGGAATATGGGGGTGGGGGGTGACGGGTAATGTAATAATTCGCCAAGGGGAGACTGGGTTGGATGCACAATAGGTGAACTGAAGGTCTATGAGGGAGCGGTGGGTGAATCAGGAAGATAACCAAAAAACAAATATACACATCCACAATACAATCCCACAAACATGTGAACATTAAAATGTGCAATGCACATGTACAGAAACGTTACCGGCACATACCCACATAATGGTCCAGCCTGAACTGAGCCATCCAACCCCAACACACCTGGATACATAATTGAATACCCATCATCTCCTTCACAGCACACCACCCTTCCTGAATGTCCACCAAAACCAGCCATACTTGGGCTGCTAGATAGGTGCGGCCATATCTGCACATAGTGACCCCCTACCAATATCTAGTAGACAGTCTCACCCTAGGCAGTCTCAGGATTGCAAACTATGCATCCCTTGCATGTATAAACCTACCTTACAGCCGTAAAGCAAAGATGGTCATCGGTCCCCACAATTTTTGGATATCCCTCATGGGATATGTATCTGTTCTAAACATTAGACTTGGTGTCACGACATGATGTCCAGTCCTGTATACATCTGGGCACAAACTGTATGAGCAGTAGTTGTCCACAAGACTGCTCAGCCTCCAGCCGGTCCTGCAGAACCTACGACCCGGGATTAAACACCTGACTGTGATGCACGTCTCCCCACGTGCATCATTGGGAATATATACCTTACACATTCGCATAGTGGCAGTCAGATATAGGGTGCTTAAGGCACTTTAAAGCAGACGTAAGTAGGGTTTCCACCTGCCCCATCTTGCGAGGGATTAAACACCTGACCGTGATGCACATCTCCCCATGTGCATTATTGAGAATATATACCTTACACATTCACATAGTGACAGTCGGATATAGGGTGCTTAAGGCACTTTAAAGCAGACGTAAGTAGGGTTACCACCTGCCCCACCTTGTGAGGGACAGTCCCTTTTTGGGCAGTTATGTCCAGACCAAATATAATACAATGGCAAATGTCCTGTGATTGTAGGAAATATGTACCATATTTCATGTAACAGTTGCATAAAACAGTTATTTATGTAAAATACTCAATGTTACAAGATACAGATTAAGCAAACAAACCGCTACAGGAATAAGCTTTCATTTAGGCAAATAAGTAAAGTTCTAACCTTTGTACTGACCATGGGTATGTGTTGGCCTGTAAAATCTGATGTGTGTCCAGAAAATGCCCCACTTTGTCCATATGAAAAGGTGGCAACCCGAGACGTAAGCGGGTATGCAAGAGTGTATGCACGACGGTAGGTGGCGGTGATTCAACGGTATGGGAACACACACACACATATATAGATATGAAGAATGAGCATGGTCACAATATAGGAAATCCCTGTAATAGTTAGTGCTGTTATATATCAGGATGGCCATAGGTGAGCACACCTCTGCATCCCCAACCACAGGTAGGACACTAAAAGTGGAATGAACAATCTCCCCTTGCTAAGTCTGTCTTTCAACTAGGTACAGGGCAGTCCCGGTCCCCAGTCGGACAAGCCTAAACCCGGAAGACCACATGAACACCCTGACAATTGAACACACGTATGTGCCAGGACTATAAGCTTTGGAGGTCTGAATATCCTCAGAGTGAGTCAACATGCGGCACGAGTCCAGAGCAGTAAGGAATAGGGAATGGGGCATGTGTAGTAGTGCATTTTTCCCAACAGGTAAATGGATGCCTGCTGTGTAAGTGAAGTGATGACTCGTGTGTTCGGGTAACTATGCACCATGGGTATACATATAAATGAGGCAGAACACCAATAGTGCACTGGTAAGAGCATCCGCCTAAAGAAAAGGCATTCACGGTTCAAGGTCGACAATAGCACATATCATTTTCCTTGTGGAATGAATGTTGCTCTGCTGTAAAGCCGACATTTAAACATGTAAAGGTGAATGTGTGCATTGCATGGGACTATTAACCAGATCCTTTCAATCAAAGTGGTATTTTCATAATGTATAAGGCACAAATAAGCACAAATAAGCGACAGTAAACATATGTAATGCACGGTAAGCATAGGCAAGTGCGCCTGCGTGAGTGTAAGCAGCTCCCAGCATAGGAAATGTATATTTGTATGTACAGATGTAATATATATATATATATATATATATATATATATATATATATATATATATATATATATATATATATATACACACACACACACACACACACACACACACACACATATATGAGAAATATATATATATATATCTATATAAAGAATGGACATTGTAACAGTAAAGCATACACAAGGGATGTGAAGGAAATCAAGAGCAATGTTGGTATTATAAAGTGCTTTCAGCATATGTCATAAAAAGCTGCCCAGGAGTGAGCAGAGCACCCCTACTCACTCCACAGGCAGGGTTTTACCAGTGGGAGTAACATCGTTGAAATGCTAGGTGTACTTTACACACAGACGGAATATAGTCCCATACTGGGACCTCCAAAAATTAGAAAGTGCAAATGGCCGTATTCCATAACCCCAGGAAAGGCACATATGTGCAAATATACATGGCGGGAGACCCTGTGAATACACGAGGTGGGACAGAATGTGTGTAGGGCCCCAAAAGCTCTGGAGAGGGAAATGTGTAAAGGTGTGTCATGGCTGTGATAACAAGTGGATAATGGATGTTATGCATGTAAATTTAACACAGGTGGTGTGGAGGAACTATGGGCATGCAATTATGGACCCAGGCGTGCCAGGATTGGATGAGCCAGTTCTAATGGACTGCTCCATGGAGGTCAGCTAGGTAGTAATAGGTATATATGCATACTCACATGCAGACAACAAAATATGTTGAAGTACACATTCTGTAACACATGCATTCCATTTGTTGACATAAATAATAGGAATGTGCCCATACAAACATCGACAGTACATGGAATAATAGGCTGTGCAGAAGAGGGATGGGTCGAATCACACTATCACATTCCAATTACCATCGGTAATCCGTACATGAACATATAGCGATATCTGTCTGCTGTATAACGTGCTACATACCGACTACAAGATAACTGGAGTGTGTCGGTATTATAATGAATAAGGCACTAGTATGCTGGTGAAGCTTATAAACACCATTACGCATATGTAAGTGCGTATGAGCAGGGAATGTATTGACCCACTGATGTACATATATACAATCATATATATATATATATATATATATATATATATATATATATATATACATACACACACACACACACACACACACACACATATATATATATATATATATATATATATATATATATATATATATATATATATATATATATTACAGTAAATATACACATGTCTATACCTAGGTTATGTTACAGCAGTTACTGGTAACATGTTTAGACCGGGCATATGTTGGTGGGACGTCCACTCAACAAACGTCTACTTACCAACCCCCCAGTTAGGCTGCTGAGACATACAGACATGCAATAAAGGTAAATACAACACTGCTTCCCAGACCACCGGCAGGAAACTACCATTGGGAGAGATCTACAAGGTCTACACTTTAAACATGGACAGCGACGTCCCTTGCGGGACACCAAACATTTGGTACATATAAGCCAATGGGGGATCACAATTATGAACAGGATGTAGCTGTACACGGAACAGTAGGTTGTGCAAGCCTGATAACACATGGGTTGACACAACGTACGACATTTGTCCCAACATGGGGAGAGTGGGCAGTGTGTAGAGGTGTGTTCATATTCCACCTGCATCCACCTGCGCCCACAGTAAGGATGAGTGCTGTAGAGTAGTGGCAGGTGGGGGAACTATGGGTATGCGATTATGGGGCTAGGAATGCAGGTTTTGGCTGACAGACATGTAATAGGACTGCCCCGTGGGTGTAAGTAATATTCCAGTGTGGGTATAGCAGATGCCCATACGTCCCAAACTATAAGAGCACATCTACTGGACAGTCCGTAAACCACTGGGGGAATACATAGGGACTATATCATTGAACTCTCCCTGATTACCAGGGACTTCCGTGATTACGAATCAGAATCTTAACACAGTCCCAACTAAACCATCCTAGAACTAGTGATATTAGGAGGAAAGGTGGCGGAATACATGTAATGAATAATGACAACATGTAAGAGTCATAAACTGCATGCACCTCAGACAATGTGTATGAATACATATGTGCTCTGTGTCCGTCAATGTGTCAGGTTAATAGCACCAACCATCTAAATGTGTCCCTGAGGTCATTATGCAGTGTCCCTGATTCAGTATTTCTTCTTCCCCATTCGTATGAGAGGTCTGATAGTGAGAGAAAGCGCATGTTCTGCTGACTACCTTAGAAAGTTGATAGAATAATAGGTTTGGGGTTACCAGCTGTCCACCTTTGCGAGGGACACTCCCCTGTGAGCAGTTGTGTCCTGCATAATAGCTGTAATTAAGGCAAATGTCTTGTGATTTAGGGCAAAGACTACCTATATTGTCTGTAGTAGTAGCATAAAACAATTATGTTCCTCTGAAACACCTAAATGTTATAGGTAACAGTATAAGCAACTATAATGCTAAAAGAGTAACCTTTTATTTAGGCAAACAGTGAAGTATACCCCTTTCTACTGGCTGTGGGTGTGTTGCTTTGCAAAGTCTGATGTCTCTATATACAGGTTCTATAGGGTTGCCACCTTTCCAAATGGCCAGAGTGGAACATGTTCTGTAGAAATGTCAGACATTCCAGGACTAAACATACCTACAGCCATGCATAGTACAGGATTACACTTATTTGCACAAATAAAAACTTAATCAAGTTGCATTCGAATTGCTTATGCTACTTCACATAACATATAGAAGTGTCATATGTAAAATAACTGTTGTATGCAATTATTAATTAAACGTAGAATATAATAATGTCCTGTAATCTGGACATGTGCTATGTCTTGATTATTTTAGCACTGTCCCTCGCAAAGTGGGACAGGTGGTAACCCTGAAGTCCTACCTTCGCCAATTGAGAAGGTGGCAAACCTAGAATAGGTATGCGGTAGCATGACCCATCCAACGGATGTGGCTGCCACAATCCAAATACTTGTTTGTAATGCAGGGTCTTGGTTCCCATGTATCAGCCAGATGGCAGCAGAATGTATGCGGAACACTCAAATATGATTAATTCACTGGACAGGCCGCTGATTCCGTACAGTCAAACGCCATGCGATCACCTAATGGGCAGCCATTCCTGATACTGTAGTCAAGAGTGGCCTTAGGTCAACTGGTGCCCTAGGCATAGGGCACAATGGCACCCCCCACCACACCACCCAGTGCCCCCATCCTGGTCTACCTACACCAAATAAATACTGGTAAAGTGCGCCCACTAAAGCGGAGCCCTAGGCAGCCGCTTAGTTCGCCTATGCCTAAGGTCGGCTATGACTGTAGTCATGTAGTCAGATGTGATAGGCATCACAAGGTATGCCTAAGAGGAACACACAAATATGAAGGATTCTCCGGACAGGCCGCTGATTCCATACAGTCGAATGCCATGCCATCACCTAGTAGGCAGCTGTTTCTGATACTTTATTCATGTATTCCGATGTGATAGGCATCACAAGGTGGGAGCACATTGTATGAGGGACACACAAATATGATTGTGTCACTGGACAGGCCGCTGATTCCGTACAGTCGAACGCGATATCATCACCTAATGGGTGGCCAGACCCGATACTGGAGTCATGTAGTATGATGTAATAGGCATCACAAGGTAATACTGTGGTCCTCGCTCACACCCAGGGGTGTGAGTGACAGATGCAAGCACCAATGCCAGTGCATTAACAAGTGTGGGATCGAGCGGGTGTAAGCGTATTTGGCTACCAGTATGCGAGTATTGCATTGGTTAAGCAATGTAGAGGCTAATTGAGCATAAGAGGCTGTAACCAGAGGATATCATACAGCGCAGTCATTCAACAGTATAGGAATGTATCCCATCATGTTGATATACATGTGAGTGTTTATGTCCAGCATATAGGTAGGTTCATAGGTTCATAGGTTGGTACTGAGCTATCTGCCCGAAGGCATATATTAGCCCATCCATGTTGTGTGGTATTCACCACCCCTTTAGTAGTTCCCTAGACCCTTGTACTAGCAGCTAGTACCCTTGGCCCCTATCTAGTAGTGCTGTTGGTGTGATACCCGGTGTGAACTTTCTGTTACCCATCCACTCATCAAGGTTCCTCTTGAAGAGTGATAGTGAGGGGCTCTGTCTTATGTAGATCGGGACCCTGTTCCATAGTAAGGGAAGTCTCTGCGAAGGGAATCTATCCCTCCAGCATGTTCTAATCATTGTTGTGTTGAGGTTTATATCCCTAGAGTGTGTAGCTCGAGTAGATTTGATTTTGCTAAGATGGAGCATCTTCAACAATTCTGGGTTGGACATGGCTCTGTACATTAGACAGAGATCACCTCTGAGAAAGCGGTATGCAACAGAGAACAGTCTTAGCTTTTTCAGTCGTGCTGCATAGGCCAACTGTTTGAGGCCAGTAATTCTCTTGGTTAGGTACCTCTGTGGTCTCTCCAGCTGCTGGAGCTGTCTAGCCAGGTGCATTCCAATTGGTGCATTGTACTCAATAATGGGTCTGATGAGGGAAGAGTAGAGGGTCACCATTACATCCTTAGATCTTGATGCGAACCCTTTCATGATCAGATGGGTCACATAGAAGGATTTTCTAACCACTTTGGCAACATGGTTATCAAAGGAAAGCTGGCTATCTACTTTGGTCCCTAGATCCCTTATTTCTTCTTCAGATTTCAGGGGATTACCTCCTATGTTGTAGTTTGCGGGTACTCTGTTTTTTCCAAAGGGGATTACTACGCATTTTATGCATTTAGCTTGAGACCATGGCTTTGACACCATGCATCAGTCTCATTTAGGCCCTTCTGGAGTATCTCCATGTTGGCCAGAGACTCTGTTATAGCACCCAGTTTGCAGTCGTCCGCAAACTTAGTCAGCTACAGCCCTTCCGTGCTTGCCTGTACTTCTGAGAAGTATATGCCAAACAGGAGGGGCCCCAGGACAGAGCCCTGAGGCACACCACTCGTTACTGGTCTGGATTCGGACATAGATCCCGCTACTCTTACTTTATGGGATCTGTCTGAGAGCCAGTTTGCGATCCATCTTGTGACGTAAGGGTTTATGCCCAGGCTGGTGAGCTTATCAATAATACCTGAACGGGGAATGGTGTCAAATGCTTTAGCAAGGTCAAGGTAAGCCGTGTGTACCTCCTTTCCCTTATCTATAGCCTGAGCAACTGTCTCAAAGAAATCCACCAGGTTCAGGAGGCATGATCTGCCCTTGACGAAGCCGAACTGTGTGGGGTCCAGCGACTGGAGGTTCCCAATCTCTCCATTTATGAGTTCCATAAGGATTTGTTCCATAGCCTTACAGATCAGACTGGTCAGGCTTATTGGTCGGTAGTTCCCAGGGTCAGTTGTGGCCCCACCCTTGTGTAGCGGGACCACTGTTGCCGTGTGCCATTCTCTGGGCACATATCCTGTGGAGAGGCTGAGACTGAACAGGGTATTAAGATGCAGGTACAAACATATATAGAGATGTATCAGGGACATACCATGTGGCAACAAAGCATTACAAACTAATGAAACAGGAAACACCAGCAATGCCTGTATTATGTAATGGTGTTGCTCTATGTGATCACAAGACTCCCTCAGACAGACATGTGTCAGTCATACATGCAAATAGTTGTACATTGGCCGTATACATCACTCTGTGCATGTAATGTACATTAACACAGCAGTACCTGCCCAATCATTATGTGTGAATAGTACTCCTGCGTTGTGCTGTGTGCAACATCATCATCATGATAAAGGTAAATGGGGTAACCATAGAGGGACCGGTAGTGTTTTATGTACAATGGGGTCATCCTCCTCACATGTACCTGGACCATGTAGGAGTGATATGCACACATACCAGGGGCCCTCAGTACTTTCCACCATTAGCAGATGTCTGTTGCTGTACACCAGTATACACCCTCATGTATGGATATGACATACATGTACCTGCCCTGGGTATGTACATGCCACACACACAACATACCTGTTAATAGCATAGCTGTTGTAGTCCTTTGTTCAAACAGGTGGCTACATCTATTACACACATGCACATGGAATGTAGGTCCATGGCTGCTGAATGCTAGCAGTGCATAAGGTGTGATATCAGTGTTGACAGAGGTAACATCCCCTCTGTACTGGTCACCCATCATATCATACAACAGTCCATGTGTCATATATGTCATTACACATATCCACCAATTGCAATGCCTACAAACAAGACCAGATGTCAGGATTGTAGGACCTACACACCTGTACACGTAGTGTTGCCCATTCAGATAACATGCATGTGCAGTTGCTGATGTATGCTGGTGGTGTGTATCCTAGTATATCATGCAGCTGCAATGCAGCCTCAACATTGCCAACTGTATATGGTGATATGCTGAATGTACAGAAAGATGTACCACAGGTATGGACAGATGTGCTGAAATAACTAAGTGATGGGGCATCTTTGCTGATGGATGTTTGCTGTGGACAACTCACAGGTGTGTCACAGGCAGTCCTACAATACTCTGTGTAACTGGTAAGCAATGGTTTCATTAATTGAAGGACATAACACACAACTTAGACAGCAGTCAGGGTGACAGTGAAGGTAAATCACTTGACACCTGTTAATGGATATGACGTCCCTAGTGCATATATTAGCACTGTTGGCACAGGAAGCGTCAGTACAGTTTGTAATGCATGCAATACTGCTGTACATCTGACATACATAACAAGAGCTAGGCAGGTCTGAGATTCACAGTACTGGCATGTGTGGTTGCGTGTGTGTCCATATATGTCACGTATTGTGGGGAATACATCTCAATTGTTACTCACTCTCCTGTACACTAGTGTACACATCTGTACAGACTGCAATGTAGAAAGCAGGACATAGGCAGGGGAGTGTATCTCACACATATGAGATTTCTGTATATGCAAGACATAGGTGTATTAATTACTGAATGCCACAGTATGTGTATGTAGGGATGACTGGTCCCCGGGATGAGGATGTATATTACCATACTGAACTGATAAGACCCCTCCCACCATCCAGGCAATGGATTCTACTATCCGTGTTGATGTCCCCGATCTTAGGCCTTACTGACTACCTGTACATGTGTATTCTCTGTGGTGGGTCATGTAGGTGCACAGTACTGTAATGATGATTTGCACATAGGCAGGGGTCCTCATCCCACCAGTAGCAGCTGTGTGTGACTGTGTGTTACTGTGTCGGTGAAGCCATGAGTGTGTGTGTTACAGTGTCACTGAATACATGTGTGTCAATACTTGAGTGTGTGGGTGCAGTTGTGTGTTGGCATCCTGACATGGGAACGTGTATCACTGATTCCCATTGAGGCATCACACTTCCCACTGGCCTCTACCCTTGTAATCAGCTAGACCACTCTCTTACCTCACCACTCCATGTAACTGCGCCTGTGATGTCACCCTTTATGGATGTCACGTCTGTGGCCACAGTAGCTTAACACACAGCTATCATGCTCTTGGAACGGTTGACATGTTTGTAACATGGGACATACCCACTGGTATGTGGCAGCTACACGGTGCATGCTGGTATATTCATACATACCTGTGAGTAGACAACATTGACATATGGGACACTTAACTGCAAACACTGACATCCACCGGCACATTCAATTTGACCTGAAGAAGGACAGCAGAACATCATGACCAACATGCATTTACTGCTGTTACACAAGACACATACTGTTAACAGTATAGTACACCTGTACTACATGGTATATCTGCTGCCTGTCAACAGTCCTCAACATTTGTAAACTATACATATCATCCTAGTCTGTTCACCCTGTGCATTAGACCATATGAGCATGTCCCTGCACTGATGGTGTGGATGTCAGGGATGCGACATAGTCATCATCATATGCACAGGGTGTTAATGTTTGCTGGAGGCCTAGACTGCACTGTTGTTACACAAGACACATACTGTTAACAGTATTGTACACCTGTACTACATGGTATATCTGCTGCCTGTCAACAGTCGTCAACATTTGTAAACTACACATATCATCCTAGTCTGTTCACCCTGTACATCAGACCATATGAGCATGTCCCTGCACTGATGGTGTGGATGGCAGGGATGTGGCACAGGCATCATCATATGCACAGGGTGTTAATGTTTGCTGAAGGTCTAGGCTGCACTGTTGTTACACAAGACACATACTGTTAACAGTATTGTACACCTGTACTACATGGTATATCTGCTGCCTGTCAACAGTCCTCAATATTTGCAAACTACACATATCATCCTAGTCTGTTGACCCTGTGCATCAGATCATATAAGCATGTCCCTGCACTGATGGTGTGGATGTCAGGGATGCGGCACAGGCATCATCATATGCACAGGGTGTTAATGTTTGCCAGAGGCCTAGGCTGCACCATTGGATGACATGTGTGTGGGTTTGGGCCTTTGATGTAATTGGGCGTGTGTGGATGTTATGCATGTGTGTGTTGCGGTGCCCTACATATGTGTCCAGTGTGTGCATGTATGTATGCACACAGTTCTCCCATGTGTCTGGCCTACCCAGGAGTATTATTGACAGCTGCAGACTGTACAGGTGAGGTTTTACAGTTCACTGTGTCCGGCCATGGACATGTGACCTGTGCCAGCCAGGGGTTGCATGGGCACTACCAGACAGAGGTGCAGATTGGGTACTGTCTGATGTCACCTGTCCACTGGAACTGTGTCCCTGTTGGGACCATCTCGGGCCACGTGCACATGGCCTGCTGTGTCATGGGGTGGACAGCACAGCACTAGATGCACTGCTCCTGCTACTGCCACTATGGGAGCGGGCATGTGAGGTAGCTCGTACACGTAGACCTGACACAGGTGATGTAGCAGGCCTACGTCCATGTGTCCGACGCCTCACTCCTACCAGATGTTCCAACATAGACATCTCACACTCACGGATTGTAATGCCGCGGTCAAGGACTCCAGCCATGTCACCCAACCGTCTATCCAAAGCATCAGCAATCTGCTGTTGAGCATTTAACATTGCCTGGATGTTGTTGTTTAAAGAATGGACAGCAGCCCTCTGTAGCCTCTGATCTTCTCTTTTGCACCATTCAGCATTTGACTGTGCCTCCATTACAGCGTGAAACATGCATCTGGTGACACCAGCTGCTGCGCTCTGTCGTGCAGGAGCATGTTAGCCAAAGGCCCTCCTACGAGCACCACTGGCCACGTGCCTGTGTGGGGCACCACCAGTAGTTTGGCTGACACCATGGTGTGCAGGCACAATTTCCATAGCCTCCACATTTTCCTGTTTCAAGCTACCACGTGCCAACTGCCCTTCCTCTATGACCATTGGTGATGGGGTATGTGCAGGTATGGGATCTGTGTGCGGGGATGAGGTGGATATAGATGGAATTGTAACCAATGACACAGTTTCAGCCCCTGACAACTCTGCCTGTGTCCCAATCATACATTCATCATCACTGCTAGAGTCTGTGGGGACACTAACATCAGATGTACCGCAGGAGGGCAATGCACCTACATCACCTGTGAGGGCAAACAAGAACTGTACATTACAATCTATACAATAGACACACACACACACACACACACACACACGCGCACACGCGCACACACACACACACACACACACACACACACACACACACACACACACACACACACACACACACACACACAGATGTGATATGACAGAAGGCATGCAACATGCATGTGATATGGCAGATGGCATGCAGCGCAGGCAATAATAGTGGTAGTTATCATACATCCCTAGGTTGCACACAACAGCATGCATGTATCATAGCAGATGGCATGCAAATTACACAATCATAGTAGTGGTTAGCATAAATCCCTGTTTTACACCATGTGGACCAGTACAGGTTAGCAGTACACCTGCCTGATGTGTGGCATATGACCTTGATAATCACATATAATATGACTTGTGATCTGCTGATGTGTGCAATGACATGCATACATGTTTAACACAATGGTGTCCTGTCAAATATACATTGGGGCAATGGTGTACCAATTCTTTGTGTTGTCTGTCCGCCCTACAGATATACTGCAAATTTAGCTGATGTGCATGGCCATTGCAGGGAATCATGAGGCATCTCTAGTGCTATACAGTGTGAGTTACAGACAGGGTTCATAGCCATAACTGTGTTCAGATACAATACATATATACATATATACTGTGGGATGTGACCCACATCACTGAGGTGTATACACACTAAACCATGATGTGGAATTTGTGACACAGGTCACTGATGGGTATATGGATGACACCCCTGCACATCTGCAACCATATTGCTGCAGCCTGGCAACTATGGCCAGACATGGCGAACACGTCAGTACACCATGTCCCACATGACATCTGTGTACCACACACACACACACACACACACACACACACACACACACACACACACACACACACACACACACACACACACAAGGAGCTAGTATGGCATTTATGTCCAACACCAGCATTGGGAATGTACTGTATCTGTGGCCTGATGCGGATACTGTACAGGTGACTGTTGTCATGTTGCAACACCCTCAAGATGTGCAACACATCTTATGTGGTGGATTGATGTTACACCTATACAAGATGTGCACATGCCTGTAGGATGTCTAGTCTTCCACATCTACATTATGACCATTATACAAAGGCCATGATTGAACCATGTGTAGCCATTGTACGGCAGGGTGTACACACAAGCATAACACGTCTACTGTGTGTGTTGCTCCATGTCTCTGGCCATCATCCATGGCCATGTGTGTGCATGTGTTGCCCAAATTATTGTGATGGGCATCTATTTCACATGTCTGTGTTGTCCCATATGACATATATGCTCCACTGACAACAGGGTTATGCAAATAAAGGATGGTATGTGGGATATGTTTTCAGGTTAGCTAGGCAGTGTAGCAGCCAGGCCAATAGATGTCATGGACATGTCAAGATATCACATCACATTGTGTGACATTCATAGCAGGGCTATGATCCACACCAGTGAAACCTATGTGCTGGCCATACTCCAGCCCACTGTGTAGTACTGTTTGTATTCACAGATCTGTATTACGTCCCTAAAGTGAAGAGCACCTCCACCATATTATGCAGAGCTGTCAACACATCTGGCAATAAAGTTTGTGAGGATTCATGTCAGTGAGATGATTCTCAAGTCAACTAGTGGGCTATATGCCATGGGCCATGTATGAATCTAGGATGAAAGGTTACCTGGCAGTAGCCGACAGGTGGATCTGGGGCCAAGTGGAGCAGTGCCACATTACTGAGCCACAGGGTTAATGATACATATACCATGCATTACCAAGCACTCATCACACAATGCCTGAGAGGGGAGCAATGTGCAGCTTTGATGGACAGGAATGCATAGTATGGCAGGACTTTGTCAAGTGTATGGGACAAGGATCTGTCCAGCATTTGGTAGGTGGATGTCCTTGAAGTATGTGTTCGAGATCAGGATGAGTACGTGTAGCATGTCCAACATCACTGGGTTGGACATGGATTTATTCAGGGTATGCATCATGCTACATAGTGGAGATGGGGAATGGGAAGGCTGGTGCAGGCCATCTGCACATGGTCAATACCCCTTAAAGGAAATATGTGATCTGATATGGGTCACTTGAGTGTTCTGTATGGCTGGACAATGATCTCTATATTCATGAATGGCACCCTATCATTATTAGTGTTGCCTCATATGACTACCTGACAGGTGTGGTGACGTAGCTATCACAGGAAAGACAACTGCCCAGCTGCATTCCTCACACAGATGTCCATTATGTTGACCGCTGCCTAGGTGATAGTTCATGGGTACAGGGTTATTAACATAGGGGTGACAATGCGAGTCAGCTATTGCTCCTAGTTCATAGTCATTCACATACTTCAATAGGCAGATGCCTTCTGTTTGTCTGTGAGGTATGGACTACAATGAGGGGGAATAAAATTCATTAACCCTGACATACTGTACCTGCTACTGGTGTGATGATCACGTATTATTCAGACACCTTCTGTAGTGTTGGTTCTGCCAGCAGTCCTGTTGCAAAACACTCATGTGACATAGGAATGTACATCTAGTATACCGAGTGTAGGTGGTACACAGTATGGGTGATGATGTCCTGTGACCTGGCAAGGTTATGATATGCAGTGTGACATCAACCATACTGTCATCTACATCTGTACTGCTGACATCACTTAAGTGATCAAGGTTCAGGGCCTACCAGACCAGACTCAGCAGGGTAGTAGTAAAGTACTTCCCATTATCAGTGGTGTCTCCCCCTTTGTGGGTTGTGATACCTGTTGGTGTGCACCATTCAGTATGTACACAACCTGACATGGAGCTATGTTTTACATGATGTGTACATGAAGAGCATCTTGTTTTGCCATATGTGTATGATACAACCTGTGATGTGGGCAGGTCCCATGCAGACTGAGTGCAGCTTGTACCTGCATAGTTGTGGGTACAGGGGCCCTGTGGTGTACATGGATATATGCTTGTGTACCTGTTGGGGGGAGGGGGCCATGCATTTATATTATCCCCAGCTGTTACAGACACCCTCTGGAAGGGTCACACTGAGACAGATACCTGGTGTTAATATCATGGCGTCAAGCTGAATGCCTAAAAATGCATAGTCATCCCCTTTGGATATAACTAATTACCTGTGGATTACCACATAGGTGCTCGTCCCCTACATACAGAAAAGGTAATGTGAGATCCGGGAACCCCAGTAGATAGCAATCTCTCCTTCGATACCCATAATGACAAGGTGGTTAGAATATCCATCTGCATGGCCCCCCTAATCTCTAATGGGTTTGCATCCAGATCAGAGGGCCATTGTGACTCTACACATGTCATATTAGACCCATTAAAGGATACAACACCCCATTTGGGATATACCTACAAGACAACTGCAACAGCTTGAAAGACCACACCAGTATCACACCAAGAGGATTACTGACCTCAAATAGATGACCTATGCAGCCCAACCTATGAAACTCCAGCCGTACTCAGGTGCATACAGCATACTCACAGGTGATCTCTGCTTGACATACAAGGCCCATGTCAAACCCTGTATTGCTGGATATACTCCACCTAAACCGAAGCCCCTGAGAGCCACATGCTCTAGGGATATACCCCTAACCACTATGATGAGTAAGACATGCTGGACAGATAGATTCCTGACCCGGACACTCCCTGTGCTTTGGAACATGATTCCAATGTACATCAGGCAGGGCCCCTCATGAGCACTCTTCAAGGGAAACCTTGACGTGTGGATGGGAGACAGACATGTACCCCAGGGATCACTGCAGTTGCTCTGCTGGACAGAGGCACAGGGAACTGATGGCTCTGCTGTTCAGAGGCACAGGGAACCAACCTAATGGGGTGGCAAAAGCCAACACATGCTAGCTAGGCTTACAGATACCCTTGTTAAGACAGCCTAGTATTTACCTTTGCACATATTACATGTCTTATGTGCATGGATAGTTAAATAGCTCTTCCATTTTACTTTGCTATCATGCTGATAAATTGTCGGCTCACTAAAATACATATGTATCCTGTTATTGTGTATTGTAAATGCCGATTGACATAACTAATGTTTGCCTAACATTACAGTAATGCTATGTAGCTTGTAATACATATCTGCCTACAATACTGTACATTACACAGTTCTTGGCACAATATCCCACAAAGCAAATCATACTTGCACAGTGGCCCAACCTTCCACATGTTATTCTCTGTAATACACCCATACATATGGCTACAGTTATAATATATCAACATATACTTGTTGGACCAGCTCTGCCACTGACATCGGCTGATGAGGAGTATTTCTGTTCAAAGCCCTTATATAGCATCCCTTGTGGTGTATGTGGTGTTTGCCTTGTGACCTACAGCAGCACACAAAAATACTACAAGTGTTACTATGCTCAACAATACATCACTACAAGATAACTGTTTCCACTATATGGATTGCGTGCACATTAAATACTACAGAAAAGTACTACATACACAGACATGCTGACTGTTCTACATACCTTATTAGTAACCCGAGGTGTCATTAACCGTTGATTCAATCCTTTTCAGTTTGTGTTTCAATGTTCTTTGCAATGTTCTGCTGGTATATACAGATGATTTGAATGTGTGATAACACATCCTTTTCTAGTTACATATCAGTAACATGTGGTATCCTGTCCACCAATTGCTGTTCCAAAGTTGTTAATTGGATGCACATCAACTGTGGAGCTACTCCATTAGCCGATACCATGGCAACAGTGGTGTATAAGTGAGTACTCCTTTTGGGCATTGTCCGTTTGCCTTACTTTCGAGGGAGACAGCCTAGATGTGGTATTGCGATATATTTCAACAGCTATATGGAGACACACAGAGATATATTAGCTTCATGACTCCCATGGACTGTATGTAATGGCTAGACGATTTAGTTCTACATGTGAGTACAGCTGTTATATTTCGGAACAGTGCTACTTATGCAGGGTTAGTTTGTACCTGATACTTCTGCAGATGTTTAAGTCTGGCAAGGATATTTGGCCAGCTCAAGGGCATATGGCTATGCATGAACTGTTATGTGGTGTACAGTGTGCTCACCAGACATCCTTGATTTGGTGTACAAGTGTAGCATACTGTGCTGTTACTCACTAATTGCTATGCACAACCCTCTGAAACGGGATTAGTGCAACCAAACTGTATTACATCAGCAGCTGTTCCATTGTGTAACAGCAGCTATTTCACATAGGGCCATGTTAGTGTTTCTCTGACAAGGTATGTTAAGGCTTCTGCAGATGTCGTACAGTGTGTGAATGATTTGTGATGTTATTACAGTTTGTATTGTAATATGTTTGGCTGTGGGGGTGATGTTGGTGGGTGTACTTAGCAGATGCAGGTGCGTAGGAACTGCTTTTATACATAATCACTATGTGCATGAGGGTTCCTTTCCTATTTGAACACCTATCCTTTTATGGACTAATACAATGGTAATTGCAGGCTGATTCATTAAGGCACTGTTATGTGGTTCCTGTATAGCATGCAGGTGATGTTAGTCCTTGAATTCCTTTGGTAATACATATGAATGTAATAATGTGTTGCTACATGACAGCTGTGTATTTCTGTCATAGATATTTGCAGTCATCGTAGTTGTGTTGGCGACTGACCCTCTTTGGCTAGGATTGCCACCTTTTCATATGGCCATAGTGGGACCTTTTCGGGACACACATCTGATTTTAAAGGCCGACACAAACCCATGGTCAGTACAAGGGATAGAAATTTCCTTTCTTGCCTAATTATAAGCTTATTCTTGTAGTAGTTTAGTTGCTTATCCTGTTTCGTGTAACATGTAGGTATTTTAGATACAGAAATAACTATTGTATGCAACTATTACAGTACATATGGGACATAATTATGTCCTACAATCCCAGGACATTTGCCACGTTTAATATATTTAGTCAGGACACAACAGCCCAAAGAAGAACTGTCCCTCCCAAAGTGGAACAGGTGGTAACACTATCATTGGCTCATGTCCATAGCACATATTTGTAATAGTGTATAGGCATATACTCTCCATATCCTTTGTTCATAAAGGTTGTTAGTGGTGGAATGTGTGATTGCTATGGTCTATGTTATACACATATAGGAACACTTCAACTACTGTATACGGGAGACCTACGGAATCCTAAAACCACAGTGTTCCAATGTACACAGTAGCAGGACCAGACTCCCATACCCCACATTACCGACATCAACAGTAACTCGCTAAGGTAACACGAACATGGAACACACACATGCACACACAGACACACTGCTACCCAACACATCCAAACAAACCATCATACACTACATATAAGCAGCTGGCCAAGCCCCCCACACCCCCCCATGTAGGTGTCTGCACCCCCCATACCACTTCCTACTTTAATAGTCTACATCCTAGGTCACGCAAACAGATGCACAAAGCTAACCTACAACCACACATTACAGTCCCCCAAGAAAACACACCACACACAGAACACACACTTACACACACTACAGCCCTAAGAAACACATGTACACACAGTAACCTACCTGAAGCACAACACCAGAAGCACTGTCTAACTGTCCATTAACATCATGAGATTACACCTTGCACATCTGCTGTTTTGGTACTG
Source organism: Protopterus annectens (assembly GCF_019279795.1). Lineage (NCBI taxonomy): Eukaryota > Metazoa > Chordata > Ceratodontiformes > Protopteridae > Protopterus > Protopterus annectens. The sequence goes on along the minus strand of NC_056727.1, from coordinate 139,600,402 downwards.
TGTTCTTTCGGACCTTAAGCCTCGGGATTACGTGCGCCGGTATGTAAAGTAGTCAGTATGTGGTAGGTATCCCATTTATATGTACCTCCATGGTTATGTAGATGTTGTTAACCTATCTATATATCTACATATATATATATGTATATCCCCATATATCGACATATCTCTCTCTCTCTCTCTCTCTATATATGATGATGTGTATGTATATATATATATATATATATATATATATATATATATATATATTATATATATATATATATATATATATATATATATATATATATATATATATATATGTATATATAAAACACCTTTCAATGGGTACATGCCGGTTTGTCCTATTTCAACACATTCCTACCTTTTGTGCTTTATCCTGTCAGTATACACGACTGCCATTGGTACATCTCAGGTAGCTTAGTGGTATGTTATTATGATGAATGTGTACATGGTTGCGTATTCTTATCCTGGCAGTGATATCTTTCCTCTCAGAGCAGGCACAGGTAGTGCAAGGGTGATTAACGCACATTTCAGTGGTTGTGTGTTCCACATGTTTATTATTCTGTGGAGAACTACCTATATATGCAAGCTGTGTTTAAGGTATACTATGTAACATGTACACATCCGTGAAGATTGCTGTCAGGGATACTCCCCATTATTTGGAACTACATCCCTGATTTCATTATACAAAACCCCTCACTGACACTCCGGGGAATCCTTGCAGAGTGGGTGGTGAACAGTAGCTACATCCGAGGGATCCGGCAAGTGGATCTGCTCCACAGAGGGACAGTTAGTTGATCGATGGGGTGGTGACAGCAGACATGTTTTGCCTATCCTTATGAGTGTCCTCAGTGGATGGGCATGTACCTACCTATGTATCTATGAACCTGTACATACAGTATGGACACATGCAGATAGCTTAATTTACTGTTCAGGTATTGACCTACCTTGTGCCAATGGTGGTTGTGTGTGCAATAGTTGAGGGCTACCTATGTAGGATGCACACAGTAGACCACCTATACATGACAATTTACAGGTGGTTGTGTGGGTGTGCCATCCATGTTTGCTGTGTGTGCAGGTGGAGAAGGGTGTCAGTCCATGAGTGCCTACACTGTCAGTGTGTGTGCTATAAGTTCCCTCTTTACCAAGACATGGGCATACTGGGCACACCTCCGTCTGCCTACTGGAGCTTTCACAGGGTGTTTGTGGTCTGAGTCCCTCTGTGCCTCTGGGTCCCCTGGCAATGGTGGTGGGCTGTGAGGGCCTTCACCATTCTGTCCCTGCTGCAGCTGTTTCCGCAGGATCATATTGTGTAGCATGGCACATACTATGAAGATGTGGGCACACGTTCCTGGAGAGTATTGCAAGGCTCCACCAGATATGTCCAAGCAATGGAACCGTGATTTCAGCATCCCAAACACGCGCTCTATGATGATTCTGGTTTCTGCATGTGCCTCATTATGGCGTTCTTGCGTGGCTGTATGTGCATTTCTGATGGGAGTCATCATCCACGTTTCTAGTGCATAGCCAGCATACCCCACCAGGTGGCCATATGGGATGTCCCCCCTGGCAAATACCTGATACAGCTGTGAGGCATGCCAGATGTGGAAGTCGTGATAGCTTCCAGGGCTGCCAGCACACACATCCATGATAATGCCCTGGGCATTGTACATGACCTGGCAGTTGATGGAGGGGAATCCCTTGCGGTTTATGTAGTGCCTACCCTGCTCACCGGGTGGTGACTTGATGTGTATGTGCGTGCAGTCTATTGCACCCAGTACCTCTGGGTAGTCTGCCACATGGTGGAAGAGATGCATATTGCTGGCCAACTCCTCATGCATTCAAAGGAAGTATATGTGTTCATTGGCATGTGGTAACATGGCATCCAGGAACTGGTGGAGTACCCTGGATGCTGATGCCTGTGAGATCCCCATGATATCCCCAGCTGGCCTTTGGAAGGTACCTGTGGCTAGTATTCTCAAGCTTACACATACCTTCATGTCCACTGGGATGGGTTCCCCTCTGTTACTTCTGGCTCTGAGGTGTGGCCGGCACAGCTCAACAAGTTGCTGTATGATGTCCCTGTCCACCCTGTAATGCTCTACTATCTCCAGATCATGTAGCCCCTGGTAGGTTACTCTGAGTCTGAACACTCTTCTCCTCCTCCGGTGCCTGAGATGGTTGTTAGCATCATCCTCCACACCACCGTCAGTCTCCAACACATGCTGGTGAATCAAAGCTATGGCAGCCCCTAACATATACATATTAAAAGTTCCCCGTCTGTATACACCAATGGTGCAGAGTGTCTGAGAATACACAAGTGTGTGTGTGGGGCTTTCACACCTTATACTATTGTGCAATCGATGATGCTGGTGTAATTGGGTGTGTTTGTGTTATTCCAGCTGCAGGGTATCTTAATTATTGGTTTTACAGCAGGTGCTGCTATTGTGGGGCCTTTGGTGTTGACTTACGCTTGTCTGTCATGATTAAAGCATTGCCCTTTACTTCTAATTTCAACCCGATTCACCTCCAATTGTCAGGAATATCTAGCTGCCACCTTTCTTGTTTTGTGCTTCCACAACCCAGGATTGTGTTAGGAAATGTGTTATGTAGCTGACCTACTGCAAGTTTGCTTTGTTCTGCTGTGACAGTTCTCTTTTCTTTGCTGTACAGCACCTCCCCTTTCCTGCTCTGCAGGTAGCTGCTAGCAGCCTTGTTAGCTGTTGTCTATGGCCCACTGTGAGTTTCTAGGTGTTAATTACTCATTTGTACTCCAGTTACCATGCTGCAGCATTTCCTTACTGTCTTCCCGTACCCTTCCTGTTTCAGCTGTGGTGCGTGCCGAGCACAGCTGTTTACCGGGTTTCATGCGCGTTTTCATCCACGTTCACATGAACTTTCTTTTACCTTGTGTGCTCTCAGCTAAGCAAAGCTCTGGCTACTTCCACACCCCTATCCTGCGGCTTTGCTTAGCAACACACAACATGGATTAGCAATGATCCAATGTGCTTACAGGCCACTCCTCGGTGTTGTAATGCTATGCCGTGTGGTACATTCTTATGCCGGTGGGGCGTTTGTGATTCAGTATTACTTGACTCATTTGCATGGCATTGACTGCTAATTCCTAGTTACCGCACAGAACACTGTCACAGACCCTTAGCAACCCCTGCGCCATGGTTGTGGTGTAGCATGCATGCCACTGACTATTATGGGGATATCATGAATTGCGTTACATTATAGTTTTATGACATCTAAATATATTTTCCTTGTGATCCTGTTTGCGCACCGATGCACTGCGGTTTTACTTTGCGTTGGTGTGGCCATGACATTAAATGTTATTTTTTATATGTTGTGCATGTTGTTTTATGCCATTGGCTATATATTTAGCGATTGGCATATATTAACATTATAATACGTAAGTTTGGTTCGCTTTCATGGCTCCGATTTTATGTTTGACAAAATGTAAACAGTTTTTTTTTTGGTATATATTTCTACATGCTTACGCTACGCCTGCACAACTTCATGAATCACTATATACCTTAATTTTCATGCTACACTGCTGCGCATATAGTAATTAGCATACATGTGCCAGAAGCTGCTCAGCTTTGGTGTACGCTGGTAGTACACGTGGAAACAGCTCTTACCTGAATAGCTCGATGGCCATATTTGGCGCTAGATCGCCAATGCTACTCCAGCGCATGGTGCAAGCTTCATGAATCCTGGGGACTGTCTAGTCAAGTATATTTGTGTTAATGAAGTTTAGGCAAAAAAAAAAAAAAAACAAACAAACTGGCTAACTAGTTCTAAACAAAACAGTCCAAGAATAAAAAGTGAAAGGAACTTACAAAGTTATGTAAAAATAATTTACTAGCAAAGCTTTCAAGATAAAACTTCTTCAGTGCTTAAAATCATGCTAAAACACATTTTCATATATACACCACATGATACTATGAGTTTATAACTTGTTCTTAACAAAAGGTCTCTTTTTCCATGAAACAAGCACTCAATTGTTTATTTTAATTATTTGATTGTTGCTGCGCTTCTACCAGTTTTCATTTGTTCATGTGGTGTGTATATATGAAACTGTTTTAGTATGATTTTAAACACCCAGGAAGAGTTTTATCTCAAAAGCTTTGCTATTAAACTTATTTTTGCATCATTTTAAGAGTTCCTTCCATTTGTTAATGAAGTCTAGGAATCATTGTGCCTGTGAATTTGAGGTAGGGTTTCCCACTCTGTACCGGGGTAGTTAAAGTGTCCCATGAATAGGGTATTTGATTTAATAGTGAGTGTCTTCAGTAGGTCAAACTATGAGCTATGGGATTCTACAGACATAGTGGGTGACCTATAGCTTGATAGGGTATGGGATGGGACTTTGTGTATGGTGACTTACACATGGATAAATTCCAGGGTACTGTCCTGTTTAATCAACTTAGAGTGATGCATGTTGATAATGCAGTTTGAGACTCCTCCACCTTTTGTCTCTGTCTGTGAAGCTAATGGTCTAAATGTCTGGAAGGCACTTAAACCTTGCACTTACAGAGTACTTTCTGCTAGTTTAAACCATATCTTGGTAATGTCTCAGATGTCTGTATTCTCCAGACAGGGGAGAGGTTGTAGAGTGTGGACTTTCTTGTTTAAGCTCCAAGCATTGAGCAGTAAGATCTTTAGGTTTCTTTGGGTTTATCAATTTTGCATTGCCTAAAAAGGGGGGGGGGTCTAAGGGGCTGGATATAGTTTTAGCCAATATTTGGAAGCCTAAGGGATACCAGTGCAGACCATCCTTTGCAAAGCAACATGGATTGTTAACCATGTCCTCCCATACTGATAAATATTGATTCTCTTTGGAGGGGCATCAGAAATTAAGACAATTATTGAAGGCAATCATCTTTTGTCCATACTGTGGCATCATACATGGTGATGGTAGAATGCTGCTCAATGCAAGGTACATACCTAACTGAGACACATATTCAGAGAGAGATTAATAATGTCTCTCTTCATATAGTCCTTGGAAGTATATTTCAGGTCATTAATGCCCACAAGGGCTATGATAGAATTATACTGGTACCTGTGGTGTAGTGACATGAGTGCATGCATAACTTAGCCAGTCCTATAACAACTAACCATTATATTCTTCTTGTTCAGTCTGCTGAGGAGAGCATGTGTGTTTGTCATGCAATAGAGTCTCCCATGGCAAGAGTCCCATCTAATGTGTTTGCTTGCCTTATGGGTTTTGCTTTTGTAGCTTTAATGGATGCAGGTGCATGTGTGATGTTTGGGGTTGCTCTTGGTGAGTGCTTTAGTGAATACTGAGGATAGGCATTGTCGTTTATTGGCTTAGGATGTCTTTGGTTTGGGAAGCTTTCTTTTAATGCCTCAACATAAGTTGGTCTATGTGTATGGTGGATGTGACATGTGGTGGATGGAGCATGCATGTGTGTTCTTGACAGCCTTGTTTGTATGTGAGAGATTTGCTCCACTAAAACTGTGTATGTGCAGCTCACACATAATGTGTTTGCTTCTTTAAGGAATAAATGGTTGTCTGTGAACATGAGGCAAATGCTACATTGTCTCAGGATGCCCATATCTACCCAGCTGGCTACGGAGACATTTGGAAATTGCATATCCATGCTGCCCAGACCTGTTCACAACTCACTGAAAGGTTTCTGGAATGACAAGGTCCTTAACTTTTCTTGAATATCCTAGTCACTAGCCACTATATGGTTGGAAGTGGTGAAATTTTAATCGCTACTGAAATATTGGCAGTCTGCAGCTATTAAGTCCATTTCCCGGATACCACTCAGCAATCTTTCTAAATTAGTTTTTCATCTTTTTGCCATCATTTAGGTAATCTCACATTATTATTCTTGACTTTTTCCATAATAGTAGCTGATATATTGCATCACATTCATTCCTCTGTACTTCTTTTTTTTCTGTTTTGGTTTAATTTCCTTCAATTTCTTTGCACAGAGAATAACCTGCAATACTCTTGGCCCTTGTTCCAGTCTTGTTGACCATATTCTCTTGCTTTCTAGCTAAAGGTTTATAGTACAGCTGTACACATGACTAGAACTTCAACTGAAAGAACTCTTGATAGGAAGAAAAACCTTGCTAATTCTCAAATATACTCATTTCCTAGAATGTTTAGAAACCTATTATACTTGCAAAATGTAAAATCAGTAAATTATTGAAAGCAGACATTTTATAATTCCATACGCTAATACAGGAACATATCAAAAATAATTTGGGGAAAAATGTTAACCATGTCATTTCCTGGTAAAATGAAGCTAATCATCAAAGTCAAAGTCAAAAGTAAACTTTATTGTCATTCAGATTAACAATGCAATATATCACTGGATAAAATGTTGTTACTTCAGAGTGATGTGCATTAAAACAGTTTTCAGAATAAGGTGAAGAAAGCACATAGAAGAAATACTAGACAGTAGAGATATAAGTACACACATAGATAACTTACCCGCAACCAGTTTTAAAATAGGATCGTAGCATAGCATAATTCCCAGTTCCTGTACTTGTGCAAATAATAATTTAGTACAGACTGCATAACTTAAATATAATAATTTAATTCTTTGTCGGTAAAGACAATTATATCGCACTTATGATGTTCTCAAGAACTGAGTGAGCGTTGACATTATTAAGGTTAGTTGTTTAACAGTCTGTTCCCTTCTGGAAAGAAACTATTCCTGAATCTTGATGTCCTACACATGATGCTTCTGTGCCATTTCCCTGAACACAAGAGGTGGAACAGTCCATGTGCGGGATGATACTTGTCCCTTATCAGCTTCACAACCTTGCCATGGCATCTGCAAGAGTAAAAGTCCTGTAAGGACTGGAGGTTTGATCCTGTGATTTTCCTGGCCTGCATTACTACCTTCTCTAATGCCTTGCAATCTGCGTATGAGCAGTTTCCATACCAGACAATGATGTTGTTAGTCAGTATGCTTTCTATCATGGCCCTGTCGAAAGGTATGAGGATATGGGAGTGGATGTTGTCAGGCTCTCTTTACAAGGTTGGAGGTGTTTGTTGCCCAGCTTAGATCATCTGAGATGTGCACCCCTAGGAATTTGGTGATTTTTACCCATTCCACTGCTGTACCACTTATGGCAATGGTGCATGGGACCCTTGCTTCCTCCTGAAGTCAACAATGATTTCTTTTGTTTTGTCAAGATTTAGTGCTAGGTTGTTGTCGGTGTACCATCTGGTGAGTTGGTTCACTTGCTCTCTGTATGCCCCCTTGTCATCATTTCTGATGAGGCCAATCATGGTGGTATCTTTGGCAAACTAGGTGATGTGATTTGTCTAATGTTTTGCAGAGGAGTCATGGGTCAGTATTGTGAAAAGAAGTGGACTTAGTACATAACCTTGTGGGATACCTGTGTTCAAGGTGATGCATCATGAGTCGTTCTTCCCAGTTTGAATGATTTGGGGCCTGTTGGCCAGAAAGCTGAGGATCCATTTGCAGAGTGTATTTTCTATGCCTAGTGATCATGTCTAGTAAACACAGTGTTCCCTCTGCTATTATCCCCACTGACTGTCTGCTTCAATACCTGTTCCCTTCTGCAAAAAAGTAGTTTGTGTCTGTCTTCAGCTCACCTTTCGTACCCATGATTAAAAATTCATGCAAACTAACATCCAGCTCTTTTTCCTTATCACTGATAAATAAGTTCTAGAAAATAAGCAGAACTTGTTGCAAATGTTGCAATAAAAGGTCCCTGGTTTGGCTGGTTCCCTTGGAGTTTTATCCTACAATTCCTTCTTTGCAAAGATGCACACATTTATTTTAGATCTTCCTTTAACTAAATTTTATTCTCCAATGTATAGGAAAAATGACTGCATTTTCTCAACACTAAACTTGTTACCAAGTGCTATCTGATAATTGTAGAATAAATGTTTAACCTAGTAAAACAGGCTGCTGTGTATGGGCCAGCGTGGTTTCATCAAACATTTTAGTACCATTGCTAGTTGGAAATAACCACAAATCTTTGTGAATTGCTGCAGTCTGTTCTTTGATTTCACCTGAACAGAATAACACATAGAACGTTGACAGTCCCACTGTCTTGAGATGAAACTCACCAAAAAAACGACAATTCGGCAGCTGAAAAGTGTGTACGAAAGCCAGTGGAACAAATGAAACAAATGCCTTCAAAAACCAGTGATATCCACAGCCAAACTCTCAGCAGTTAGATAAACTTTTATAAAGCCAGTGGAACAGATGAAACAAATGAAACAAATGTCTTCAAAAAACAACGGTATCCTTAGTCAATCTATAATTTTATTAAACGAAACACAGAATAATCCAACAGGTTAAGCGCTTTCACTTGCTAAATGGCAAGCTTCTTCATAACAAGTTGAAACAAACCTCTCAGCACTTAAATAAACGTTTTGGCGCCAAAATTCAAAATACACAATGCTTCATATTAAAGGTATATGACACCTAAAATTACACATAGAGCAAAACCTATTATTATAAAAATCCTATCTATGCTAATCACAATGTGAACAAATACAATGTATAATATATATTATAAAATATAAATCTAAACCTTAAAATTATTTTAGTATTAAATATTTGTATGTATAATGCCTGGATAATACAGAACAAATTGTTACATATCCATCCAAACTGTCCTATAAAAACTATAAGAATCTAAACAACAAAATCAATATACAATGACCAAAATATATGTCTTGTCCTAAATCCATCTGTCTATAAAAATATTGTAACAAAGTTGTACCATCAATATGATGTGAATATTTGAATATAAATATAAATAAATATAAAATTTGGTATGCCTGTTTGTGTCTGATAATCACAAATTAACTGTTGCATATGCCACTAAACCCAAATTCAACCTATAGCTAGCAAAGGTTTAATAGAAATAACATCATTGAGTCCTGGTGGGGTTGAAGCATCCAATAAAACCTGCCACCAATACTCTTTGTATGAGAACAGGCCCTTGAAGTCCCCCCCCCCCCATGTCAAGTTGAACACTGTCAATAATAACAAACTTGAAATAGTGCCTGTCTCCACATTTTTTGATATGTCTAAAAAGAGCGTTCTTTACATCTTTTGTCCTGATACTATATAAATGAGAATATATCTGTTTATTACATTTCCTCTCAGTTTTTCCTATATAAAATCCTGAGCATGCCATGCATTTAGCCATATATACAATCATCTTAGTGCAACAATCATCTTGTTTGAATATTATTTTTGTACTATTTATATTTTCCAATGTTATACTTTTTTCCTGAAGAATGTGACTGCACTGTTTACAACTACCACATTTTTTAGTATGAGTCATAAGATATTGGTTTTAAATTCCTTTTCTCTAAATATTTCTTTATGTTGTACCCCATCTTATACACAAATCTGGGTCCAGTCCCTAAAATACTAACCATGCTTATTAATGGACATGATGTCTATTGTCCTTGAACATAATTACATTCAATTCGAGGGTGAATTCTTTAGACAAACCAGGGGCATTGCTATGGGAGCAGCATGTGCTCCCATCTTCGCTAACCTGGTTATGTTAGACTGGGAAGAGACTAAGGTGTTAAAGAGCCAGTTTATGCACTATATTAAATATTATTCACGTTATTTAGATGATATATATATATATATATATATATATATATATATATATATATATATATATATATATAAATATTATGGGAAGGGAGTTAGGACAGGTTGGACCAGTTTTTAATATATCTCAATCAGAGTAGCAATTGTTTAAAATTCACTTCGTATAGCAATGATTTTGGTGTACCCTACTTAGACACATGTGTTTCTAAAATGGGATCTGGGTTTACATCAAGAATTTATAGAAAAAATACCTTTTCCAACAGTTATTTAGAATTTTCCAGTTATCATCCCAGGAACAGTTTTATCAACATTTATAAAGGACAGATCATACGTGCCATCCGAATGACTTCTGTATACAAAGACATGATAGAGGAAGTGGCGCATATCACGACTATGTTCCAGGAAAGAGAATATGATGACAAGATGATGGCTAGGGTTAGTCAACAAACTATTCAAGGATGGACATTTAAATATAAACCATTGTTGGGCTTATATTATGCATCAGGGCTGACTGATGAACCACCAGTACATTCCCTAGAAGATAGTCCATCATATGGGAAATATTGTGTGTTGGAATATGGACTATATATAGGTAAAATTAAGAACATCTTGACTACCAATTGCAATATCATTGCTATTGATGATGAATTGGTTAGTATTTTAGGGACTGGACCCATATTTGTATAAAAGATGGGGTACAACATAAAGAAATATTTAGAGAAAAGGAATTTAAAACCAATATCTTATGACTATTATACTAAAAAATGTGGTAGTTGTAAACAGTGCAGTCACATTCTTCAGGTAATTGTTGCACTAAGATGATTGTATATATGGCTAAATGCATGGCATGCTCAGGATTTTATATAGGAAAAACTGAGAGGAAATTTAATAAACAGATATATTCTCATTTATATAGTATCAGGACAAAAGATGTAAAGAACGCTCTTTTTAGACATATCAAAAAATGTGGAGACAGGCACTATTTCAAGTTTGCTATTATTGACAGTGTTCAACTTGACATGGGGGGGGACTTCAAGGGCCTGTTATCATACAAAGAGTATTGGTGGCAGGTTTTATTGGATGCGTCAACCCCACCAGGACTCAATGACATTATTTCTATTAAACTATTGCTAGCTATGGGTTGAATTTTGGTTTAGTGGCATATGCAAAAGTTAATTTGTGATTATAAGACACAAACAGGCATACCAAATTTTATATTTATTTATATTTATATTCAAATATTTACATCATATTGACGGTACAACATTGTTACAATATTTTTATAGACATGTAGATTTAGGACAAGACATATATTTTGGTCATTGTATATTGATTTGTTGTTTAGATTCTTATAGTTTTTATAGGACAGTTTGGATGGATATGTAATAATTTGTTCTGTATTACCCAGGCATTATACATACAAATATTTAATACTAAAATAATCTTAAGGTTTAGATTTATATTTTATAATATATATTATACATTGTATTTGTTCATATTGTGATTAGCATAGATAGGATTTTTATAATAATAGGTTTTGCACTATGTGTATTTTTAGGTGTCATATACCTTTAATATGAAGCATTGTGTATTTTGAATTTTGGTGCCGAAAAGTTTATTTAAGTGCTGAGAGGTTTGTTTCAACTTGTTCTGAAGAAGCTTGCCATTTAGCAAGTGAAAGCGCTTAACCTGTTGGATTATTCTGTGTTTCATTTAATAAAATTACAGATTGGCTGAGGATACCGTTGGTTTTTGAAGACATTTGTTTCATTTGTTTCATCTCTTCCACTGGCTTTCTAAAAGTTTATCTAACTTCTGAGAGTTTGGCTGTGGATATCGCTGGTTTTTGAAGGCATTTGTTTCATTTGTTCCACTGGCTTTCGTACACACTTTTCAGCTGCTGAATTGCCGTTTTTTTGGTGAGTTTCGTCTCAAGACACTGTTACTGTCAATGTTCTATGTGTTATTCTGTTCAGTAGTTGTTTGGAACATTGTTTGTGCTGGTTCCTTCTGATTTCACCTGAGGTATGCCAGCATTAACAGGAATTAAATTACTATTCCATCATTGGAACCTAAAAAATGGATTACTTGCTACCACCCAAAAAACTTTTAATTGATATCATGTTTTAGTTACTGCTTACAGTCATACATAGTTCTGTCCTCAGAATATCATAACAGCCCTCCACAAAGAAATAAAGCTCTGAGGAAGATTCAGTCTTTGCTGAAAACTGACTTACCAATAAAAGTATCCCCACATCAGTCAAACAAAATTAAAACTTTATTGGTTGACCCTGAGCTTAATAAAACACAAGCTCACTTTCCCTGTAGTATCTCCCCTAAATTATAATAGGTGTACGAAAGAGGCTCTACAATTGCAATGTCCTTGATGTGTATATGAGTCGTGACTTTGAGCTTGTAGAAGCTCGCTGAGAAGTTGAAAGATAGTCCCCGGGATTCATGAAGCTTGCGCCAGGCGCAGGTGTATTGTTGGTGTTTTAATGCCAAATATGGCTGCCGACCGATCCAGGTACAAGCTGTTTCCACGTGCACTACCAGCTTATGCCAGAGTTGCACAGCTCATCATGGTGCTTGAATGCTAATTACCCCATGTGCAGCAGTGTAGCATGAAAATGAAGGTATATAGCGATTCATGAAGTGGTGCAGGAGTAGCGTAAGCATGCAGAAATGTAAACAAAAAAAAAACTGTTTACATTTTTTCAAACAGAACATCGGAGCCATAAAAGCAGACCAAACTTACATATTACAATGTTAACATACACCAATGGCTAAATATACAGCCAATGGCATAAAAAAATATGCACAACACATAAAAAATAACATTTAATTTCATGGCCACACTAACACAAAGTACAATCGCAGTGCATGGGCGTGCAAACAGGAACACAAGGAAAATATATTTAGATGTCATAAAACTGCAATGTAACACAAATCATGATTTCACCATAACAGTCAATAGTATGCATGCTACACCACAACCAAGGCGCAAGGGTTGCTAAGGGTCTGTGACAGTGTTCCGCACGGCAACTAGGAAGTAGTAGTCAATACCATGAAAATGAGTCAAGTAATACTGAATCGCAAATGTTCCACTGGCGTAAGGATGTACCACATGGCGCAGTGGTACAATGCCGAGGAGTGGCCTGGAGGGAAACAAGACATCACGAGAGGTGTGCGCCACCGTAGCTGTAAGCACATTGGAGCATGGGTAATCCGGGTTGCTGTTACTAAGCAAAACCGCAGGTTAGGGGTGTGTACCTAGCCATAGCTATGCTTAGCTGTGAGCACACAAGGTGACCAAAAGTGCATGCGAATGTGGATGAAAACGTGCTCAAAAGCCAGAAACCGGGTGCGCGTGGCGCTCAACTTAGCTGAAACAGGAAGGTTATGGGAAGACAATAAGGAAATGCTGCAGCATGGTAATATGAGTATAAATGAGTAGTTAACACCTAGGAACTCACAGTGGGCCATTGACAACAGCTAACAAGGCTGCCAGCAGCTAACTGCAGAATCGGAAAGGGGAGTTGCTGTACTGCTAAGAAAAGAGAACTGTCACATCAGAACAAAGCAAACCTGCAGTAGATCAGCTACATAACACATTTCACAACACATTCCTGGGTTGGGAAATTACAAAACATGAAAGCAGGCAGCTGGATGTGTGCCTGATAATGGGAAGGGAATCGGGTTGAAAAGCGAAGTAAAGGGCAATAGATGAATCATGGCAGCCAAGTGTAATTCAACACCACAGGCATCACAATAGCAGTACCTGCTGTGAAACCCACAAGTAAGATACCCTGCAGCTGGAATTACACATACACACCCAATGACATCAGCAACTTCCAAAGCACAATAGTATAATGTGTGAAAGCACCGCACACACACTTGTGTATTCCCAAACACTCTGCACCATCGGTGTAAACAGACAGAGAACTTTTAAAATGTACATGGTGGGGGCCGCCATAGCTTTGATTCATCAGTATGTGTTGGAGACTGAAGGTGGTGTGGAGGATGAGGCTGACAACCACCTCAGGAACCGGAGAAGGAGAAGAGTGTTCAGACCAAGGGTAACCTACCAGGGGCTAAATGATCTGGAGATAGTAGAGCATTACATGGTGGACAGGGACACCATACAGCAAATCGTTGAGCTGTGCTGGCCACGCCTCAGAGCCAGGAATAATACAGGGGAACCCATCCCAGTGGACACAAAGGTATGTGTAAGCTAGAGAGTACAAGCCACAGGTACCTTTCAAAGGCCAACTGGGGATATCATGGGGCTCTCACAGGCATCAGCATCCAGGGTACTCCACCAGTTCCTGGATGCCATGTTACCACATGCCAATGAGCATATATACTTCCCCCGAATGCATGAGGAGTTGGCCAGCAATATGTGCCTCTTCCACCGTGTGGCAGACAACCTGGAGGTACTGGGTGCAATAGACTGCACGCACATACACATCAAGTCACCACCTGGTGAGCATGTTAGGCACAACATAAACCGCAAGGGATAGCACTCCATCAACTGCCAGGTCATTTGCAATGCCCAGGGCATTATCATGGATGTGTGTGCCGGCAGCCCTGGAAGCTACCACAACTCCCACATCTGGCATGCCTCACAGCTGTACCAGGTATTTGCCAGGGGGGACATCCCATATGGCCACCTTGTGGGGGACATTGGCTATGCACTGGAAGCATGGATGATGACTCCCATCTGAAATGCACACACACCCATGCAAGAACGCCATAATGAGGCACACACACAAACCAGAATCACCAGAGTGTGTGTTTGGGATGCTGAAATCATGGTTCCATTGCTTGGACATATCTGGTGGAGCCTTGCAGTACTCTCCAGGCTTGTGTGCCCACATCTTCATAGAATGTGCCATGCTGCATAATATGATCCTGCGGAAACAGCTGCAGCAGGGATATAATGGTAAAGGCCCTCACAGCCCAGCACAATTGCCAAGGGCACCACAGGGACAGAGGGATTCAGACCATAAACACCCTGTGCCAGCCGCAGTAGGCAGATGGAGGCATGCCCAGTATGCCCATGCCTTGGCAAAGAGGGAACATATAGCACATACACTGACAGTGTAGGCCCATACAGACTGACACACTTCTCCACCTGCACACACAGTATAGATGGATGGCACACACACACGACCACCTGTAAATTGTCATGTATAGGTGGTCTACTGTGTGCATCCTACATAGGCAGCCCTCAACTATTGCACACACAACTGCTATTGGCACAAGATAAGTTAATACCTGAACAGTAAAGTAAGCTATCAGCATGTGTTGATACTATACGTATAGGTTCCTAGGTACATCTGTAGGTACATGCCTAACTGTCAGAGGCCATTCATAAGCCTAGCCAAAATGTGTCTGTTGTCACCACCCCATTGATTAACCAACTGGCCCTCAGTGGAGCAGAGCTAAGTGCATGCTCCCTGGGGTGTAACCACTGTTCCCCACCACTCTGCAAGGATTCCCTGATGTGTTATTGAGGGGCTCCATATAATGTAATCAGGGATGTAGTTCAAAAGCATGGGGAGTACTCATGACAGGTATCTGTCATCCCAGCATTCTCCAGTTATGGTTGTGGCAAGGTATAGCTCATTACAGTGTGTGGCTCACTGTGACATGGATTCCCATAGCTGGAGCATATCCATTAAGCCTCACTTGGACATACCATTAACAGGTATCATCCATATGTACACCAACTGAGTTACACATGTGTTTGCAGTATTGAGGAACAGCCTTAGTACTCTCTACATACTAAACACCATAACACTTGTACATATCCCAGATGCCTCAGTGGTAAAGCCACTGACTGTGTCATTCATGGTCCTGGTTCCACGACCTGCAAGGGCTGTTACATAATTCTGATGTCCCGAATAAGGGATGTTGGATGCAGGTCATTAAAGCACATTTAAGCACATGTTAGTGGGTTTTTGCACTGATAAGTGCCAGTAAGAGGTGTTTAAGCATGACTACATGGATATGCGCAACACAGGTCTAACCTTTGCTGAATATCATGCAGATCACAGGAAAATCTGCCCAGAACCGCTGAAATGTGAGTTATTCACCCTTCTACTGATAGTGCCTGCTCTGAGAGGTAAAACGACCACTGCCAGGAGTAGAACACACAACCATGTACACAATCTTCACAATAACCAACCACTAAGCTACCTGAGATGTACCAATGGCAGTTGTGTAGTGTGCCAGGTTAAAACACAAAAGGGCAGACTTCGGGATATAGTATAAACTGCCATGTACCCAATGAAAGGTGCTTTCTCTCTCTCTCTCTATATATATATATATATATATATATATATATATATATATATATGTATATATATATATATATATATATATATATATATATATATATATATATATATATATATATATATATATATATATATATATATATATATATATAGAAAGGGTGATATATATATATATATATATATATATATATATATATGTATATAAATATATATATATATATATATGGATATACATATATATATATATATATATATATATATATATATATATATATATATATATATATATATATATATATATATATATATATATATATATATATATATATATATATATATAGGTTAACAACATCTACACAACCATGGAGGTACATATAAATAGGATAACTACCAAATACCGAATGCTTTACATACCGACGTGCGTAATCATGAGGCTTAAAGACCGAAAGATCACAGTACCAAAACACCAGAACCGCGAGTACTACTATCATAATGTTAAGGGGCATTTAGTTAGTGGTTCTGGTGCTGCAGTTCAGGTTGGTACTGTGTGTAAGTGTGTTTCTGATTGCTGTAGTGTGTGTAAGTGTGTGTTCTGAGTGTGGTGTGCATTTCCGGGGGACTGTAATGTGTGTGTGTGGGTTTGCTTCATGTGTCTGTGCTATCTCGGAGGTAGATTATTAAAGTGGGTGTGGTGTGGGGAGTGCAGCCACCAACATGGGGGGTGTATGGGGGCATGGCCACCTGCCCATATGTAGTGTGGGATGGTTTGTTTGGATGTGATGGGTAGCAGTGTGTCTGTGTGTGCATGTGTGTGTTCTGTGTTTGTCTTACTCTTGGGAGTTTGACTGTCACGAGTTTGAGTGTTCGGTATTGTGGGGTTTGGGAGTCTGGGAACGATAATGTGGTCGTTGGAAGTGTGTGCATTCCTTGAATCCATGGGTATGCCGTATACAGTGGTTGAAGTCTTAAAATATGTGTATAACATGGACAATAGCAATCACACATTCAGCCACGACTTAACGTTATGAACAAAGGATATGGAGAGTATATGCCTATACATTATTACAAATATGTGCTATGGACATGAGCCAAAGATAGGGTTACCACCTGTCCCACCTTGCGAGGGACAGTCCCTCTATGTGCGGTAATCTTCTGACCAAAATGAGTACAAATACAATCCATATTTAATGTAATTGTTGCATAAAATAGTCATGTCTGTATCTAAAATACCTACATGTAACAAGAAACAGGATAAGC
This sequence comes from Protopterus annectens, assembly GCF_019279795.1. NCBI lineage: Eukaryota > Metazoa > Chordata > Ceratodontiformes > Protopteridae > Protopterus > Protopterus annectens. The sequence continues at coordinate 139,583,232 of NC_056727.1, read as the reverse complement.
AAATAAACCACTACAAGAATAAGCTTTTATATAGGCATATATGTAAAGTTCTATACTTTGTACTGACTGTGGGTGTGTATCGGCCTCTAAAATCCGATGTGTGTTCTGCAAATGTCCCACTATGGCCATTTGAAAAGGTGGCAACCCTGGCCAAAGAGGTTCAGTCACCAACACAACTCCAATGAGTGCAAATATCTGTGACAGAAATGCACGAGACAGCTTTCATGTAGCAACATTTCATTACATACCGATGTATTTCCGAAGGGATTGAAGGGCCAACATCACCTGCAAGCTATACAGGAACCAATTAACAATGGCTTAATGAATCAGCCTGCAATTACCATAGTATTAGTCCACTAAAGCATAGGTCTTCAAATAGGGAAGGAGCCCTCACATACATATCGAATATGTATAAATGCAGTTCCTACACACCTGCATCTGCTATGTACACCCACCTACATCTCCCCCACACCTGAAACAATTGCAATACATACTGTAATAACATCACAAACATCCACTCAATTTATGACATCTGCAGAAGCCTTAACATACCTTGTCAGAGACACACTAAAATGGCCCTACGTGAAATAGTTGCTGTTGTACAATGGAACAGCCGCTGATGTTACAGGGTTTGGTTGCAATAATCCCATATCAGATGGCTGTGCATACACCAGGAAGTGTTACCAATTACTGATTAACAGCACAGTATGATACACATGTACAGTATACCAAAGATGTCAGGTGAGCACAGTTCAAAACACCTAACGTTCTATGCATAGCCACACAGCCTTGAGCTGCCCAAACATCCTTGCCACACCTAAACATTTGCAGATGTATCAGGTACAAACCCTGCAGAAGTAGCAATGTTCAGAAATATAACAGCTAGACTCACATGTAGAACTACATCCTCTAGCCATTACACACAATCCACGGGGGCCATAAAGGTAATATATCTCTGTGTGTCTCCATATGGCTGTTGCAATTTATCACAAACAACACATCCAGGCCATCTTCCTTGAAGGTAGGGCAAAGGGACAATGCCCAAGTGGAGTATTCAATTATACACCACTGTTGCCATGTCATTGGCTAATGGAGTAGCTGCACAGCTGATGTGCATGTAATCATCTACTCCGGAACACCAATTGGTGGCAGGATACCACATGTTACTGATATCTAAATATAAAAGGATGGCTTGTCATACATTCAAACCATCTGTATATACCAGAAAAATGTTACAACGAGGATTTCAACACAAATCAAATAGGATTTAAATTACCGTCAACAACTCGGGTTACTAATAAGGTATGTAGAACACTCCGTATGTCAGTGTATGTAGTACCTGTTCTGTAATAATTAAACTGTACGCAATGAATATAGTGGGAAAAGGTATTATGTAGTGATGTATTGTTGAGCATAGTAATGTTCATAGAAATTGCGTGTACTGTTGTAGGCCACAAGGTAAACACCTCATACACCACATGGGATGCTATATAAGGACTTTGAAAACAACAATTCCACTCCAGCCGCTGTCAGTGGCAGGGTTGGTCCAACAAGTACATGCCATAACAGTGGATAGTATATGTTGATATACTGCAACAGTAGGCATATGTATGGACGTATAACTGAGAATAACATGTCTAAGGTGGTCCTGCTGTGAAATTATGATTTGCATTGTGGAATATTGTGCCAAAAAATGTGTAATGTACAGTATTGTAGGTAGATATGTCTAACATTTTACATAGCATTACTGTTATGTTATGCAAACATTGGGTATGTCTATTGGCATGTACAATACACAATAACAGGATACATATGACTTGTAGTCACCAGACAGTGTATCAGCATGATAGCTAATTGAAATGGTAGAGCTAGTTAATTATCCATGCACAAAGGACATGTAATAGGTTCATAGGTAGGTACTATGCTGTCTGGCCAAGGCCATTCATAAGCCTAGCTACAGTGTTTTGGCTTGCGCCACCTCCCTAGGTTAGTTTCCTGTGCATGTGAGCAGTAGAGCCATTAGTTTCCTGTGCCTCTGTACAGCAGAGCCACTGCAGTGATCCCTAGTGTACATGTCTGTCTCCCATCCACCCATAGAGGTATCTCTTGAAGAGCGCTAGTGAGGGTCCTTGCCTGATATACATAGGAATCATGTTCCAAAGCATGGGAAGTGTCCAGGTCAGGAATGTATCCCTCCAGCACGTCCTAGTCATCGTTGCATTTAGGTGCATATCCCAGAGCATGTGGTTGTCAGGGGCTTTTGCTTATGTGGAGCATATCCATCAATACTGTTTTGGACATGGGCCTTGTATGTCCAGCTGAGATCACCTCTGAGTACGCGGTATGCAAACGAGTACAGTTGGAGTTTCTGTAGTTGGGCTGCATATGTCATCCTTCAGAGGTCAGTATTCCTCTTGGTGTGGTAATGTTGTGGTGTTTCAAGCCATTGCTGTTGTCTCGTAAGGTACATCCCAAATGGGGTGTTGTACCCTTTAATGTGTTTCATAAATCATGAGTAGAGAGGCACAATGGTTGCCTTTGTTCTGGCTACAAACCCATTAGAGATTAGGGGGGCTGCGTAGAAGGATATCCACACCACCTTGCCAATATGGTTATCAAAGGAGTGAATGCTATCTACTTGGGTTCTAAGATCCCTTATTATGTCTTATGTATGTAGTGGACTACCACCTATGTGATAGTCTGCGGGTGACTGGTGTAATCCAAAGGGGATGTCTATGCACCTTGTGGCATGCAGCTTGAGGCCATGTTATTGACACCAGGTATCCATCCCAGTGACACCCTTATGGAGGGTGTCCGTATCAGCTGGGGAATCAATCATGGCCCCTAGTTTGCAGTTGTCTGCAAACCTTTTCAGCCTAAGTCCTCCTGAGCTAGCCTGTACCTCAGAGAAGCATATACTGAACATGAGGGGCCCTATGACCAAGCCCTGGAGGATGCCAATTGTAACTGATTTACAGTAGGACCTAGGGTATGCTACCCTCACTGTGTGGGTTCTGTCCATGAGCCACTTTGTATTACATCTCATGACGTAGGGGTTAATGTGCAGGTGGATGTGTATGTTGATAATACCAGAATGGGGAACAGTGTTGAAAGCCTTTGAGAGGTCAAGGTAGGCTGTGTGGACCACCTTACCTTCATCTAATGCCTTGGTAACTGTCTCAAAGGAGTCCACCAGGATTTGGAGGCATGGTCTGGCCCTAACAAATCCAAACTGGGTGGGATCAAAGGTTTGGAGGCCACCAATGTCTCTGTAAATGAGATCCATGATGATGTGCTCCATAGCCTTGCAGAACAGTCTAGTCAGGAGTATAGGGCAATAGTTCCCCTGGTCTATTGTGGCACCACCTTTGTGGTGTGGGATAACTGTTGCTGTGTGCCATTCAGGGGCCACAATGCCTGATGCAAGGCTATTATTGAATATGGTGCCTAAGTGGAGAGCCAGTTCATTCTGAAGTTTGTGGAAATCACAGCCTGGGATGTTGTACGGTCACATAGATGCTGTGTTCATGGCTTTAGAGAGTGCAGCTTTGAACTGTGTAGTTGTGATCGCAGGGACTCTGCATCATTCCTGTATAGATATGGGCCCTTTACGGTGTGAGAGGGGTGTAAAGTTAGCACTGAACCTATCTGCCAGGATGTTGCCAATATCAGTCAGTTCTGTATTGTTCGTGCCTTACTGCTGTATCTCAGAGCAGATGTGGATATTGCCATTGAGAGTAGTGACATACCTCTAGAACGCTTTGTGGTAGTCCTTGGAATTAGTCGCAGTTATATTTACGTAGCTAGCTTTGGAGGATGTGATAAGGGATCTCAGATTCTTACTGAGGCTGACCAGGGAGATCCTCCACTCATGGGATTGTACTCTAATTTGCAACAGTCTCCTCCTTCTGTTGTACATTATGTCCATGGCAGTGGACCACCAGAGTGGCTTCCTTTTTCTGGAGGGTAGCGTTATGGTTCTGTTTGGGATAGCATGATCCATGCAGTCGTGTAAGTGCTAATTAAGTGCAGTTGTGTATGATTCAGCAGTTGTAACTGTATTGTCCATCTGCATGGGTGTCATGACATTTACTACTGCTGTCATAAGAAGCCTGAAGTTGGCTTTGTAGAAATATTGTACTGTGGTTTCCATAAAGGGTGTGGCACCGGGATGTGGATAACAAGGGTGATTAGCGTACGTTCGGATATGACCAACGAGGAGATAACCCCAGGTGTGGAACACCAGTCACACATGTTGGTAATGACCAGGTCTAAGATATTATTGCCCCTGGTGGTGGTGTGGATAGGTTGATCCAGGCAACTGGAGTTTATGAATCCCAGAAAGCTTTGGCCTAATGTGTCGGTACATGAGTAGGTATCCCATTTAATGGTGGGATAGTGTCAGTCGCACATTAGTAGTTTGTCTGGTTGAACCCTAATTTCAAGTACACCGAAAAGAGAGGACCATTAACTGTGGGATATGGTGGGGGATCTGTAGCAAGCTACAATTTGTATAGCAGTTATGGCCAGAGTTAGTTGCACTTGGATAACCTCTGATGCATTGTGCTAAGCAACTAGCCTGGAGGTGTGGATATCCTTAGGAAATATGGGCACACCTCCACCGTGGGTGTTCCAATCCTGGTTACATGACTGAAAGGTGTGGTATGAGTAATAGCCTGGTAGTGCAGGGGTGCTCTCAGGATCCTAGAAGCAGGTCCCAGTCACTGCACAGATATCGAAGTGGTCCATTACAAGGAGTGCCTCGGGTGAGTGTGTTTGAGATTAAGACGTCAGGCATTGAGTAGCATTACCCTCAGGTTTTGCTTGCCTGTTCCTGTCATGGTGGTGTAGGAGCAGCAAGAGCCTTAGCCATTATCCGGAATCCCAGGACCGACAGGTGCAGGCCATCTGTGCCAAAGCATCATGTTCTGTCGACCAAGTCATTCAAAGCAGACAGATACTGGATACCCTTGGAATGACACCAGAAGCATAGCCAATTGTTGAAGTAAATCATTTTGTTCTTGTACTGCATTATCAGTCTGGACGATGGCAGAATGCTACTCAAGGTTAGGGTGATACCTGCCTGGGCTACAAGATCAAAGAGCTATTCCATGTCTCTTTACATGTAGTCCATGAAGGTAGATCCCAGGGCATTCACACTAGCATGGACAATGACACAGTCATATTGTACCTGTTGAGGAGTGACCTGAGTGCATAGGTTATGTTGAGGATCCTGTTACCCAACAGGCAGCTGACAGTAACTATCTCCTTGTGTAGCCTGGTGAGTGGGACATCAGTGTGACTGCCTATAGAGTCACCTATGACTAGTGTGTTGGGTACATTATTTTACCCTATTGGCTGCGGTTGATGGGCTCACCGAGTCTGTGGGCTATAAGTCATTGGAGATGTGTTGGGGGATGGAGGCTGCCTGCATTTCTGCTTTGGAGTTCTCTGTTGCCTAGACAGAATAGTATTGAGATGCTCCGCAACTGTTGTTGTGTTACTATGTGTGGCCTGTGGTGGTGGAGGTTTAGTGAGACTATGTGATGAGTGTGGTGTGGTGCAAATGTTTAACTTCCCCACATGATTGTCAAGTTCAGTCTGGGTTGGAGAGAGCTTTACCTCCAGCATGGCTAGATATGTGTATCTCCCACAGGTTGTAGTAATGGATGTTAGGAGGAGATTATTGACTGTGTACACGAGACAATTTCTATATTGCCTCAAGATGCCCACATTCATCATATAGACAGGCAAGAACACTGGGAATTGACACTTGGACATGCCTGAATATATAACTATTTCCCTCTAGATGAGTGAGGAAAGTGTGTACAAGAGCTGTTTTACTCTACGCACGTGGGAAATGTAAATACAAACAGTGTTTACCTGTAGGTAATGAGGAGGATTGAGTGCTATAGTAATTAGTAGCTCATGTAGTGCTTACATGTTCTGAACAAGTGCTGAGCATGAATAAGCCATACAGATAGGATGTTGGATAACATAGAGACACTGCCCCCCCCCCACACAGGTACGCAATCATATTTCCATGTACACTACGGAGCCCCTGTAACCATAACTATGATGGTACAAGTTGCACTCAGGCTGTATGGGACCTGTCCACATCCCTGGTTGTATCATACACATATGGCAAAACAGTTTGCTCTACACATACACATCATGTAAAACATAGCTTCATGTCAGTCTGTGAAAACACTGAATGGTGCACACCAACAGTTATCACAGCCCACAAAGTGGAGACACCTTTCATAATAGGAGTCACTGCACTATTACCCTGCTGAGTCTGCTCTGAAAGGCCATGAACCTTAATCAACGTATATGTTGTCAGCAGTACAGATGTAGATGACAGTAAGGATGATTTCACACTGCATATCATACCTGTGTCAGGTCATAGGAGATCATCATCTATACTGTGTTCCACCTACACTCATTATACTAGATGTACATTTGTATGTCACAGGAGTGTTCTGCCAGTGGACTGTTGACAGAACCAACACTACAGAAGATGTCTGATTAATATGTGCATACCACACTAGTGCCAGCTACAGTAAGACAGGGTTAATTCGTTGTACTCCCCCTCATTGTAGACCATAACACACAGACAAACGAGAGGCATCTGCCTATGTAAGTATGTGAATGGCTATGACCTAGGAGCAATAGCTGACTCAGTGTTGTGGACAACATACAGAAGGGGCTTTGTGGGTGAGGTGTGTGACATATGTGCACAATCTGACAGCTGCATATCGTATTGTCACCGCTAGGTTAATAACCCTGTACCCATGAACTACCACCTAGGCAGCGGTCAACATAATGGCCACTGTGTGTATGGGATGCTGTTATGCTGTTTTCCTCCCTGAGATAGTGACATCACCAAGCCTTTTAGGTAGTCATAAGTGGCAACCCTAGTCATGACAGGGTGCCATCCATGGATATAGAGATCATTGTTCAGCCATACTTATCACTCAAGTGAGTTATATTGGATCAAATATCACCTTTTAGGGGGTATTGGCCATGTTTGGATGGCCAACACCAGCCTTCACAATCCTCATCAACACTATGTAGCATGGTGCCTACCCTGCATAAAGTCATGTCCAACACTGTGATGTTGGACATGCTACACGTACATATCCTGATCTGAAATACATACGTCATGAACATCCACCTTCATAGTACAAGGATCGTCACATGCTGGACAGATCCTTGTGCAATACACGTTAAATACTCCTGCCATACTATGCATCCCTGTCCAGAAAAGCTGCACATTTCACCTCTGCCAGACATGGTGTGATGACCGCATGGTAGATGTATCATTAACTGTGTGGATCAGTTATGTGGCACTGCTTCACCTGGTGCCAGAAACACTGCTGTCGACTACAGCTAGGTAACCTTACATCCTAGGCTCATACATGGCCCAGGGCATACAGACTACTAGATGATCTTGGCCATACAGGCTATAGTTGATAACCATCCCTGCAAATACCACCAGGCTAGCCAGTGTCGCATGTGTATCACATGTGCAAGAAAGGCGATACTTGGCAGGATGTTGAACTGCTGTATAGTGCTGTGTACATGTATATGGCAAAACACATGCATGTAAAACATTCCATGTGCATGTCTGCAGTGTCACATGTCATGTCCGTTAAGGCAGTGTAAGTGTTTATGTCTGACATATACACAGCATCAAGGTCGACAGCATTAATGTAGACACATCCAGGCATGTGCTGATATGTAAGGACACCAGTACAGGCAAACAGACATGCCCACATCAAGACAGCATCCACATGGACTATGAGCAATGTAATCAGTAATTCAGTGTCACATGTGTGACACAAACATGTCAGTGGTGTCAGTGTCATGAAGATTTGCAAAGACAACTATTTATACGTAATAAATGTGATACACATGTATGTGCAGCTGTATCTCTGTGCATCTCTGAGATACTGTAACCTGTCTCGATCATTATGTCTTCCAGGTATGCCGCGAGCAAGGCTACCAGTATATACATGCTTGGAGGATGAGGTCCTCATACCTTACCTCTAAGACAACTATGATGTCCTGTTTAGCCATGTGCCACAGGATGCACAGCAGTGGGATGACCTGTGGCAGGAACTTTGCAGGAGGGTTAATGATGTGGATGGCCATAACCACACATACCAGCAGGTGCGCAGACACTGTACGGACCTAATCAGACAGGCAAAACAGCGTGCAAATGCAATTGCCAGGGAACAAGGTGCAACAGATGGTGGGCCACCAACCCAGCTCCCACTCACATGTACAAAGGAGCTACTGGCTAACCTGGGGACACTGGCAGAACAGCATCCACAAGCCTTGGCTGACATCGTAGAGGTGGGTGTCTCTCAACCACCTAGCCTGGAGTTGCCTGGTAAGTCACTACTGCACATCTAACTATTATATCCCATATAGTTGCATGTGTCATTGTACAATATATAATGTAACATCATATGCAAGGTTATCCCAGTTAATGGTGGGGTAGTGTCAGTCGCACATTAGTAGTGTGTCTGCTTGAACCTAATTTCCAGTACACCAAGAAGAGAGGACCGTTAACCGTGGGAATGGTGGGGGATCTGTAGCAAGCTATAATTTGTAAAGCAGTTATGGCCAGAGTTAGTTGCACTTGGATAAACTCTGATGCATTGTGCTAAGCAACTAGCCTGGAGGTGTGGATATCCTTAGGAAATATGGACACACCTCCACCTTGGGTGTTCCAGTCCTGGTTACATGACTGAAAGGTGTGGTATGAGTAATAGCCTGGTAGTGCAGGGGTGCTCTCAGGAGCCTAGAAGCAGGTCCCAGTCACTGCACAGATATCAAAGTGGTCCATTACAAGGAGTGCCTCGGGTGAGTGCATTTGAGAATAAGACGTCAAGCATTGAGTAGCATTAACCTCAGGTTTTGCTTGCCTGTTCCTGTCATGGTGGTGAATATGTTATTTGAACCATGCCTAAAACAGGCACTATAGGAGCAGCAAGAGCCTTAGCCATTAACCGGAATCCCAGGGCCGACAGGTGCAGGCCATCTATGCCAAAGCATCGTGTTCTGTCGACCATGTCATTCAAAGCAGACAGATACTGGATACCCTTGGAATGACACCAGAAGCATAGCCAATTGTTGAAGTAAATCATTTTGTCCTTGTACTGCATCATCAGTCTGGATGATGGCAGAATGCTACTCAGGGCTATGGTGATACCTGCCTGGACTACAAGATTGGAGAGCTATTTCATGTCTCTTTACATGTAGTCCAGGAAAGTACATCTCAGGGCATTCACACTAACATGGACAATGACACAGTCATATTGTACCTGTTGAGGAGTAACCTGAGTGCATAGTTTATGTTGCGGATCCTATTACCCGACAGGCAGCTGACAGTAATTATCTCCTTGTGTAGCCTGGTGAGTGGGACATCAGTGTGTCCGCCTATAGAGTCACCTATGACTAGTGTGTTGGGTATGTTATTTTGTCCTATTGGCTGTGGTTGATGGGCACACTGAGTCTGTGGGCTATAAGTCATTGGTGTTGTGTTGGGGGATGGGGGCTGCCTGCATTTCTGCTTTGGAGTTCTCTGTTGCCTAGACAGAGTAGTATTGAGAGGCTCCGCAAATGTTGTTGTGTTACTATGTGTGGCCTGTGGTTGGTGGAGATTTAGTGAGACTATGTGATGAGTGTGTTGTGGTGCAAATGTTTAACTTCCCCACATGATTGTCAAGTTCAGTCTGGGTTGGAGAGAGCTTTATCTCTTAGCTTTACTTATGTGCATCTCCCACAGGTTGTAGTGTTGGATGTTAGGAGGGGAGTATTGACTGTGTACATGAGACAATTTCTATATTGCCTCAATATGCCCATATTCATTATATAGACAGGCGAGAACACTGGGAATTGACACTTGGACATGCCTGAATATATAACTATTTCCCTCTAGATAAGTGAGGAAAGTGTGTACAAGAGCTGTTTTACTCTAAGCAAGTGGGAAATGTAAGTACAAACAGTGTTTACCTGTAGGAAATGAAGAGGATTGAGTGCTATAGTAATTAGTAGCTCATGTAGTGCTTACATGTTCTGAACAAATGTTGAGCATGACTAAGCAATACAGATAGGGTGTTGGATAACATAAACACACTGCCCCCCAACAGGTACGCAATCATATATCCATGTACAATACAGAGCACCTGTAACCATAACTATGATGGTACAAGGTGCACTCAGGCTGCATGGGACCTGTCCACATCCCTGGTTGTATCATACACATATGGCAAAACAGTCTGCTCTACACATACACATCATGTAAAACATAGCTTCATGTCAGTCTGTGAAAACACTGAATGGTGCACACCAACAGTTATCACAACCCACAAAGTGGAGACACCATTCATAATGGGAGGCACTGCACTACTACCCTGCTGAGTCTGGTCTGAAAGTCCATGAACCTTAATCAATGTATATGTTGTCAGCAATACAGATGTAGATGACAGTAAGGATGTCTTCACACTGCATATCATACCTGTGTCGGGTCATAGGACATCATCACCCATACTGTGTTCCACCTACACTCAGTATACTAGATGTACATTCGTATGTCACAGGAGTGTTCTGCCAGTGGACTTTTGACAGAACCAACACTACAAAAGGTGTCTGATTAATATGTGCATATCACACCAGTGCCAGCTACAGTAAGACAGGGTTAATTCATTGTACTCCCCCTCATTGTAGACCATACCACACAGACAAATGGGAGGCATCTGCCTATGTAAGTATGTGAATGGCTATGACCTAGGAGCAATAGCTGACTCAGTGTTGTGGACAACATACAGAAGGGGCTTTGTGGGTGAGGTGTGTGACATATGTGCACAATTTGACAGCTGCATATTGCATTGTCACCACTAGGTTAATAACCCTGTACCCATGAACTACCACCTAGGCAGTGGTCAACATAATGGACACTGTGTGTAAGGGATGCTGCTGTGCAGTGTTCCTCCCTGAGATAGTGACGTCACAAAGCCTTTTAGGTAGTCATAAGTGGCAACCCTAGTCATGACAGGGTGCCATCCATGAATATAGAGATCAGCGTTCAGCCATACTCATCACTCAAGTGACTTATATCGGATCACATATCACCTTTAAGGGGTATTGGCTATGTTTGGATGACTGACACCAGCCTTCACAATCCTCATCTCCCCTATTTAGCATGATGCTTACCCTGCATAAAGCCATGTCCAGCACTGTGATATTGGACATGCTACACGTACATATCCTGATCTCAAATACATACATCATGGACATCCACCTTCCTAGTACAAGGATCGCCACATCCTTGTGCCATACACGCTACATACTCCTGCCATACTATGCATTACTGTCCATCAAAGCTGCACATTTCACCTCTGTCAGACATGGTGTGATGACCACATGGTAGATGTATCATTAACCGTGTGGATCAGTTATGTGGTACTGCTTCACCTGGCGCCAGAAACATGGCTGTCAGCTACAGCTATATAACCTTACATCCTAGGTTCATACATGGCCCAGGGCATACAGACTACTAGATGACCTTGGCCGTACATGCTATAGTTGATACCATCCCTGCAAATACCATCAGGCTAACCAGTGTCCCATGTGTATCACATGTGCAACACAGGCAATACATGGCAGGATGTTGAACTGCTGTACAGTGCCATGTAGATGTATATGGCAAAACACATGCATGTAAAACATTCTGTATGCATGTCTGCAGTGTCACAGGTCATGTCCGTTAAGGCAGTGTAAGTGTTTATATGTGACATATACACAGCATCAAGGTCAACAGCATTAATGTGGACACATCCAGGCATGTGCTGATAGGTAAGAACACCAGTAAAGGCAAACAGACATGCCCACATCAAGACAGCATCCATATGGAGTATGAGCAATGTAATCAGGTGACACACACATATATGGTGATAATATCCAATCCCCATTGAGTGTCATATGTGTGTGACACAAACATGTCAGTGGTGTCAGTGTCATGAAGATTTGCAAAGACAACTATTTATATGTAATAAATGTGATACACATGTATGTGCAGCTGTATCTCTGTGCATTTCTGAGATACTGTGACCTGTCTCCATCATTATGTCTTTCAGGTATGCCGCGAGTAAAGCTACCAACCTATACACGCTTGGAGGATGAGGCCCTCATACCTTACCTCCAAGACAACTATGATGTCCTGTTTAGCCATGTGCCACAGGATGCACAGCAGCGGGATGACCTGTGGCAGGAACTTTGCAGGAGGGTTAATGATGTGGGTGGCCATAACCACACATACCAGCAGGTGCGCAGACACTGTGCAGACCTAATCAGATGGTTAAAACAGCGTGCAAATGCAATTGCCAGGGAACAAGGTGCAACAGGTGGTGGGCCACCAACCCAGCCCCCACTCACACGTACCGAGGAGCTACTGGCCAACCTGGGGACACCGGCAGAACAGCATCCACAAGCCTTGGCTGACATTGTGGAGGTGGGTGTCTCTCAACCACCTAGCCTGGAGTTGCCTGGTAAGTCACTACTGCACATCTAACTATTATATCCCATATAGTTGCATGTGTCATTGTACAATATATAATGTAACATCATATGCAAGGCATGTATACACACATGTCGCATACTGTAGTATGATACTCTGTGTATGCACACATGTGCATACTCCATAGTATATCCTTTTGTACTGGTGAATGTGTTAACATGCACATTGCACCCTGTAGCTGTCATAAAGGCATGGATAATGATCATACTGCTGTGTCACCCCTATATAGGTACCTCTGGCCTTCCACTAAGACAGCAGCCTGTTGCAGGTGAGACAGTTATAAGTATCAGGCATGTTAATGCACAGATCTATTCACCATGTGGCCATTTAACACATGTACACATAATGTATGGTCCTGTCACAATATACAGGTCGCATCTGCAATCCATCACAATGTCTACCCATGTGCAATACTTACAAACAATGTGAAACACCGACATGAAACCTCACAAACTGTCCTTGCTAGATGTGTGGACAGCTAATCATACAATGGTGGAGGTGTTGTTCAATGTAGGAACATCTACTACACATCAGAACTACACATGTGGGGTACACAAACAGTCCCACACAGTGAGCTGGAGTATGGGCAGCCCACAGGATTCACCAGTGTGGATTATGCCCCTGCTATGAGTGCACACATTATGACATGACATGTAGTGGGCCGGCTGCAACATTGTCTCACTATCCTGTAAAACATACCCCACATACCAAACATACAGCCCTTTGTCTGCATAACCCTGTGGACAGTGGAGTATATGACATCTATGGGTGAATGTCATATGAGACAACACAGACATGTGAGATAGACAGCCATCACAACCATTTGGCCAACACATGTTCACACATGGCCATGGAGGATGGCCAGAGACATGTAGCAACACACAGTAGATGTGATGTGTTTGTGTGTACACCCTGTTGTACATTGGCTCCATATGGTCAAACTGTAGTCTTTGTTTAATGGTTATATTGCAGATGTGGAACACTAGACATCCTACAGGCCTGTGTACAGCTTGTGGAGGCATAACATCATTCAACCACATAAGATGTGTTGAACATCATGACTGTGTCACAGAATGACAATAGTCACGTGTACATCATCCACATACATATACAGACAACCACATCAGGCCACAGATACAGTACATTTCCCTTGCTGCTGTTAGACATCACTGTCAACTGTGCACCTCCTGTGTGTGGTACACAAATGTCATGTGGGACATGGTGTATTGACAAGTCTGCCATGTGTGGACATGGTTGCCAGGCAGCAAAAATATGTCTACAGATGTGCAGGGGTGTCATCTGTATGGCCTTTGGTGACCTGTGTCACACATTCCACATCATGGTTTAGTGTGTATACATCTCAGCAATGTGGGTCACAATCCACAGTATATATGTATTGTGTATGCACACAGTCATGGCTATGCACTGTGTCTTTACTTCACACTGTATAGCAATATAGACGCCTCATAAATCCCTGCAATGGTAATGCACATCTGCTAAATGTGCATTTTATCTATAGGACAGACAGACAACACTGCAATGTGACACCATTATCCCACTGTATATGTGACAGGACACCATTGTGTTAAACATGTATGCATGTCAATGCACACGTCAGCAGATTGCATGTAATACTACATGTAAATGTCAAGGTCATATGACACACATCAGCCATATTTACTGTTAACCTGTGCTGGTCCACATGGTGTAACACAGGGATGCATGCTTACTACCATGAGTGTGTGAAATGCATGGCTTCTGCTATGACACATGAATGCTGTTGTGTGCAACCTAGGGATGTATGATAACTACCACTATTATTGTCAGAGCTGCATGCCGTCTGTTGTATCATATGCATGTTGCATGCCTTCTGTCATATCACATGCATGTTGTGTGTCTGTGTGTGTCTGTGTGTGTCTGTGTGTGTCTGTATTGTAATGTAGAGTCTTTTTCTGCCCTCACAGGTGATGTAGATGTGTTACCCTCCTGCGGTCCATCTGATGTTAGTGTCCCCACAGACTCTAGCAGTGATGATGAACATATGCTTGAGGCACAGGCAGGGTTGTCAGGGGCTGAATCTGTGCCATTGGTTGCCATTCCACCTATATCCCCCTCATCCCCGCACACAGATCTCATGCCACCACATACCCCATCACCAGTGGCCATAGAGGAAGGACAGTTGGCATGTGGTAGCTTGGAACAGGAAAGTGTGGTGGCTATGGAAGGTGTGTATTCACACCATGGTGTAAGGCAAAGGACTGGAGATGGCTCGCACAGGCATGTGGCCAGTGCTGCTCATAGGAGGACCTCTGGCCGACATGCCACTGCAGGACAGAGCGCAGCAGCTGGTGTCACAAGATGTATGTTTCAGGCTGTAATGACGGCACAGGCATGTGCTGAATGGCAGAACAGAGAAGGGCAGAGGCTTCAGAGGGCTGCTATCCATTCTTTAAACAACAACATCCAGGCGATGGCAAATGGTCAACAGCAGATTGCAGAGGTTTTGGACAGATGACTGGGTGACATGGTTGGAATCCTTGACCGTGGCATGACAATCCGCGAGTGTGACCTGTCTGTGATGGAACATCTGGTAGGAGTGAGGCATAGCGCAAATGGATGTAGGCCAGCTACATCACCTGGTGCAGGTCTACGTGAATGAGCTACCTCACATGGCCGCTGCCATAGTGGCGGTAGCAGCAGCAGTACAGTAGGTGCTGTGCTGATCACACCGGGACACAGCAGGCCATGTGCACGTGGCTGTGGATGGTCCCAACAGGGACACAGTTCCAGTGGACATGTGTCATCAGACAGTACCCAATCTGCACCTCTGCCCGTGCAAACCCTGGCAGGCACAGGTCATGTGGCTGTGGCCGGACACCGTGAGCTGTAAATCCTGGTCTGTACAGTCTGGAGCTGTCAATAATACCCCTGTGTAGGCCAGACACATGGCAGAACTGTCTGCGTACATACACGCGCACACCAGAAACATTTGTAGGGCACCGCAACACACACATGCATAACAACCACACATGGCCAATTAGATGACAAGCCCTATCCCACACACATGATGTCATCCACTGGTGCAGCCTAGGCCCCTGGCAAACATTATCACCCTGTGCATATGATGATGCCTGTGCTGCATCCCTGTCATCCACACCATCGGTGCAGGGACATGCTCATATGGTCTGATGCACAGGGTGAACAGAATAGGGAGATAAGTGTAGATTACAATTGTTGTGTACTGTTGACACGCAGCAGACATACCATGTAGTATAGGTTTAGAATGCATTGTTTTCTGTTCACAGTATATATCTTGGTAACAACAGTAACAGCATGTTGGTCATGATGTCCTGCTTCCCTCCTTCAGGACTAATTGCATGTGCTGCTGACTGTCAGTGTTTGCAGTTAGTTTCTCATGTGTAAATGTGGACTACTCACAGGTATGTATGGCAATACCAGCATGCTATTCATAGCCTCAACCTCAATGTTAGAAAGGCTGACATTCCAAAGATGTCTACACATCTACTGCTCCAGGATCATGGGAGCTGTGTACTAAGCTACAGTGGTTAGTGACGTGACATCCATACTGCGTGACATCACAGGTACAGTTACATGGGGCGGGGAGTTTACATAGCAGTCTAGCTGAGGACAAGGGTAGAGGCCAGTAGTTAGCATGAGGCCTCACTGTGTAGCAGTAATACACATTCACATTACAGGGTGTGAACACACAACTACACACACACACACACACACACACACACACACACACACACACACACACACACACACACACACACATGTATTCAGACACACAGTAACATGCCCACACTCACGGGGTCAATGACACTGTAACACACACACACACACACACACACACACACACACACACACACACACACACACACACACACACACACACACACACTTGATAGTGTTGAGGTAAGGACCCCTGCCTATGTGGTAATCACCATTACAGTACTGTGCACCTACATGATGCGACACAGAGAATACACATGTACAGGTTGCCAGTAATGCCTAAGATCGATGGCATTAATAGGGTCGTAGATTGTATCACCTGGAGGGGTTAGGGGCCCTATCTGTTCACTATGGTAACATATATCCTCACTCCATGGACCAGACAGCCATACATACACACACACACACACACACACACACACACACACACACACACACACACACACACACTGTGGAGTCCACAGTTGAATGCACCTATGTCATGCACATACAGATAGCACACATGTGTGTGATACACACCCTACCCCTGCCTATGTCTTGCTTTCTACAATGCAGTATATACAGATCTCTACAACAGTGTACAGGAGAGTGAGTAACAATTGGGATGTATTCCCCACCATATGTGAGATATATGGACACACAAGCAAACACACATGGCAGTACTGTGAATCAAACACCTGCTATCTTATGATACGTATGACAAACATGCAGCAGTATTGCCCACATTACAATGTGTACCAATGCTACCTTTAGCAATTGTGCTGATATATGCACATGGGAGGTCTTAACTGTTACAGGTGTCAAGTGATTTACAGTCAGTGACACCCTGAACTCTGTGTAGGTTGTATGTGTTCCCCTTCAATTAACAGAACCATAGCTTAGTGTTGCACATGTTATTGTAGGACTGCTGTGACACACCTGTGAGCTGTCCTCAGCAAACATCCATCTGCACAAATGCCCCACCACTTAGTTATGTCCACACATCCATCCATACCTGATGTACATCTTACCGTACTGTCAGCATATCACCATATACAGTTGGCAATAATGGGGCTGCATTGCAACTGCATGTTGTAGTAAGACACAAGTCACCTGCAAACATCAGCTACTGCACATGTATGGTAGCTGAATGCACACCACTACATGTACATGTGTGTAGATCCTCCATTCCTGTCATTTTGCCAAGTTTGTAGGCATTGCAATTGGTGGACATGTGTGATGACATACATGACACATGGACTGTTGTATGATATGATAGTTGTCATGGGTAACCAGTACAGAGGGAATGTTAAATCAGTCAACATTGATACCACACCTTATGTACTGTTAGCATTCAACAGCCATGGACCTTCCCTCCATGTGCATGTGTGTAATTGCTGTAGCCACCTGTCTGCACAAAGGACAGCAACAGCTATGCTATATACATATGTGTTGTGTGTGTGTGGCATATACATATCCACGGCAGGTACATGTATGTCATATCCAAACATGAGGGTGTTTATTGGTGTACAGCAACAGTCATCTGTTTCTGCTGTATATGACTTAGGGCCCCTGTCATATGTACAGCTGAGCTGGTTACAAACAGTGGAATCATTGCATTACATAACACATGACGCAACTGTGTCAATACATGGGTAGTCTGCACAGTTGATGTAGAGCTAGGTACAGTCCACTGGTCATGGGTCACATGGTGTTGAACTATTGATTTAGGGCCCCTGTCATATGTACAGCTGAGCTGGTTACAAACAGTGGAATCATTGCATTACATAACACATGATGCAACTGTATCAATACATGGGTAGTCTGCACAGTTGATGTAGAGCAAGGTACAGTCCACTGGTCATGGGTCACATGGTGTTGAACTATTATATGTCCTACCACGTGATGCCTTTTGAGGGTGCATTGGTCAGTACATGTGAGTGGCCTTCATGTACGTGGGGGACACCACCACCTGAAGCGGTCCGTACCTGTGTTATGGCCCACATGTCTGGTTCCGAGGTTTACGGTGGTAGTGCTATTGTGCACAACTGAGCCTTCAGCCAGGTGTTCCTCACTGCACAGATGTCAGTATTCCCCATTGTTGGATCTACATTGGGCATCTGTGATTATGAATGCTACACATCTAGCACTGTTTAGCATACACATACAATGCAGTTGTCCTCTAGGTGTCAGAGTGTTAACCTGGTCTCAGGACATTCGACTATGAATGGCACTATATGGGCGAAGTAGCCATTCCTGGCAGGACATCACCACAGGTGGTATTAGTGTGCCAGGTATAGATTGGTACAGCTAAGGTGACGGACAGCAACAGGCGTTGTGTAGAAGACCGGTGTCAGATATATGTAGTGCAGCGTTCCTGCTAACAATGACAACTATTGACACCAGAGTACATTACAATGTGTTGTTCACATCTAACTGTAATAGCATGGTCACTGTGCCCTTCTGTGTTTAGAATCAGAGTGCATACAAAACAGCCCTGTGCTACTTAAGTCTGTGAGCATGCCCAGTATAATGTTGTGTAGATGGACACATAGTGCATTCCAAACGGCCGTGTGCTACTGTGTGAGCATGCCCAGTGACACCTTGTGTCGGTTATGTGCCTCTATGTGTATGGGCATGGCCATTGTAACCCTGTATAGCGATAGTAGTCGTCCAGTCAACAGATGGCCATAATCCACTTATAGATGGATTCCTACATTGAACACACAGGTTCACAGGTATGTACATCATAACTGCCAGCATCCATGTCGATGTCCGCATTCCTAGAAGGTCATATTGACAGTCTTGAAAGGTGTAGTGTCTGTGGCGTGGCTCGTATCTATGTAATATTGTAATAGTGGTCTGTAGATAGGCAGTTGTCCTGATCCCACGACTGGTGTGTGTGTTTGTCTCCATCTGCCTGGGAACAGAAATATGCTTTTAGACTGCTCACCCTCCATATAATCCCTATCGGCGACTTTGCCAATGCTGATGATGTCACCCACGTAGAAGTACACCTCTGGGAGTGCTGTGTCTCAGTAATCTCGGTAGCGCATTCTGTAGCTACGTAATGGTGTAGTGTAATAAGGTAGTTAAGTCAGTGTTCTAATCCCACCCATGCCAACTGTGTGTGTGTCTGTGTCTTCATCTGCCAGGAGATAAAATATGCTTTTAGACTGCTCACACTCCATACAATCCCTATAACCATCTTTGCCAATGCTGATGATGTCACCCACCTAGAAGTACACCTCTGGGAGTGCTGTGTCCCAGTAATCTTAGTAGCGCATTCTGTAATTGCATAATGCTGTAGTGTGATAAGGTAGGTAGGTCGGTGTTCTAATCCCAACTGTGTGTGTTTCCATCTGTGTGGGGACTGAAATATGCTTTTAGACTGCTCACACTCCATACAATCCCTATCGCCATCTTTGCCAATGCTGATGATGTCACCCACCTAGAAGTACACCTCTGGGAGTGATGTGTCCCAGTAATCTCGGTAGCGTGTTCTGTAACTGAGTAATGGTATAGTGTAATAAGGTAGTTAGGGCAGTGTTCTTATCCCAGCCATGCTGTGTGTGTGTGTGTCTTCATCTGTTTGGGGACAAAATAATGCTTTTAGACTGCTCACACTCCACACAATCCCTATCACCGACTTAGCCAATGCTGATAATGTCACCCACCTAGAAGTACACCTCTGGGAGTGCTGTGGCCCAGTAATCTCGGCAGTGCATTCTGTAACTGCATAATGCTGTAGTGTAATAAGGTAGTTAAGTCGGTGTTCTAATCCCAGCCATACCAACTGTGTGTGTCTCCATATGCCTGGCGGCAGAATAATGCTTTTAGACTGCTCACACTCTATACAATCCCGATCGCCATCTTTGCCAATGCTGATGATGCCACCCACCTAGAAGTACACCTCTGGAAGTGCTGTGTCCCAATAATCTTGGTAGCGTGTTCTGTAACTGAATAATGCTGTAGTGTGATAAAATAGATAGGTAGATGTTCTATTCCAAAGCATGACAGGTGTGTGTGCTTGGCAGTCATATCCTATGTGTTGGTGTCTGTGAGGGGCTAGTGTGTTTTGTTGTTTTCCTATTTAGTGGCCATAAATGTCGCAATTGGCCAAGAAACTGGGTTGGCAAGACATACCCATACATTCGACAATAGGTCTGGTGAGTAATGTCAGCAGCCCTAATCTTACCCTGAATGCAGTCTGAACCCATGTGATGCACAGAAACACACTTGCCTTGATATTAACACCAGTACATAATGCAGGAGGTGTATGTGGTTTCCTTTTCATTCTTGCCTAATGATTTGGTGTCATGTGGTTCGCTGTTGAGATATATATTCTATATCTACATATGTGTGTGCATATGTATATGTATGTATATATATATATATATATATATATATATATATATATATATATATGTGTGTGTGTGTGTGTGGACATTAGCACACAGAAATCTACATGATGGAATACATATCCTATACTGTTGAATGCCTGTGCTGGATGATCTGTACGTGATAACCTCAGATGTATGTATATCTGCCATGGCTTAGTGGTAAAGCACATCGTCTGTGGTGTGCAGGGTCATGATTTCGAGCTGTGCAGAGGCTGGTTGTTTTGTTTCTGGGAAGAACAAGGGACATTGAATACAGTGATAGTAAGGTGCTTTTAAACAGTTGTGTGCGGGTCTGCACGACAGTAAGCAGTGGTTATTTTAGGGAGGCTCAGTATGGGTCATGTCACTATGCATTAGAAGACAATACTATGCAAACAAGGTGGAAAATAGTGAATCCCGTTTATCCCCAGGGTGTGATGCAGGTCCCAAGAGTGTATGTGTATAGATAGCAGGGTGCAGGACTCGAATATAGGTGAAATCATGGGAGGGGGGTGTCAGGCATACTGTACGTGGATTGGAGCCCTGTGTCTCGGGATAGCTCCTAGTTTAGGGGTGTATCTATAGCTGCCTAGTGCAATTGGGAGGGACAACAGCAGTAGGAGAGTAATCAAGGTGAACAAGCTGGGCAAACAGGTGATATTTATTAGAATAGGCAGATTACAGGCCCAGCAGACCAGCCCAGCCCAGAACACTACGATAAAGTGAGCAAACACCTTCCCCTCAGGTTTTTTCACACTCTACACCACAGGTGTATACATGCAGGGAAATTTTAACAAACAAACCTACGAAATGAAAAGGGCTGCAGCAGGCAACATAGACAAACATGTGCAAGAGGCTGAGGGAGGTGAGGATGTGAATGCTGCCGAACAACCCTCAGTGAGGAGACAGAGAAGACTGTACAGACCCAGGGTAACCTACCAGGGGCTACATGAGCTGGAGATAGTGGAGCACTATAGGGTGGACAGAGACGTCCTACAGCAGATTGTTGAGCTGTGCCGGCCACACCTGACACATCGAACAGGCCGAAGGGAACCCATCCCAGTGGATACCAAGGTATGTGTAGGCCTAGGTATACTAGCCACAGGCACCTCCCAAAGCACAACTGGGGATATCATGGGGATCTCACAGGCATCTGCATCCAGGGTATTTCACCAATTCCTGGATGCCATGTTACCACATGCCAGTGAGCATGTACATTTCCTCAACACACATGAGGTGTTGACCAGCAATATGCGTCTCTTCCACCAAATAGCAGACTACCCTGGGGTAGTGGGTGCTATAGCCTGCATGCACATATGTATCGAAGCACCACCCAGTGAGCAGGGTAGGGCCTACATTAACTGCAGGGGCATCCCCTCCATCAACTGCCAGGTCATATGCCATGCCCAGAGCATTATACTGAATGTGTACGCTGGCTGCCCTGGAAGCTATGACGATTCCGATATATGGCATCTGATGCAGCTGTACCACAGCTTTGCCAATATGGACATCCCCTACGGTCACCTAGTGGGGGATGCTGGGTACCCACTGGAGCTGTGGCTGATGACACCCATCAGAAATGCACACACACCTGAATAACAATGCCATAATGAGGCACATGCACAGGCCAGACATATAATAGAGCATGTGTTTGGGATGCTCAGGTCACGGCTCCGGTGTCTGGACACATCCGGTGGAGCCTTGCATTATTCACCAGCTACATGCACCCAAATTGTTATGGTATGTGTTATGCTACACAATATGATCCTGCGGAAACAGCTGCAGCAGGAACAGCCTGGGGCAGGGCCACACAACCCCCTACCAATGCCAAGGCCTTTACAGGCACAGAGTGACTTGGAGGAGAAACAACCTGAACCGGACCCAGTAGGCGGAAGGAGGTGTGGCCAGTATGACCTGGCCTTGGCAAAGAGGCAATGCATAGCATATGCACTGACACAGTAGGGACCCAGGGAATGTCACCCTCTCTGACTTGCACAGACAGTAAAAGGGATGCCAAACATGACACTACCTGTGCTCAGCCATGTATAGGGTGTGCACTATGTGAATCCAACATAGGCAGCCCTCTAGCACCATCCTCAGGTCTGGCACACCCTCAAGGTAAGTCAATCAACCTACTAATTGGCAGTTGTATTAGAATGTGTAAGTACCTGTAGGTATGGTGTGGATGTGAGCATGCAAGGGAATTTGGTGGCCGAATGTTAAGGCAGCAGACAGTAGACGTCCATAGTGGCACCATGACATCTGTAGCACATACGTGGGTCACCATAGTAGCCAGTAGTACACAGGGTGTCATAACCCACTGCGGGTAATGGGCTGAGCATGATGTGTTTCCATACAGCCCACACAAGTCTCAACCAGCTGGACAGGTGTAGAGCGACACAAACAAATGCTGAACTATGGCCTCTGAATGTGCTCTATGGGTAACCCCTCCCACAACCCCACACAGACTACAGCAGGCCAGGCAGTTGGATGTAGGTTTTGAAGGCTAGGAAGTCAGAAACTAATATGTTGGTAATTCAGGCTAAGATCTGTAGTACACCGGTATGCCTCTAGCCAGCACAATAGGTGCACACTGAAATGGAGTGCCTGACATACCAGTACAGTACTAGCAAATGTGTACATGTGTCAGGTGTGCACCCCGTTCAACATACACATATACCAACAGTCAGGTGTGCCCCCCTCTCTCCTGTGTAGGAATGTAGATACAGTCGGGTGCCCCCCCCCCGCTATGCTGAAATGTAGCAACAGTCAATGCCACATGACCAATGGATACCTTGCGGACACAGCATGCCATCTGTCAGTGCACAACACAAAGTTCAGCACCACATTACAGACTACATAGACATGTAAAACATGAGATACAGCTGGCCATACTGGCCATGCTCACACATTTGACAGTATGACGGCAATGTCAATCGACAACATACTGAATGGTCATACTGGCCATGCTTACATACTTAAACACATAAAGGCCGGGTCTGCAACACCAGTGGTCCGGACATATCTGACGGTACATTCCTATACTGCTGAATGACTGCGCTGTATGATATGTTTGTGTTACTGTCCCTTGTCTATATATCTTCCATGGCGTATTGATAATTCACAGTTGCTGTGTGCGCAGGGTCCTGGTTCCAACCCTTGCAAAGGATGTTCATTCGCTTGCAGGACAGAACATGCCCATTGGATACGGATGGAGTAAGGCACATTAAAGCAGTTTGGAGTGGTTGTGCGTGGGTTTGCATGGTGTTAAGCACTGGTGACCTCTGGTTACAGTTTCTTACACTCGGCTAGCCTCTACATTGCTTTACCAGTGCAATACTCGCATACTGGTCGCCAATCACGCTTACAACCACTCGCTCACGCACTTGCACATGCACCAACATTGTTGCTTGCATGTGTCACTCACACCCCTGGGTGGGAGCGACAACCACAATATTACTTTATGATACTTATTACATCAGACTACATGATTACAGTATAGGGAATGGCTGCCCATTAAGCAACAGAATGGTATTCGACTGTACGGTATCGGCGGCCTGTCCAGTGAATTAATCATTTTATTTGTGTGTTCCTCATAAAATCTGCTCTCATCTGGCTGATACATGGGTAATGATACTCTTCAGTACAGACAAGTAATTGAGTCTTGGGAGCCACATCCATCTGCCGAGTCATGCTAGCGCATACATATTGTAGGTTTGCCACCTTGTAAATTGTCCAAGGTGGGGCTTTAGGGTTAACACCTGTCCCACTTTGCGAGGGACAGTCCCTCTTTAGGCAGTTGTGTCCTGCAGAAATAATCAAGACATAGCAAATGTCCTGATTACAGGATAATATTATATTCTACTTTTCTTTAATAGTTACGTGAAACAGTTATTTTATATATGACACTTCTATATGTTATGTGAAGTAGCATAAGCAATTAAAATGTCACTAGACTAACTTTTACTTGTGCAAATAAGTATAATTCTGTGCTATGCGCAGCTGTAGGTATGTTTCGTCCTGGAAAGTCTGACATTTCTACAGAACATGTCCCACTTTGGCCATTTGGAAAGGTGGCAACCCTATAGGACCTGTATGTAGAGATGTCAGAATTTGCAGGGCAACACATACCCTCAGCCAGTAGAAAGGAGAGTACTTTATTGATTTGCCTAAATAAAAGAGTATTCTTGTAGCATTATAGTTGCTTATACTGTTTCTTATAACATTTATGTGTTCCAGATACAAAATAATTGTTTTATGCAACTACTACATACAATTTAGGAATTCTTTGCCCTAAATCACAAGACATTTTCCATAAGTCCATTTATTTTGCAGGAAACACCTGCCCAAAGGGTAGTGTCCCTCGCAAAGGTGGACAGGTGTTAACCCCAACCTATTATTCTATCATCTTTCTAAGATAGTCAACGGAATATGTGCTTTCCGTCACTAGCAGACCTCTCATACGAATGAGGAAGAGTGATCACTGAATCAGGGACGCTGCATAACACCCTCAGGGACACATTTCAATATTTGGTGCTATTAACCTGACAGATTGATAGTGCCAGAGCATATGTATACATACACATTATTGTCTGAGGTACATGCTGTTTATGACTCTTATATGTTGTCATTATTCATTACGTGTATTTCGCAACCTGTCCTAATATCACTAGTTCTAGGGGGGGGGTTAGTTGGGACTGTGTTAGATTACGATTCATAATCATGGATGTCCATGGCAATCAGGGACAGGTCAATGATATGGTACCTATGTGTTCCCCCAATGATTTACGAACTATCCAGTAGATGTGCTCTTAAGGCTTGGGAGGTATGGGCATCTGCTATACCCACATCAGAATATTACGTAGATCCACAGGGCAGTCTTAATACGTCTCTACCAGCCGACACCTACTCACGTAGGCCCATAATCACATACCCATAGTTCCGCTACCTGACACTCCTCTACAGCACTCATCCTTACTGTGAGCGCAGGTGGAGTATGAACACACCCCTACACACTGCCCACTCTCCGCATGTCGGGACACATGTCACACGTTGTGTCAACCCATGTGATACCAGGCTTGCACAACCTACTGTTCCATGTACAGATACATCCTGGTCGCATCAATCATTACTGGGCTTGCCTAGAAGAACAGAATTTTTGGTGTCCCACAAGGGACATCGCTGTCCATGTTTAAAGTGTAGACCTTGTAGATCTCTCCCACTGGTAGTTTGCTGCCGGTGGTCTGGAAATCAGTGGTGCATTTACCTTTATTGCGTGTCTGTATGTCTCAGCGGCCTAGCTGTGGGGGGGGGGGGGTTGGAGGTAGATGTTTGTTTACTGGACCTCCAACCAACATATGCCCGGTCGGAACATATGTTACCCGTAACTGCTGTAATATAACCTAGGCATATATATGTGTATATTTAATGTAACATATACATAGATATATATATATATATATATATATATATATATATATATATATATATATATATATATATATATATATATATATATATATGTATACATTGATATATACAGATATGTATGCATACATGTATATTCATATCCTGATGTCTAGATATATATATCTACACATCTATTTGTGTATGTATATATATATATATATATATATATATATATATATATATATATATATATATGTATATGAGTATATATATACATCTGTGTGTCTGTAGACCAATACATTCCCTGCTAATATGCACTTACACATGTGTAATGGTGTTTATATATGGTTCACCAGCATACTAGTGCCTTATTCATTGTGACACTGACACTTCACTCCAGCTATCTTGTAGTTGGTATTTAGCACATTATACAGCGGACTAATTTCACAATTTGTTCATGTACGGATTACCGATGGTAATTTGAATGTGATACTGTGTGATTCCACCCATCTCTCTTCTGCACAGCCTATTAGTCCATCTACTGTCGATGTTTGTATGTGCACATTCATATTATTTATGTCAACAAATGGAATACGTGTGTTACAGAGAATGTACTGCAACATATTGTTGTCTGCATGTGTGTATGCATATATACCTATTACGAACTAGCTGACCTCCACGGGGCGGTCCATAAGAACCAGCCCAGCCAACACTGGCACACTTGGACCCATAATTGCATACCCA